>NW_017306288.1:312209-388056 GCF_000935625.1 Nanorana parkeri
TATATAAAAGAAAAAAAAAAAAGAAACAAAAGAAGGGGGGGGGGGGGGGGGGGGGGGGGTGGATGAGTGGAGTAATTGATTGAAGTCTAAGTATTATTTCACTTTTACGGGTATGGCTGCGTTGAAGATCTTTACTACAATGACAGGGTCACTTTAAGACATTCAAACGATCCGATACAATATGAATACACACTTCCCTGTATCTGGAATCAGGAAATGTCTGACCTGTATGTGTGATCCCTGGAAACTGGCAGGGAAGCCCATGAACGGAGAACACCCCGGGCCCACTGTGCAATTAACCTATCACTGTGCTGCTCCCTATACATGTATAATAACTATATACCTAAATATGGTAAATACAACTAAAATACATATTGTTTACATTAAATTGGTCACTTTTTTTACATCTAAAACTTTTAGATGCATTTTGTCACAAAAAGTGACTTTCAATTGTACAGAGAAAGAAGGAAAACTGCAAGAAAGTCAATGTTCTCATACATACACTAGTGTGGTTTCCTGCGGAGATGACAGGTCAGCTTGAAAAATGCACTTTATATACGGTATATTGTCTCTTCTTTACAATGCCTTCAGTTTGGTGCAGTTTCCATGATGCAAACGCAGAAACCACATCCATTCAGCAAGGGGAAAGTTTCATACCTTAGAAAACCTCTCAGGGTTTATTGAGAAAAGCATTTTCTTGACCCAAGATGTGTTGGCCAGCTTGCCCTACAGGACAATCTCCTTTGGGGGACCCATTTAATACCAAAGCAAAGGTCACTGGTGTGCAGTTATCTATATCAACCAATCACAAAGCAACTTTTGGCAGCATAGAAAAAAAAATGGTGAATGAAGCAGATATCTAATTTTGTGTGTTATTAAAGAGGACCTGTAATGAAGAGCTATTGGTCTAGACCCAGGGTTAGCCAAACTCCGGCCCTCCAGCTGTGGTGAAACTACAAATCCCATGATGCATCTCTCTCTCCGGGAGTCATGTCTGTGGCTGTGAGAATCTTGCAATGCCTCATGGGATTTGTAGTTCAACCACAGCCAGCGGGGGGGGGGCTGAGTTTGGCTACCTCTGGTCTAGACCTTGTTGCATACTTGTTCAAGGTAAGTGACCCAGGGGAATGTTAATAGAGGCTTGGGATGACAGCAAAGGAGCATGCACAATGTTAGGGTCAGCAGTGGCAGCTCTCATTTTTCGAAATGTACAGCTTTATTTAAAACCCGCTTATATGTGTACAATGTAGTGTAGATTAGATGAAATGGGAGTTCATGATGGGGTTATCAATTCATCACCAAACCATTAAATAATGGTAAGTTTATTGCTGTAACACAGAAATAAGAGGAAATGATCATGTTACAGACTTTGGAAGGATACAAAAGGTGAGACAATAAAGCCGAACTGTAGACGATATAAAATCACAAATGAATGCAACTCAGCATTCAATAATAGACATAAAAAATTTTTTTTAAATTGCACAGTGCAAGTCCCTTAAAAGGAGAACTATGAGGCGAGTGATTTTCACTCAGCCCTCATAAATCTGAGCCGACCTGTGACAATGAGACTGTCACAGGTCGGCTCAGTAGATCGTGAAGTGAGCGAACACATAACGTCGCTCGCTCACTTCTCGATCTATCCGTGCAGAGAGGCGTGACTGTCACTCACGGCTCTCTGCAAGGATTCCCCCCTCTCCCCACTCTGATCCTCCAGCGCTGACTGGCGGAACGGACGGGGGAGGGGCGGTTACAGCTGGCTCTGACTCTAGATAGGCAAAATTGTCGGGATCCGTTCCGGCTGCGGCGTCTCAGTATACCACGAGCTATAGCTCGCGGTATACTGAGCCTAGGGTGACGGGAGGACACTAGTTTGTGTCCTACCGTTACCCTTAGGAGAACTATGGGGAAAAGCCTTAACCCCATAGTTCTCCTTTAATCTGACTCAGTACGAGTCTCTTGCAGTCCCTGTACAGCAGAGCCTAGACTGAGGATGGGAGCAGCACGAGGAGCAAATCAGCTCTGCAGCTGTGCAGGTAGCATGCGGATAGGAGGAAAGAACAGAGCGGCAGAGATTAACTCATTAGTCCACTGCCTCTCCTTTCACTGTCCAATCACAGGCTGTGGGAGGGACCTGAAACTTATACTTAGAGGAGAATTATGGGGTGAGTGAAAAACACTCATCCCCATAATCCAAGCCGACCTGTGACAATGAAACTGTCACACGTCGGCTCTATTGATCGGGAAGTAAACGAACACATACCACTGATCGCTCACTTCCCGATCATCTCCCTGCAGAGAGCAGTGACCGTCAGTCACCACTTCCTGCAGGGATAGATTTCGACAGCACTGTCGGGATCCGTCCCGGCTGCGGTGATCTCCGTATATAGCGGGCAATAGAGAGCTATTTACTGAGTTTTGGGTCACGGTAGGAGGTTAATATATGCCCTCCCGTGACCCTGAAGAGAACTATGGGGGAAAAAAGGTTACCCTATAGTTCTCTTTTGACTGCAGCATAGAAAAATCAGATGATCTTTCCTGCCAAACAGGGGTGTGCTGTGTGACAGAGCTGTGTAAATCTCAGGGCAGGATGGACAACTAAACAAACGTTGGAAGTTTAAAAAGCTCTCATATGTGTTTTATTGATCGTACATTTAGCGGTTTAACTGGAGCTGAGCGTTAAAGAATTTGGCTGAGATTTATTTGAATGATAACACTTTTTTTTTTCTATAACTTTAAATGCAAAACTGTCTCTGAGGAGTTGCACTTTTTGTGTCTGGATTACACGGGGCCAGTTAACATGTGAATAACTGCAGAGTACAAGTCTACACTAAGTAGCTAATGGAATTATTGAGATTATCTGATAATTCCAGTCACACAAATGAAATTGGAACCATTGGAATCTAAAACTTTGAGGCATAAATGCAGAATTGTTCCCACTGTCAGCCAAACTGCTGAGTGCGTGGATGACATTGATATCGGTTTGATTTCTAATCACCAACACAAAGCACCTCATTTATTGAAGTATCTGTTCTAGATAATCAGTGCTGGCTCACAGCCTTCAGGCTCCTTCTTTACAGCATGGGAGGATGAAAGCAGGAATCGGATTGGCTGCTGTAGGACAAATCTTTCTGCTGACACGCAGTATCAATGATACTTTAGGGCTCATTCACTTGGACAGCCGTACAGCGTCCGTGCAGAAACCTGTGCCCAGGAGGAATGCAGACGCTCTGTGCCCGAGGGCATGCATCCGTACCTTTATAGATGTGCAAGTTCAGGTTGGCTTGCAGCTGTGTCCTGTCAGAGATGTACAGGCGGCTGTACATGGCTACAAGCAGCACCTGTGCCTGTCCAACCCAGGTGCAGATTTCTGCTCGGGCATGCATGCTGTATGGCTGTGCACGTTCAGGTCAGCTGAAACCTGGACACAAGACGTCACATGGCAGGAAGATAGGACCAACCACGCTCACTCTCCCCCCTTGCTGCCTCTCCTGGCTGTCTCTCCCCTCTCCCCCCTGGCTGTCTCTCCCCTCTCCCACCTGGCTGCCTCTCCTCTCTCCCCCCTAGCCATCTCTCTCTCCTGGCCGCCTCTCCTCGCTCTCTCTCCCCTGGCCGTCTCTCCTCTCGCTCTCTCTCCTGGCCGTCTCTCCTCTCGCTCTCTCCTGGCCATCGCTCCTCTCGCTCTCTCCTGGCCGTCTCTCCTCTCGCTCTCTCTCCTGGCCGTCTCTCCTCTCGCTCTCTCCTGGTCGTCTCTCCTCTCGCTCTCTCTCCTGGCTGTGTCTCTCCTCCTCTCTCCTGACTGTCTCTCCTCTCGCTCTCTCTCCTGGCTGTCTCTCCTCTCGCTCTCTCTCCTGTATAACTTTTCCGAAAAAATTGCTGTGGGGTGCTAGAGTGTTCGGGGTTTCACTTGAAAAAAAGGTGGCAACTCTAAACCTTGCACAGCCATTGACTTCTCTGTTAGGCTATATGCAGCACCGTGGTGGGGGAAACCACACAGGACTTCACAAATTGTGGGCTCAGCCACTTGTTTAAAGAGCCCTTCTTCTGTATAATAAGCTCCTAGGATATCTTGTGCAGAAAACAAAAAAAGTGTTTACCCGTTGTCAACAGTCAGCTGGATTATCTAGCTCGATAGACAGAGAGATACATTGGTAGAAACATACAGACTACAACATTTGCATTATGTATGATCTTTGACCGACAGATACAGGCTGGTAACTTCCTTGTACTATGAAACTAACTCCAGAGATCACTTCATTTTCTTTTAGTACAGGGCTCGTTTCTGCATCATTCACAACCTGGAGATTTTATTTTTAGGTGGCCAAGCAACAGAGTTGCAAGGACACCTATTGTTATTGTGCTGATTATTATTATTTTTATTATTATTTTTAATGTTATTTTTTTTTAAATTATTATTATTATTATTATTCCGCCGCTTTTTTCAAATGCCTGTAAAAGGTGCACTGTTAGTCAAAAACTCATGAAACTTTGCGCAATGCTACAGCCCTATGCTCTGCAGAGCTTATTACTGTATAAAGGTCATAGGTCACATGATGTGGCAGCCATCTTGGTTTTTGTGACGCTTTTTGTAAACTATTCAGAAACCTGAACCGCTAAAGCTACAGATGTACAACTTGCTGTGCTCTGCTATGCTCTGTTGCCACATGTGTTCATTATATCTCTTTTGGTCACATGGTTTTGCCGCCATTTTGGATTGTGCAATATTCTCCAAACACCTTAAACTCTGAAACCATTCATCAGAATAACTTAAAACGTTGCACATATGTCCAGGGCCAACTCTACTGCCACGGTTGTAAAACCAGGCCCGATCCCAAAATCAATATGGCCGCCACAAGCCGCTCACTTTTAACATTGCAGCAAATTGCAAAAACGTGCATTTCTATCACTATTGCAGTATGTTAAACATGTTATACATATGATAACTCAACATCATAACTGCCAAAGACAATATGGGTTCCAAAGGTCATCAAGGTCAGCGGACATTTTGAATTTGGAAAAAAGATATACGGGTCTATTTTGAATACATAACATTGCTATTTATGTCTCTAACTACAATATCTTCTTATGTGCTATAACCGGCTCTAATGCTTGGCCACCTTTATTGCTGCTTGCAGCTATATTTTAAATTAGAATTATTTTAAAAAACAAACAAAAAAACAACCTGCACTTTTGTCTAGGTTCAAAAATAAAGTTATACTCAACCAATCTTCCAAGTTGACTTGCTCTTAGATCAGTCCCTTCCACCTATCTCTCTTTTCCTTCCCTTGAGTGGTCTAAGTTCATGTGAGTCATCACGTTCCATACACAGAGGGGAATTTATCAAAACTGGAGCAGGCAGAACCTGGAGCAGTTACCCAGGGCAACCAATCAGCTCCTCCCTTCAGTTTGTTCAGTTGAGATTTGAAAATGAAAGAAAGAAGCTGATTGGTTGCTATGTACAGCTGCTCCAGGTTCTGTCTGCTCCAGTTTTGATAAATACCCCTCACAGTGCATTGGACGTGAGAACACCAAGGGACATACCAATGGTGGCGCGCAGAAGAGAGACTGGACGGAGTGCTGTGACTGCTGGCCGGCATGGAGGATCGAGCATAACTTTCTAATTTTTAAACCTAGAGAAAAACGAGCACTTAACCCTAAAAACATGTGTGAAAATAATTTTTGAATGCAAAGTGGTTAGATCAAGAATATTTTGATGAAAGGCTTAAAGGCATAAAGTGGTATCTCCTCCCCGCCAATATCCTGCAGATTGGACAATAAAGGAGCAGCAACACATTGAAATGTCATCAGATCTGGCCAGTCTGCCCTCTCCTCCTGTCAACATGATCCCTGCCAGCACATGCACCAGGGCCTGAATGGCTCCCTTATCTCAGTTTGCGTGATACGATCACAGACCCTAATACTGAGACAGATTCAGGTACTTAAGCTAAAATTAATCAGTAAAGTGATATTAAAGTTAAAATGTTTTTAAAGGTATTTCAAATGCCGATGAAATCACTTATAATGGAAGCTGCTTCTTGATGTTTAAAAGTTTTAGTTTCCTGCAAAATCAGCCGGTCCCCCGAGTACTGGACCTGATATCCTGTTAGGGTGGCTCCTTTCCCTTGCAGAGTCCTATGGAGCCACCCCTGTGTGTGCTAATAAGATGTGTGCGTCTCTACAAGCACACAGGCAACGCAAGCCACTTTCCTGCTCCCCTTCCTCCCTCCTTCTCCAACCAAGTAGATGTACAGTTGTTGGAGACTGCGCTGTCCTCTGACCTTGTACCGAACGGGAAGTTCAGGGAAGCACAGCTGAGAGAGTTGAAGCTGTCTGGATACATGGTGACTGTACTTGCTTGGGCAAAATTTTAAAGAAATACTTTGCTGAGCGACGTATATTTCTTTGATCTGAATTCATTATTGAAAAAAGGTTTTAGAGTTTAATACTACTTTAAATCAGATTTTTTAATAAAAACTTTACTTCACATTCATCTTTCAGGACTGCAACTTTAATAACCATCAGGCAGAATTTTTTCTTCTGTACAACAACCACATTTGCAGTCCTGCCACTTTGGATAAAGGAGTCAGTTTAATCTTTGAGTGATTTCCCAAAATGAGATTTCACCAACAGGGAAGAAATACTTGTCAGGTTGAAATGCACCTGGAAGCGAGCTGCATTTGCCGACACAGGCCCTAATGATGTCTGTAAATAGTTACATAGTTAGTCAGGTTGAAAAGGCACAAGTCCATCGGGTTCAACCTATAGATATAGGTATAACACCCCATGGTAGGACAGTACTTGGGATAGAACACTTCCACTCTTTGCTTTTGTCCCTCCTTATTTCACTAACTGCCTTCTGGGGGGACAGTCAGGGTTGTATTTAAACATCTTGCGGCTTTATATTTTTTACATATAAGCATTTCCAAGTCTTGCAGAAAGTAAATTAGTGACTATATCTGCCATTAACCCACACCCATCAGATAACCTTACCTTGACACTGGTACCCCTGCTTGCCAAACACTCCCCTGTAATGAACAAAAATAGAAAGTTGTTAATGTTCCGTCACCAAGAGCTCACATCTATGCAAGAACAGTCAGAATAGTACAACCAGCAAATACTTCTCAAGTGATTTTTCTTCACTACGTACAGGCAAGTTCCAGGAACCTAACCATTTAAAACAGACTTGCTGGTGAGGTGACCAGCTCTTCTGTACTGAGAGAACTGGAGTTACTAGTGGTGTGCAGTGGTTTGGCGCAGAGATGGATTAAAGCCAAATGGGGCATAAGGCAAGGTAGCAGCTTTGCCCTAACTTAAACCTCCCAACCCCTAAAACCTTATCAATCTATGTGACTATTGGATGTTTCTATTCCTCCATACAAAAAAAGTAGCAAAGGGCTGTTTCAGTGCAAAATCTGTGCAAGGCAGAGCATTTAGCGCAGGGTATAGAGCAGACCCTAAGACAGAGTTGGACAGGCACTCCTATAAATCGGGGATAGAAGGGGGTTAAAGAGAAGGGGCAGTGTGGCATTAGGCTTGCATAGCGATGGAATCCCCTATATGGAAAGTTCTTGTGAAAAATTGCTTTTTTTAATAGAAACAAAATGTAAAAATACAGAAGCTAGGGCATGGTTCTACAAATAATATATCAACCAATGAGGTGAGCAGAGTTATAGATTTCTATATATACTGTATGTTTCTTTGTGTGCAGCATGTAAACACACACACACACACAAAGCCAGGAAGCCAGGCACAAAAACAACCAACACATTTTGATTCATATCTCCCAGGCCAACTAATCTGTGTTCTTCGGAGTGGGGGATATGCTCAGGGGAACCATTCAAAGAAAGTATTGACCCTGCAGGCATTGTTGTTTCTTAAAAGAGAAAATATAGAATATGTGCACACTTAAATTTAATTTGTTGTCCTGAACATTCTGTTCTAGCATTCTGTCAATAGGTATTGGAAAGTCCCTTTAATAGCATTTGGCCAGGCTCAGTCCAACCCCCCTTTTGCATTATGGTAACAATGGCAGGATGGATGCCCAGTGACAGACAACCCGAATGTCAAAGATCATTGGTGTGCTCTTTACGAACTCTTTATGAAGGCAGCTTCCTTATGTAATCACTGTAACATTTAATACTGCCTAATATGTATGAAGTATAAGTAAAAAGCACTTAAGGAAAGTCAGTAAAATAGGATTTTTGTACTCACCGTAAAATCCTTTTCTCTCCGTTCATTGAAGGACACAGGGCAACAGATTGTAGATCCTGAATGGTAGGGTATATCGCCACCTGCAGGAGTAGGACGCTAGGCACATAACTAAAAAGACAAGACAAGCACCGCCGCATCCAAAGCCGAATTACAGACATAACGCAGGCCCAGCACCAACTGGTCCGCCAATTCCACAAAGGCGGGGGAGACGTTCTCCTCCGCAAGACCCTGATGTAAAATTTTTGCCCACTCAGTCAGAGTCTGAGTGACTAAGGCCGAAGCCAAGACCGGACGCATGAGAGCGCCCGCGACAGAGTACAGGGACCGCAAAAGCGCCTCAGCCTTCCTATCGGAAGGATCCTTAAAGGATGGAGAATCCTCCACCGGGATAACCGTGGCCTTGTTTAAACGAGAGACCGGCGGGTCCACCACCGGTAGTGAAGACCACTTAGATACAAAGTCCTCCTCAAAGGGATAGCGAACTGAGAACCGTTTCGGAACCGCAAATGACTTGGAAGGCCGTTTCCACTCCTTATAAATGAATTCATCAAAAAAGGAGATGTAAGGAAACACCTTGGCGGAACGTCTACTCTTATGCGTTCCAAACTGCACGTGCGGCAGCGCGGAAGTGCTGGCAACGTCTTCAATTTTTAGAGTCTCCCTAACAGCGCGGACTAGCGCAGAAACCGTCTCACGTTCCTGAACCAGGAGCGTAGACGCGGCCTCATCCTCACTGGCCGAATCAGGCTGCGAGGAATCACCAGGATCAGGACGCGGTGATGTCGTGGGAAGTTCCCCTTCCATGCCTAGCTGTAGAGGTAAACATTCATATAAGCATATAAAAAACAATTGGGCATTTCAAAGATACCACACATTGTCTACCCCAGAAAATTACTTTATTAATTTTTATAAATGTAGTTTTGGACAGAGTAGGATAGGTTAGGTTGTTAATGTAGTGTGCCCCTGCTGAACCTCTGTATGGGGTTTTAACCATTCCTAACTTTGTCCAATTGACTTTAGATAAACAGAGTACCTGTAGGTCTTTTTCATCCTGATTTTTGTACAACCACAGAAGGGTCTCACATATCAGGGGGCAAAAAAAAACCCAAGGCCTGGGCTGGTTTTCTAGATAACCCTTCCAGTCCCCCAGTTTCAGTGCCTAGAGCAACCCCCCTCCCCAATGTAAGTGTGTCACAGAACTAACAGACAATCATATGAGGCCGTTTCAGACACGGGGACCAAAGTTACATAATTTAGTAATTCTACATGCACATGCAGGGCAGTGCCCATGTTATAACAGCTTACAAGTAAAGACAATGAAAGACAATGAAAAATGAAGTCACTGTATGATTATAAATATAATTACATGCTGATCTCTCATCTAAATGCTTTTTCCCAGCACACACTGATTCTACATGCGTATATATGCCTTACCAGATGAAATCTTTGCAGTGGGAACAGTAGGTTGGTTGTCGCAGGTAAGTTGCCATAAACTTGTGTCCATTCACCTGGTGCACCCTCCGCCTCATGGCTCTCTGCCGTTTCCTTGTAAAGTGCCTCAGAAGCCGCCCATCACGCATTGTTCCTAAAATTGGAGTCACATTTTAACATTAAAAGGTGGCACATGATCCACTTTACCGCTACATCATACTTATCTACAGGCACCTATTATATATTTATGGGACTAATGCTATATTATATATAGGAATTACTAAAGTGGAGCTAAACACAATCATTAAATTCTCATATCCCTTTTACACGGGTAATTTTAACAGTTTTACTTCTTTTATTTTTAAAGCTGCTGCTTTCATTAACTAGTCTTGTTGCTAAGAAGGTTCTTGTTCAGGCTTTTGCTGTTAAGAGGTCTCCCAAATGTGTTCAGGCTCTTTCTGTTATGGGGCCTCTCAACTGTGCTCCTGCACTATCCCCCTGGTTGAGACTACAAGCGACCACGCTGACATACAACATGAGGGCATGGTAGGCTAGTGCCATCATCAGAAAGCTGGTCCAGAGTAGTGTGGCAAAAAGAGCTAGAACAGTGGATAAGCGCACAACTGATGGATAGTCACTGTGTTGAGGACTTAAGAACTGGGGCGGTCGGTGTGCAAGCTCCTTAACACAGGGAGAGGAACCCTGTACAGCAATATATAAATGAACTTTTAGGAGCGCTACTACCCTGGGGATGCTAGTGTCTATTAGTGTGTGCAAAAGATAATAGACTCACTGTTTAGGAGACAGCTGGTGTGTCTGTGGATCCTCTGGCATTAAAATGCACGGTCCTTGGAAAACCAACTGGCTCAAGGGGTGGATGGCTCCAGGGGTCGATGGTGGTAGGTCTGGGAGCAAACCGCGTACTCAGCTGGCCAGGCCGAGCCGCAGCAGCATGGGAGAAAGAGAGAGGGGGAAAGAAGCCGCGGACGGCTAAGCGGCACCGGGCGCAGTGTGTACACTGATGGCCCCTGGAGCCATCCACCCCTTGAGCCAGTTGGTTTATATAAAGTTAAAAGATAAAGTAAAGTATATGTAGCAATTTCAACAATAAATACAAACGTAACAATGTGTCTCATAATTTGCTGGTAATGAAGGAGAATTGTCTACGTAACAATGAATATACAATAATGACTACAATAGTGAATGCTTATAATAGATCAATAAGTGAAATGTTCATTCATAGTGAGGTACTAGGAGTTTATATAGCAAAAGTATAAAAGAATGAAAGTTTATAGTCTGGTAAGTATTTAATCTATTTTCACATTTACATTTAGCAACTGTGTACAGATTTGCAAGAAAAAAAAAAGAAATTAGACCCAATAGGGTTTTGACACTATCTGCATGGAGGTTTCATGTTCTGCCTGAGCTTGTGTGGGTTTCCACTATGTACTTCAGTTTCCTTCCACACTTCAAACACATGCTAGTAGGTTAAAGTTACACTAAACTTACATCTTACAAAATGCATTCATTATTAACACAATTAATTATTAACTATTAACACAAATGTAGCTTATTTGTGTGTCACTCGGCTGTAGATCCTCAAATCATCTCTGAATTGGTGCCGACACTGTCCTTCCTTCTGGAGGGTGGTTACTTTTATTCCCCATAGTCCTGGTGTGTGTTGTAAAGTAGTCACCACTCCAAGCTCACTCCCGTGATGGACTACATTCTCATGTTTAGTTTACTAATTTGTATTGAGATTGTAGTCCATCACAGGAGTGAGCTTGGAGCGGTGGCTACTTTACAACGCACACAGGGACCATGGGGAACAAAAGTAGCCACCCTCCAGAAGGAAGGACAGTGTCAGCAACAATTCAATGCACCAAACCAATTGCTGAGTGAATCTGATTCTGTTAAGGGCAGGCTGAGATTCTCCTCGTTTAAATATGTGCATGTAGAGTTCATTTAATGAGGCTTGGATCAGAATTCGGATATTCAGAAATGTGATTTGTCAGAAAAGATTAGGATTAGATTTCCTGATTGGTCTAAGCTTCATATCTATATACCCTTCTGTAGTGGGAGTTCCATTTAGGGAGGCACCCACAGGCACTTTAGAAAACTTTATTTTAAGGCTGCTTTTCATACAATGGGAAGTTTAATACAGAAAAGCACAAACAATTGTGACGAGATACATAGGATTATATTCTAATTGCGAATATAAATGTTTGATTCTTTTAGATTAAATTGACTTTAATTCATTGTTTACCAATTAAACAAATCAGGAAAGTGTATAAATATGCTGGCCCATGAAAGACATGAACCATAAACCAAATAGAAGTATTTGCCCTTGGCTTGTGGTTTTTATTGTACCTAAACTATGCTCTCCAGCTATGAATTTACAAACAACATGCCACATCACAGAACCCTTTTCACTTACACCTCGGTGACGTCATTGGCCTTCAGGGAACCGTAACCAGCAATATTGACCTAGCCAAAAAAAATGGCCGTCTCTTCAGTCTGCGGGCCATGTGTGTAAAGAGTGACATGCACATTGTGGTTGGCTGATCACAACGTATGCTGTATGTGGCTTTTTATATCACTGTAAAATATGAGTCTCCCAGAAAAACAGTGTAAGCTAGAATATCAGCATTGCACATTATGCTGTGAACTTGTGGTCAGTGCTCAACACAGGAAGAGGCCAAAAAGCTGTATATTACAGAACACAGAATGCAAAGAACCCTCTTATACCATAGCTCACTATTAACAGCTTTATATATGTTATAAACAATGCTATGATTAAAGTGGAGTGTTGGCTTCCCAAAAATATGCTGAAGCACTTAAAACTGTAAAAACAGAAGCACTTATAGTTAACTGCAAAGTCTCACAAATACCGGTTGATCTTGCCACCTAATGCAGGTTCCTGCATACAACACACACAGGGACCATGGGGAACAAACTTAGACACCCTCCAGAAGGGAGAAGGACAGCGTCAGCACCAATTCAGGGATGATTTAAGTGATACACAAATAAAGTAAATTTTTTAATAGTTAAGTTACTTGAATGTATTTTTAAGGTTCAACTCCTGAGTTTAGTGTCACCTTAAGCATTTAAGTCCCTTTAAAGGCTTGTTATAGATTTTATACAAACAATTAAAAAAAAATACAAGCCAACAGCGTACAAAGTTGTAAAATCAAAAATTACATTAAAATTGACCCAACGCTAACGCTGTCACCTATTAAATGAGCACACAGGAAACACAGCAAGTTCCTTGTAAATACATTTGCTGATAATCTGTCTCTGTGTGGACCATCACCTACTCTTAAGGCCAAAAGATACCTGATTAGATACTGCCTAGTTGGAACTGAAGGAGAAACTGTATGAGAGCTGCATACACTCATCGATGTGGCCATCAATCATACAATTGATTCCACTGACGTGTGCACTTATGAGAGTTTGACCATTTCATGGGTGGTCAAATACAGGTGAAACTCGAATAATTAGAATATCGTGCAAAAGTAATTGCAGTAAGTGCTGCAAAAGGGGCCCAAACCCAGTACTGAGTACATATGCATGCTTGTACTTTTCAGAGGTCCGATATTGTTCTATGTACAATCCTTGTTTTATTGATTGCATGTAATAATCTACTTTTTTGAGGTTGTGGATTTGGGGTTCTTGGGGTTTTCATGAGCTGTAAGCGATAATCATCACAATTATGACAAATCACGGCTTGAATTATCTTGCTTTGCATGTAATGAGTCTATCTCATATATTAGTTTCACCTTTTAAGTTGCATTAGTGAAATAAATGAACTTTGCACGATATTCTAATTATTCGAGTTTCACCTGTATATTCCATGGTTAAGCCATCTAAAATGGACATGAACAAGTGTCTGGAAGACCAATATGATGGCATACATGAAGTTCAGTACGGCTAAGACTGGACCAGAGCTGGAATTCTATTATCAACACCATAGGCCACTCTTATTGAGTCTTTCATAGGACATAAAATCTTTTGTAGCTGCACTATTCCTGCCTTCTCCTGACACTGTGATGTTCTACACCACAGCCTGTGTGCCCTTCCCACAAACACACAAGATAAATAACCCCGCAGCGAGAAAGTCAAGACCTTACATAATGTTTTACAATGTCAAACATGAATATAATAGCTATTATCATTTACAAGTGAGAAAACCTGCGTTCTTCACAATATTTAAGACAATAACCCATCTGTGAACCACACCCCTCCCTTACAACTGATCTAGTATTTACATGGCATGAAGTGGTTTCTCATCCATTCTTATAAATTAAATATCTTTCGGCAACTTTCTTGACACAATATTCATATGCTGGTATATGGATCTTCATTAGAACTTTGGCTTAAAGGAAAAGTCCAACCAAAACAATTTTAGTTTTAACAGAGAAGGGAAGATTTAAAATGTTTTTTAAGTTTTTATTGCGGACTGTAATATGTTGGGGGATTCCCCCTCCCTTCCTGTGCTAATGACAGTTTTTCATGAGTAAAGTAAGTTTAGGGAACAAGAACTAATAAAAATCACTCTTCTCATTAGGGTTAAAACATGCATGTCAAGTTCAAATTAAACAATAGGCAGTAAGTATTTAAATTGTGAAAAGGATTGTCCTTGATCCATTGAGGGATGTGCCTATCTCCTGCTGTCATTTAAATTGGCCTTTGATGTAAATCTGCATGAATTGAATCCTGGCACAATATGCAAAGATCAGCCATAACATTATGCACTATGGGAAGAAGGCAAGTTGGCAGAGGCAGTGTGGGGCTATGGGCAATGTTCTGCTGAGAAACCTTGGGTCATGCCTATCATGTGGATGTTACTTTGACCACCGGCCTAAACATTGTTTCTAACCAAAGTACACCACTTCATGGAAATCGTATTCCCTGATGGCAGTGGCCTCTTTCAGCAGGATAATGTGCCCTGCCACACTGCAAAAATAGTTCAAGAATGGTTCAAGGAACACAACAACGAGTTTGAGGTGTTGACTTGGCCTCCAAATTCTCCAGATCTAAATCCAACTGAGAATCTGTGTGATGTGCTGGAAAAAAAAGTCCGATCCATAGAGGTCCCACCTCGTAACTTACAGGACTTAAAGGATCTGCTACTGGTGCCGGATATCACAGCATACCTTTAGAGGTATAGTGGAGTCCATACATGACAGATCAGGGCTGTTTTGACGGCAAAAGGGGCACCTACTCAATATTAGGCAAGTGGTCATATTGTTATGACTGATCGGTGTACAAAAACAGTGCAATGTTTCATAATATCTCTACATTTTATCAATAAAAGCAGCTCTTGGGCTCCAGCCAAGTCACTTTGCATAGGGTGAAATGATGCCATCAATCTGCTGCAGGCAGGAGGAAGCATTTCTTCAGTCTCCTCTCCTGCAGTGATCAGACTACAACGTTTTAGCAAACCACAAGTCAGGAGGCTGCAGCAGGGCCTGGTCTGTCAGACATTTGTGAACACTGCACAGACACCAGTATTTAAATGATTTTGTCACCTTTGAACCAGAATTTCATTCCAGGAAATTGATGCTGACACTTTGCATTGCCTTAACAGAGATGATGGTCTCTCTTCTGGAGAGAAAAAAAGCAGAAGATGGCCTCATACAAGCTTGCTGAAATCTTTGCAAAAACTTTGTAAAAAAAGAAACTTGCTGTACCCATTGGTCTTTAACACATTTAAGTGGAAGTTGCCAAAACTGTAAAGGCCCTTGTTCCAGAGATGGATCAAAACTTCGGAGTGTCCCAGAATATATGACACAAGTGTTTGTGTTAGACATCCAAATGATTCAAAATTTTCTTACCTTCTGTAAAGCTCCCTATAAGGGTGATCGCAATAAACACTTTGCCTTCAGGTTCCAAGTCAATCTATAAAAAAAACAAATAATCAAACAAATGTTTATATACACATTACTGTTAATTGCCTGCTGCTTACAATGTATACAGACATCTCCTATTTTCCTTTGCAGTCTAATGTCTACATGGTATAAACCGCATAATAAACTTCGGAATGTTTGGAGCTTATATGATGCCCCTTTATGGGCCAATTTATGTTATTAAAGATGCAAGCTTTCAGAATGCCTTAGATCCCTCTTTTAGTCTTTATTCTATATGAATTTTGCGAAACCAGAAGAAGGAATCTAAGGCATCCTGAAAGCTTTCACCTTTAACAGCTTAAAGAAAAGTAAACCCAGCTAGTGACTGCTACAAAAACACTGAACTGACTATTTTAAAGGGAAGCTCTGCTTTAAAAAAATATGAAAAATGAATAAAAAAAAATCATATAGCATATATATATATAAATAAAGATTATAGCATATATAATTGCTCCTCAAGCCATTTTGTAATGTAATGTTAAAGATTAACTCTCCATTAAAACTGCAGCTGCTAAGGGCTTGTTCACACCATGTTCAGACAGTTTTTGTCCGCACCTGTAATCCATCCCATTGTATTCCTGCAGTATTTCTGGGCTCTGTTCACACCAGTGCAGTCCGTTCCAGTGTGGGCAAAAAAATGCTGCATGCACTATTTTTTTCTGGTCTGGAAACGCATGTAAACACATCAAACCTGCATGCAAATACACTGGAATGCACCTGAAAGCCAATTTTAAGCTAAAAAAAAAAAAAAAAGAAAAGAAACGCATCGGTACACACTGGAACGCATAAAAAAATGAGTCTAAACACAATGCAGCACTTTATAGATCTGGTCAGGAAAATGGTGTGAATCTGGCTCGCTGTCAAAAAAATTCAATGCAATATGGTAACCTGGAGGTTTTCTGTACATAGTTGGTGTTCATAACACCCCCAAATATGTAATTTCTTCTGTGATTGGCTGACTGTGATTGGCTGACTGATGTTGGCAGAAGTCTGCACTAAGATACAAGTAAAATTTTAGGCATCCTTTTTGTTGAGGTACTCCGTAAGTGCCTGTTCACAGGACGTCCGTTTTGTGTGCTGTCCTGATCCGTACGCTCCTGCACTCAAAATGCATCCCAATGTATCCCTATGTGTTTTATGGGCTACAGTTCTCACGTGCGCAGTCCGTTCAGGTTACGACAGAAAAATACTGCATGTCACATTTTGTACGACAGGAAACGCAAACGCGTCCAAAACGCAAAGGACTGCAGCTAACATACTAACAGCCCCACTCCAGCTTACTGGAACGCATCAAAAACGCTGCCAAAATGCACTGCATCAGTAGCACCGCGTCTGCAGATCCGGACCTGATCAGGACCTGAAACTCATGTGAACAGGCCCTAAGGGTTCATTACTTCTAAAGGGATGCAGACACTGCATCTTAACTCATTACAACACAAAGTCCACCAGCTGATTATAATGAACCCCGACCCTCCCATTCAGGGATCAGTCTGGAAAGGATGTGCTGGAAAGCTTAGGTAGGAATCTGCAACAAAGTTTGTTAAAATCCTTACAATGTACACAGTTGACCAAGAGGGAATTTTCGCTCAACAAAAGAGGAATTACTTCAATGGGCAGTTTTAAATAAATAAATACTTTTTTACCCCACTGAACACTGAAGGCCGCCCTCCCCAACCCTAACACCCTCCCAACCACTAAAGCCAGCGCCATTGTGGAGTGATTCAAGTACTGATTTCTGTGTAGTTCTCCTCTGTCAATGTCACTCTTAAACCCCACACCTGTGCAGTAATGCCTAGCTTTGCAAGTCATAGGGTAGATGGGAGTAGCAATCAGTCCCGCAAGAAAATTACCACCGATTTGAGACTGCTCGGATGCCGGATGACATGTGACATGACCGCTATCGATGGAGACCATTTTATGTGCATTTTCAGATGGGACAAAACCTTATTAGGGAGCTTACGGGGTATTACTTAAACTCCAAACTGTCTGCATTAATCAATGGCTAACAAGGTACAATTCTCCACTACACAAGCCCTTCCAACAACCTGCTCTGTACATGTTATTAGTTTGAATAGAGCTTGCCAACATAAAATGGCTAACACAGAGTATTGCAGATAACAATAGCTGAAATATTGTGACTGCAGAACACAGGTATGTGCAGGGTGTGCCTGGACATCAGAAATGTAGCATACATTTTCTTTTCAATATATGACAAAGATTTGAGGTCTACACTGTTTGTTAAAGCATTGTCTACAAACGGTCATTTTAGTTATAGAATGTTAGCGCAAATGTTCATTTAGCAAACTGGAAAAAATTGAAGCAAGTACTCCCATTTACTGCACGTCAACTGTTTGTCTTTCTTCAAATAATTCCACAATATTTTACTGGCTCATGGAATATTTCACTGAATATTTGTTGAATCTTCCCAAAATCAGACGTTTATGTGCAGCAGCCTACAGCTACACTCTCTTATTACAATCTGTATTCAGTCAGGACCTTTGTACTTCATAGTGGAGGGTAGATCTAAAGAAGATTGTATCATCAGATTGTAAAGTGTACAGCCAGCTAGAGTCTGAGAAACATCAGGATTATATAAAATAGTGAAATCCATAGCAGCCAATCAGATTTGACTTCTTATTTGATTACAGTAGAGTAAGACACTATAACTAGCTGCTAAAGTTTGCTACATTAAATAAGCGTAACATTAGTGATAGCAGAAAGAATTGTGTGTGGATGAGACTAAAAGTACCTAAAAGGAGAACTATGGGGTCAGTGCTTTTCCCCATAGTTCTCCCCAGGGTCATGGCAGGACACAAACTATCGTCCTCCCGTGACCCAAAGCTCAGTATGGAAAACATAAAGCAAAAAGGAGCGCCTCGATAGTGTAAAACAGAATTTAATAAAAAAGAAGACACACAGCTAGGGCTGTACTTACAAACAACTGTAGAAACACAGGCATCTAACAAGGATGGGTAAACGAAATCATGAACAAAGACGAGCTGGAGTATTGATGTTAAACCAGAGTCTTCTGCCCCCAAGTATTCCACGGGTTTACATGTTTCAGAGGCAGGGCCGGACTGGCCATAGGGCAAACCGGGCACTTGCCTGGTGGGCCGGGCCAAACACAATCAATCTGATTGTGTTTGGGCCGGTCCGCTATGCCTGATGGCCGGCTCTTAGAGCCGGCACTACTACACAGTAGACACTAGAGGGAGCTGGTGGGGGAAGCCAGAAAACACCTCCTCACCCAGCTCTCTCTAGTCTCTACTATGCTCTCTCCGGAGCTTGCTGGTGATGTTCCTGTCCCCTGTCCCGGTCGGTATATTTACATATGAATGGGCAGCAGTGATTTGCATATCAATAAGGCCCATTCATATGTAAATATCATGGCTAATTCATATGCAAATCAATGCCAGATACATGATATGTTTACATTCAGTTAGGAGTCAATCACTTTCCCTGGACAGGAGTCAATCACTCTCCCTGGACGCATCGATTGTGTTTTCTAACCGCATGTAATCATATCACATTCCATTACATGCGGTGTGCATGCGTTTACATGGAGCTACTGTCACCTGATCATTAACTTGAATAGGTGACAGCTGTCACTTGTAAACACCAGATTAGGGATTTCTGCTGCAGTAAAACGCAAGTTTCTGATGCAGGAATCCCTAATCGCACCTAAACCTACAGATATGAATAGGGCCTTATTGTGTGTGTATTAGTGTCTGTACTACTTAAAGTGGATATAGTTACATTTTATTTTTAAGTATGAAATGTGGCAGACGGCCCCCATGAGAGAAAAAAATTTGTCGAGTGGCCCCCGAGACAGAAGAGGCGGGGGGTAGAGGAACCACGGGGGTACCACGCGGTGCCTTCTTAGAGGGCTTCCACCGGCTGCCTATCTTTGCCTCCTGAGACCCTTTGCCCGAGACTTCAGGCTGGTACCCTGGAGTAGAGCGGCAGCACAAAGTATGTACCAAATTCATATACTATTTTTCTGCATTGCTGTATAATGTTTTGCAGGGATTTTTAGTCCTCTATAGCTGATGGTATTCTGCATTAGAGTGTAAGCTCCTCTGTACAGAGACTGATGTGACCTCTCTGTATAGCACTGCGGAATATGTCATAATATAGTGTGTGACTGTGCTGGGGACATTTGAGTGTTAGCTACTTTAGTGCAGAGAATGCCAGGGGGGTTGGGGGGCCAGTGAGATCCGATTCTCTATAGCAATATGTCTGTGAAGGTTCTCATTCATCCAGGTCATGGTATATCTGTAAAAAAATAAGTCAAGGCAACTGGACTTGCTATATTTTTCTTGAAGACGTTTCACTGGCCATCCAACCAGCTTTCTCAATTCAGAAATTTCTGAATTGAGAAAGCTGGTTGGATGACTAGTGAAATGTCTTCAAGTAAAATACAAGTCCAGTTGCCTTTACTTATTTTGTACAGATATTCTCTATAGCAAGCTTCCTACATTGTTGCTGCTTGCTGTGTCTGGCCTGCTCTCTTCTTGCTTAACTGAAGTCACAGTGATGGGTCAGTAGTGGGCATGGCAGGCAAAAGGAAGCAAATCAGAGCCATGTACTAGAAAAATGATAGCTGTTACCAGGAGAAAAGCACCCTGCTATTCAGGGAATCCAAAAAGTGCTGGATAGGAGTACAGACCTAATGTCAATACAGCCATTTATTTCCATGTCCACCTATATTTTCTTTGTCAACTGGTGTTATGCTCAATTAACTGACAAATGCAAAAGCCTATACTGTCCATTGAGGCTCTGAAGTTTGTTAGATAAATGATGGAGGCAGGGCTTAATGACAGAAGGGTGGGCTTATTATTGCCTTGGTGAGAAATGGGCCTGGGCTTAAAATCCAAGGAGATCTAAAGTGATTATTTTAAAGACCTACACCGGTACTGGAATATATCAGCACTGTAGTCACTTTGAGCAAGGTCAGACTTATAAATGCGTAATCGTGAGAAATCAAGTTAGTGCATTCAAGCAGCTGCACTCGATAAAATAACTTGAACCACAGAAAAAAAGCTGCCATACTCCCTTTTAATCTGGAGCTGCCCCCACTGAGCATCTTTTCCACCACTAGATGTCCTCAGGCTTCCAGACTTATTAACAGTAAATAGCAATCAGCCCTCTTTCTTTGAGCACAGGCTGATGTCTTCACTGACAGCACTGACATTGCACAGCCCAGGGTTAGGCTATTACTACACTTAGTGATGCAGTAAAGACTTTCCACCATGGAAGAGAATAGGAAGGTCCAGTGACATCATTGGGCTGCCAAAAAAAACTTATCTTCAGTGCAGGAGGACCTCAGGAAAGAGGAGGTGGTGCTTTTTTGGGGGGAGATGTGGACCATACTTTTTTTTTTTTTCACAGACAGTACCTAGGGGGAGTATCTTCAAATCTCTTAAAAAAATTTACTTATTACAAAATAGTAGATGTTTCTGTAAAAATATGTGCAGACTAAAAATACATTGCAGCTTCCCATGAAAGAGCTAAATGTCACATTTATTAACTCGCATGTAAAAGTTTCCATATCTGGGGAAAAAAAAAAAAAAAATCGAGATAGTAGACGTATCTAATTTTGTTATGTTATTGACCTTTTTAGGCTACAAGAGGCTTAAACATGATAGTTTGTAGTATTTTGCTATTTTCTTGCTGTACAGAAAGTTTCCTATACATAGACCCGATATGCTCCATAAAGTTTTAAGGACTTATCAATCAATGTAAACAAACATTCCACTTATTCCTCTCGTAACGTATCATCACTGTCACTTTAAGGCATTGTACAACCCATTACGTAGCAAATGGCACTGTGTCAAAGCAGCTACACAAATGCTGTGCAAACTTGGTGTACCGGTTATGAAGACACCCAGCCATTGGTTATTCAGGTTGATTGCCCTGCCCACCAGATAAAAAATGTCTAAAGAACCTGCTAGGTGACTTTGCAATCTTCATTCTTGGCAATCCAATACTAAGGGCATCGCACACTTTCCTATTGCAAAACTACATTTGTTGACTGCCTGTCACACATAGCTTGTAAACTACAAATACCCTAGATTTCCAAATGTTTGTAGACACCTGATATTCATACCAATATGTGCTTGGCGGTTTTCACATTCCACAACCACGGGCATTAATATGGGGTTGTCCGCCCCCACCCCTCCCAACTACCTCCCCTTCCTTTGTGGCTATGACAGCTTCCAAGATTCTGGGAAGACGTTCCACAAGATTCAGAAGTACAGTGGGGCAAAAAAGTATTTAGTCAGCCATCAATTGTGCAAGTTCTCCCACTTAAAAAGATGAGAGAGACCTGTAATTGGCATCATAGGTAGACCTCAACTATGAGAGACAAAATGAGAAAACAAATCCAGACAAATCACATCGGCTGATTTGGAACAAATTTATTTGCAAATTATGGTGGAAAATAAGTATTTGGTCACCTACAAACAAGCAAGAGTTCTGGCTCTCACAGACCTGTACCTTCTTCTTTAAGAGGCTCCTCTGTCCTGCACTCATTACCTGTATCAATGGCACCTGTTTGAACTTGTTATCAGTATAAAAGACACCTGTCCACAACCTCAAACAGTCACACTCCAAACTCCACTATGGTGAAGACCAAAGAGCTGTCGAAGGACACCAGAAACAAAATTGTAGACCTGCACCAGGCTGGGAAGACTGAATCTGCAATAGGCAAGCAGCTTGGTGTGAACAAATCAACTGTGGGAGCAATAATTAGAAAATGGAAGACATACAAGACCACTGATAATCTCCCTCGATCTGGGGCTCCACGCAAGATCTCACCCCGTGGGGTCAAAATGATCACAAGAACGGTGAGCAAAAATCCCAGGACCACACGGGGGGACCTAGTGAATGACCTGCAGAGAGCTGGGACCAACGTAACAAAGGCTACCATCAGTAACACACTACGCCGCCAGGGACTCAGATCCTGCAGTGCCAGACGTGTCCCCCTGCTTAAGCCAGTACATGTCCGGGCCCGTCTGAAGTTTGGATTGGACTATTTGGATGATCCAGAAGAGGATTGGGAGAATGTCATATGGTCAGATGAAACCAAAATATAACTATTTGGTAGAAACAAACCTCGTCGTGTTTGGAGGAGAGAGAATGCTGAGTTGCATCCAAAGAACACCATACCTACTGTGAAGCATGGGGGTGGCAACATCATGCTTTGGGGCTGTTTCTCTGCAAAGGGACCAGGACGACTGATCCGTGTACAGGACAGAATAAATGGGGCCATGTATCGTGAGATTTTGAGTGCAAACCTCCTTCCATCAGCAAGGGCATTGAAGATGAAACGTGGCTGGGTCTTTCAACATGACAATGATCTCAAACATATCGCAGGGGCAACGAAGGAGTGGCTTCGTAAGAAGCATTTCAAGGTCCTGGAGTGGCCTAGCCAGTCTCCAGATCTCAACCCCATAGAAAACCTTTGGAGGGAGTTGAAAGTCCGTGTTGCCCAGCGACAGCCCCAAAACATCACTGCTCTAGAGGAGATCTGCATGGAGGAATGGGCCAACATACCAGCAACAGTGTGTGCCAACCTTGTGAAGACGTACAGGACACGTTTGACCTCTGTCATTGCCAACAAAGGATATATAACAAAGTATTGAGATGACCTTTTGATATTGACCAAATACTTATTTTCCACCATAATTTGCAAATAAATTAGTTCCAAATCAGCCATTGTGATTTGTCTGGATTTGTTTTCTAATTTTGTCTCTCATAGTTGAGGTCTACCTATGATGCCAATTACAGGCCTCTCTCATCTTTTTAAGTGGGAGAACTTGCACGATTGGTGGCTGACTAAATACTTTTTTGCCCAACTGTATGTCAATGGGAATTTGTGCCCAATCAGTCAAAAAAGCATTTGTGAGGTCAGGCTTTGATGTTGGGATGAGAAGACCTGGATCTTAAATCGGCATTCCAATTCATCCCAAAGTTGTTCAAATAGGGTTGTTGTCACAGCTCTATGGAAAGCACTCTGGTTCCACCATACCAACCTCTATGTATAACTATATTATCATTTTGGGGAATATTAACCCTTTAATAGGCTTCAGGTCAGGGCTCTGCGCAGGCCACGTGCGGTTCTCAACAACAGACTCCAATCCATGTCTTTATAGACTTAGCTTTGACATGCTGGAACAGAAAAGGACCTTCGCAAACGGTTGGCAGCACAAAATTGTCTAAAATTATTTTGTATGCTGCAAAGTTGCAAATTTATGGGAAAGCGAGATTGCATCAGGATGTGTCTGAACAGTGTGTCGCTTCTATAACCTAACCTATTAAAGTAAACTCCCCGTTATCCGGCATCAATGGGTTTGGTAGATTTTGGATAAATATTGTTTCTGGTAGCTTGAGAGTTTCTATTAAAAATGGGTTTACCTAATGCTATACCCCATACTATACCAGTATATTATACTGTAAACCATTAGCAATACATTGCAGTACTAGTTGGCACTTTTTCACAGGATAACACAGCACTTTCACAAACGATCGATCCGACACCCATTTCCAGTATAACGCAGCACTTTTCACAGATCATTCAGACACTCATTCCCAGGATAATACAACAGTTTTCGGCCCGTTCCTGTATCTTTCCATGCTCCTGAGCCCTCTCCTAGAAGGAGGCAGATCGGGATTTATTTATTTTTGCTGGTTAGATGGGGGTTTCGGTTAGTTGAATAAAGGATAACCAAGACTTTACTGTACTTGCTCTCAATTTATTTAATGTTATATAGGTCCCAATGTGGGGATAGATTTGGGCTTGACACTGACATATCCATATATTTGTACATGAATGCACAAGGAGACATCTGCTTTTATTGAAATATTTGAGATGGGTTTTTATTAAGTTTCTTGCGCTGGCTAACTGGGTTAAATACTTGACAGAAAATTGTACAATGTAATCTTGATGGCCAGTTAGATCAGATATACTCAAAACTTTAACATTATGGCCAGACGTGTGTTTTACTCATTAGTGGCAATCTTTCCCCAGTCTAGACAACTCTGCATAAGTCACATGTTCTCCTTCCAATACGCAATGACCTGTAGGGGCTTATTAGCATAAACTGGGGTAAAGTCATCAAACTTACAGCAGCTGTCAGGCCAACCTACATTCAGATTCCGCCATTCAAATGCAACAGGAAACGGTTTGGTTTCTATATGTTGCATGAGTACAAATATAGATGCAACGCTCAATGTTCATGAGGTTTTTTTGTTTTTTTTTCCTTCATAATCTACTCTAAACTTTCTTTGCAATCCAGTCTGTTGTTCGTTCAGAGCACAGGGACTATTATATAACTGGGAGACAGAAGAGGAAAGCTGGGTTCTAGTTCAGGGATGACAATGTAATAAGTAACAACGAAACACTAAAAACGTGAAAGCAAGACTTCCCAGAAGTTTCCACTGGTAAATGGTTGTAGTTTTAATTTCTCCAAGTTCTGCAAATTGGAACCATTGTAATAGATTAAGGAGTACCCAGCATCAGCCAGAAGTGGAACTTCAACTCAAGTTTTTTTTGTTCCGACTAGAAGAGACAAACTCCCCAAGGTTTTTACTTCTGTCTGTATCCCTGTTGGAGAAGATTTTTTCCCCCTCTTGTCCTAGTGATGGTGTCCCCTGAACAGGAAGGGGAGGGTAAATCTTTCCGCTGGTAACACAAAACAGCAAAAAAAAATGCTTCCTCTCACTTCCTGTCCTGGAAATAGTAGCCCCTGGGACAGGAAAAATCACTCGGGCAGGAAAAAAAAAACCTGGCAGAGATTCTAACTGCACCTCTGGCCAATTTATTCTTTATAAAATAACTGCGCCTTTTGGGGAAGTTAGAGTTTTTGTGGCAGCTGGTTGGCATGGAAGGCTTCTTTAATACCCTAGTCATGTCAAGAGGGCATTTTCCAGACAAACATTTTCTCTGAGATAAAGGAACAATATTTTTTTAATCGCTAACCAATTCCTTCTGATGCAAACATAGCTACTATGCAAAACGAAAAACACTGATGAGGTTACAGTTTACAGGTCTAGCCACTTCCACTAGCTCATGCTCACCAACTGCACATTCCACACAGTAGCCTATTTGGCTACATCATGAACTCTCCTTTCCTAGAACAAATCTGCTCAGCTACGATGTGCTAATAAAAAGAAGTGTCTGCATGGAACAACAAAAGTGTCAACTTTGTTACCTATACCTGCCGTATAAAAGAAAGGAACTCTCTGAACTTTCTGAACTCTCTCACGTTCGAGGAAGTCTTTGCTGAGGGTTGGTGACCAATACTGAACCGCACACTCAAGGTGAGGCCTAAACAATAATTTATAAAAGTGGTAAAATTATGTTTTTATCCCTTGCCAAAATCTCTATTTAATGCAGAACAGTATCCCGTTTGCTTTGCTGGCCGCTGCTTGGCATTGCATACTGCAGTACCAGAGCTGGCTGGTTCCTAGTGCTATTTCTTCCTCTCCCAATCTGATATGAATTGGCCCTTAATGAATACAGAGGTGTGCTCATTTGTGTCTTTTATAACTTCAGCAGAGTTCCTGGATCTGGTCCCTGGCTGAAAATCTATTGAAGCCAAGTATCAGCATTACAGCAAAAACACTGGCTTTTTTTTTTTTTTTTAAGATGGGGGTCCATGCGTGCAAAGGTTTAGCTAGTCTTTGGAAGACAAAATGTAATTGTAGTTCTGAGAGCAGAAGCAGTCACCAGCTATAAAGTTACTAGCGTTCAGCACGATGGCTAAAAGAAGTGGATTTTGTCACTTGGGTACCTATATTTAAAGCTACTCCAACACGAGATGTGAAAATAACTGCTAAAACAGCGTTCGCGCTCCATGTATTTCTGAGCTGGTGACAGACACTCTAGGATTAGAAGCCTGTGGAGAAATGATTCACAAGAAGTGGATTGATGGCGCTGAAAAGATTTCCTCACCTTGTGATTTGTGGACAACGTACGCCATCCATCCAGCTAGCCCAGGGACAGGCAACCTTGACACTCCAGCTGTTGTGGAACTACAAGTCACATCAGGGAGTGACTGACAGCTGCATACATGGCTGGATTTGTAGTTTCATCAAAGCTTGCCTACCCCTGAAACAGCTTACTTTTCAGGTAGGTTGTCCATTCACCAACAGGGCACAGGTCAATGATCAGCCAAACAACAAAGTATGCAGATTGTCAATGCGGCATGTTTTTTCTCTTCTGCAAAATATACTTAAAGGGTATCTATGGTCAGAAACTGAAAGGAAATGTATTTCTATATTGAATTTCCATCCCACTCCTAATAACTATAGTGATCTAAAAGTTTGTAAACTTACTATTGAAGATGCCCATAGAATGGACTTCCAATGCACCGACACAATTTCACTCAGCCCTGTGAGAACTCTCACAGAACCTGCCTTCTGAACTACAACTCAACGTCTGAACAATGTAACATCATCATTGCTTGCGGGAAGCAATGCATGATGGGATATGTGGTCGAGAAATCAAGACTGCATCACATCAAGCAGCAGGAAAAGAGACACAAAGCACACTGGGAATCCAGGAAGTTGGTGAAAGTGATGGTGTGTGGAGTCGGCTTCCTAATACAGGAAGTTCAGGTATCGGGCTAGGTATCAGAGCATTTGAATGAGTAAGAATACTCTGTATCGGCACCAATACTAGTATCAGTGTATCCCTAGTTTAAACCAACTAAATATTAGGAAAAACATACTCGCTTCTTTTGTCCAGATTGTCCTCCAAAATCTGCACAGATAAGATGTCAGCTGCATTGTTAAAGGGTATCTACTGATTTTCCATAGTTCTATCCCACTCCAAATAACCATATTGAGCTAGAAGTTTGTAAACTTAATTCAAAAGTTTATTCAAAACTTGCATTTATTTAAGACGTCCATAGGATACACTGACACAATTTCACTCAGCCCTGTGAATATGCACGTCCTTGTGTCAATACTCCTACGGAGACTGCTTTCAGAACTACAACTCAACGTCTGAACAATGTAACATTATCAATGCTTGCTGGATGCAATGCATGATGGTACACATAGTCTTGAAAAATCAAGATTTATCGTTCATTAACACACACAGCTTCAAGGCAGACCCATTTATTTTAAATGGGCCACCAGTGCACCTTAAAGGGTAAGTTCATGTTTCTGACCCATATTTAGGGTGCAATATGAAATGGATTGCGTTTGCAATACTTTACAGGCTCCCATGCAAAAAATATAATAAATGCACAGTTTTCTTATGAATTGTGCATTTGTTTTTGCAAAAGATGGACTTATCCTTTAACATAAAAAAATGCACTTAACCCTTTAACACAGCACAAGACAAAATTGTGTTTTGTTACTGTAAACAAGGTGTTGTGGTGCCATTTAAAATGAAGGACACCACGGTTTGCGTATTACAGTAACAAACACGTTTTACAGCAATGGAAGAGGTGAGTAAACCTTCATAGTGGAAGTTAATGACAGTTTTTGTTTTTATAACAGAAGAAACTCTGTATGTCTCTTCTGTCATAATTGTTCTTCCATGCCTGTCAGCATTTGTGCGCACTGCGCCGCAAAAGCTTCACTGAACGCTTCGGGTGCACAGTGCTAAGCAAAATGGCAGAGGATAATATTTATGAGTAATAAATACCATTTTCCAAGGAATATTTGGTGTGCTCGTCCTGCAAAACATTAAATTGGAGGTTCGCACACTGAATTGATTTCCACCACGGGGTACAGGCACCTTTCTTCAGTGCTGCCAGGTGTGCCCACAGTTAAAATGGTCGCTGGTGGTCTGTCCCCACCTTCTCTGTCACACTCAGCACTCTGCATCCACATTAACTTCCACAGCGAGTGCTAAGTTAGCAGTGCTGAGCACCGACTTGCAGCACAGAGTTCAGGGGCAGTTTGCCAACTCAGCACTCGCAGCGGCTGAGCAGCTGAACACGCCTCAGAGTGTGACTGAAGGTGGGGACAGAGACCTAGTGGCGATTTTAACTGTGGGCACACCTGGCAGCGCTGGAAAAAAGGTGCCTGAACCTCAATGGAGGAAATCAATTAAGTGTGGGTACCTACAATTTAATGTTTTGGTGGATGAGCACACCAAATATTTGTTGGAAATTGCTATTAGTCAAAAATATTATTCTCCACC
The DNA here is from genome assembly GCF_000935625.1 of Nanorana parkeri. Lineage (NCBI taxonomy): Eukaryota > Metazoa > Chordata > Amphibia > Anura > Dicroglossidae > Nanorana > Nanorana parkeri. The sequence continues at coordinate 340,920 of NW_017306288.1, forward strand.
ATTTTGCTTAGCACTGTGAAGCCGAAGTGTTCAGTGAAGCTACTGCAGCGAACTGAAGTGCTGCAAAACAGCTACTCAGTGCTTGGCTAAGGAACTGAACGCGACTCAGGAGAAGATGGAAGCCTGGATGGAGAGCGCTGACATGACAGCACTGGAGAGGATCGTTTACAAGGCCAGTCTGCCATAATGTACTAATATGCTATGCATACAAGCACATTATAGGACACACCTACTCACAGCCATTGTGTTGGCAGTTTACTAGTGCTTTAAAAGAATAGCATTCATTGATGAGAGGATTTGAATTGTTCAGATTATTTTGACACATGCCAAAGCTTTTAAATGACCACTCTGGGCCTTCGTCCCAGAAAAGATGGCAAAGCACAGGCTGATTAGTCATTTCAAAATGTCCTCTAAACAATATGAGGACGGACAGTCACACAATGTTACATAAACACAGAGGTCACCTTCCACAGGTGTCTGAGGTGAACTCTGTGTGTGACGTCACTCTATAGTCCGACATGACACATCATTACAATTGTGTACACACCCAGAAAATCTGCTTCTTCCCTTATGGTAATAACAACAAATACTACATTTATGTAGATCTATTCTAAACTGCAATATTTCAAGTAGTCCCTCAAACAAACTAACACAATTTACTGTGGTATAAAAGTTCTTTCATTGCCTTTATAGAACTCTGTTTGCATAGTAAAACAACACAATCCATTTGCAGCGATGCCATGCATGAGTTAGACCGGGGATAGGCAACCTCGGCACTCCAGCTGTGGTGTAACTACAAATCCCATGGTGCATTGCAAGATTCTTGACAGCCACATGCATGACTCCCAGATGCAGAGGCATGATGGGATTTGCCTTTTTACCACAGCTGGAGTACCAAGGTTGCCTACCCTGTGTTGCGGTTCCATTAATTGTTTAGGTACTGACATTTTTAGATCATATATAACATACCAGCTGTAACTAGGGTTGCACAGATACCAAGTACAGTACTCGGTACATGTACCGATACTTTTGAGCTCCAAGACTAGACTAGAGAAAAATTCAGAAGTTAGGAGTCAGCTGTCATTTGTAAGGAGCACACGGAGCTCCTGGGATTTGTGCATCTCTGTTTTAATGTATGATTTTGTTTTTATAAATATAAATAAAGTGATGCACAGATACCAGTTTTGCGAGTACGAGTACTGGTACTTGCCGAGTACTTACAAGTACAAGTACTGATAAATTTTTGTTTATTGTCATGTGACAGTTTTTCTAAAACAATACAGACTAATGATTTCAGGACAGTAGTGGAGCACCAGAACCAGGTCCCAGCTGCAACCGCTGGTAGTTCTCATGAAAATGCCAAGTATCTGCACTGGTACTCGAAAAGTATCTGTGCATCCCTAGCTGTAACTGATACAAAATAGAAAAACGGGAAAAGGAAATATGGGGGGGGGGTCAAAAAATCAGCACAATGGGTCACAAGATGGTCACAAAGCATCTGTGGTTCAGGGTGCCTGACCTCAAGAACTGAACATCCAAAAATCACCAAACAGTAGTATTGATACCAGTTTTGTAACATGACTAGTACAGTATAGCTCCCCAGGTCCAACAGATGGGCTGCTGTGGAGGTATATCATGAACACCATTTCCAATCGAGGAACAAGCTTCCACATCACATTGATCAATCCAACTAAGAAGACCTTTTCCCCATTTAACAGACAGACCTCCAGATCCATTCTCCAACAGGAAGACATCAATCATCCTCGTCCAACAGTGAGTGACTTTTTCCTCCTTTTTTACACCTACCATCAAACGGTCTCAGCATAAACCATGTGTCATCCTTCTAGGTTGTAGCTCTTCTTTAGTTTTTCATCTATAACATGAACTCTTCTCGACTCTATCCAAAACTAAGACAAAACACTTTGGCTAGACATTTACATCAACACTGCAACCTAGAGAACAATATTCAGGAATGCTGACCGAAGATGGTCAGATAACTCGCAAAGAAGGCTGGATGAGTAGACCTGACTCTAGTGGCTGTAACTTCCATGATACTTGCTCAGTGGTGATAGTGGTGCATTCAAACTACTTCTTATCCTTCACTTTTCTCTATAGGAAAGGATCAAGACACATTTGTAGGGAGATTTTGACAAACGGTTGGAACATCTTCCCGTATGATTAGGAGCCCTTACTATAGCCTTGCTTTGATGAAGCCATCAATGGGGAGCTTTAATCTCCACAGCTGATGTTGTGAAAGAAATTCTGTGCAAGTGCCTTTAATAAGCTCACAGGCAACAAGTCAACTTCTCAAACTGCTACATGCTGTAATTTTATTATACCCAAGCACAGTGCCAATGAATGCATAGCTAGCTTGATTGCCAACAGTGGGGGACTCCTAAAATTCATGCAGAATGAAGCCTGGGTAGTTGCATGTTAGAGGAAGCCTAGAGTAAGAGGATTACAGGGGCTGCCACTGATGACATAACCAGCTCTTTAGTTAGCCAGAAAAGGGTGTCAATCCAGGTATAACTGAACCGTTTTCTATTTCTTTACCATTAGCTCTGGACAAGCCGGGACTAGTGTACATCTACAGCTGCTTTTACAGACAGGGCCTCTTAGCTAATCATAGTGAATGTAATACCTGCCAGTCAAGTTCATCTTTTACCTGGGTGTAGGGCAGCTGTACAGATACTCCCTCCCAGTCTGAATTTAAGAGCCTGCTACCAGGGATGAATCATAGCGCAGCCAGTTTCTGTCAGTATGCGCAGACATGCTGCTGGAAAAAATTTGCTTTTCCAAGCTTCAGACTGCTGGAACAAGACATTATTAAACCGCCAAGTTGGGGCATGTCCTTGTTTGGCAAAATAAAGGAAAACTGAACACAATGCTTCCAAAAGTATTCAAACTTCTGCATTATTTTTTTTTACATATCAACAAAACAAATGAACAAGCACATGACAGCAGGGGAATCATTGTGGAAAAAGTAATTATGTATGACGCTTTTCTAAACTGAAAACTACAAGAATACTTGTAGAAAGACCCTAAATAGGAAGCATCTGCTCAAGGACATTCACATTTTCGAATAATAATAATAATATAGCAGTCAATAAATAACCTGACATTTTTTTTAATTGGTTTTATTAATTTCAAGGAATGTACATAGTACTCACTTAATGTGGCTTGTTCCACTCATGGAGGCCCCATTGTCAACAACAGTGTACACAAAAAAGAACAGTAAACTACAAGGTCGGTTCATAAACTATTGTTCTCAGTTGATCTGTGCTAGGAGGATTACATCCAGTTTGGTTCCCGATGTCAGTACAGTAGTAGCCCACGGCACAGAGTAAGAACAGAATACAGTTTCCCCTTGTCAGCCCCACAGGAGGTCAAGGTCTCAGACTTGAATAAGCAAGGACCCACAAGGGATGTGGATGATCTTTGTTTAGTCTGGTTAGGCACTGCAACACTGCATCCTATACAATGATATATACACAATACCAAATAGAAGGTTGTAAATTTTTATGGATATCACAGGAAATAAACAAACAAGATAGGGAACAGTTACCGAATTATGAGCTAGAGTAATTATAGCTTGTGCCTTGTTTAAAAAAAAACATGCCAGAAAGTCTACAACGTAATACAGTTTATATGTTGGCCAACTACATGAAGATCATGAGAGAAGACTGCAGCCTTGGGTTTTTTTCTGGCTACCTCTATCAAAATCTGCCATACATCTCTTTTTTCTTAATCACTCCTACCAGTTAATTACTGGTCTGTGAAAGCTCACGAACCAATAACTAGAAGGTTTTTCTACCTAGTAGTTGAAGATACGTCTATGAAAGTCTATACATGTGGACATGTGGTGAGGTGGGCATAAGAATAAAAATCCCAAAAGGAATTGCTGACTATCTTTGGCCCACACTTTCCCTCTCATTATTATTGGCCAGTGGGGTCACCAAGCACAAGGATAGGCCAAAATCGAGATACGAGAGGTGAGCTATGGTGTGGACTTCCTAGCTAAAGTTCTTCTTTGACTAACAGAGCAGCTCATATTTCAAGGATCTGAGGGCGCCGTAGAAGACATCTGAGACTAAATGCAGGCTTCTGGAGGTGCAAGCACGTGACTCACTGCCGACATTAACTACTCTGCAGGTTTCCTTTAAAAAGTTCAAGGGAGGCTTGGATATATCTATAGAAATTAAATCACTAATTGGGTGTATTTCTGCAATTTTAACTAGTCAACTGAGTCTTCTTGTTTTCATCTGGTCAAACATAAAAATATCCTTCCGAAAAAAGGAAAAAAAAATAAAATCACAATATCACATGGTCATAGTGCGCACTAAATGACATAATACAGAGAAGGTGTAATGGTGATATCCAAAGTAAAATCCAAATATAGTATTTTCATAAGACTAAGAAGGAATCACAAGAGAACAAGTTTCTGACTTCTCCTACTTTTAAATGCTTGCTTCTTGACTGTCTTCTCTGATGCGATTTGTGTGACCTGGAAGGAAGATTGGAGTTCTGAATTCACTTAACTTTTCCTTCTGCATGCTGGTTCTGTGTCAGTAACTCAGAGCACTGAAGCCAGAGATGGCCAGGTAACTAGCATTTTCAAAATGGGGTCAGCACCTCCGGCCTGCACATTTCCACTAAAGTATATGTCAAGATGACCTGTCAGGTTTCACTGCTTTTCAAGACTTACTTAGACAGATTTTTCCCCACTTCCTGTCATGGTGACAGGAAGGAAGTACAAATCTCCATGAGCAACACATTTTTTTTACTATAGAAGGGGACAGCTGGAACCTGCCAGACTTTTGTTTTTTAATTTGAAAAATATTCTGCACTTCCTGTCTGGTAAATCTGTTGTCGCCACACAGGTGTGAGGGGAATCTCTCTAATGGACCCATTTATAGCAATAAAAACCAGACAGGTTCCAAAACTGTAGCAAAAAAAAAAGCTTCACCTGGACATACACTACATTTTGGATCTGAACTGTTCCAGATAAGGGTTATGAACTCTCATTGTCTCAGTCTTCTGGGAAAAGAAAGAACATATGTTTCTCCAAAAGAAAAAAAACACTGCATATCTGTAATCACCTGACATCAAAAACCAAAATCTAGCCTATTAATAAAGTGCGAAGAGGTTGGTTCACTGTTTTTCCATACTTACTATTTTTGTTCCATTTCAGCTTTTTTTTTATTTTATCATTAGTGCTTCTTTGCTGCACATTGTGGTTTCCCTTCATTATTTCACCAATTACGATCTGACTATTCGTGTATTTTATTGTTTTCACCTCAGAGGAATAAAATACTGCCCAGGATTGCTTGTACTACAAAGCCTCTTATCACACTTGCCTCTCCTGGGATCCAGCACCAGGTCTCCTCACAGGTAAGTGGCTGTTGGCACTTCCTGATTTCACCCTGGCTGGTTGTGCTGCAGCCAAACAGGATACATTTTTCTTGGTCAGTGCCACAAACAGTCTGGAGACATTTCTAACTGGTGCCACCTTAAACCAAAATATGAGGAATGCATTGCAATGCTTCAGCCATGCTCCCTTCTGCAGTACTTACCCCCAGTGTACCTTAAGGCATCAAAGCATTCGGTTTCTTCTTTTAACCCCCGTATGCTCAGTGACTCCAGTGCATCCCAGAGTATCCTGTGTCATCTAGTGACAAAAGTGCACCTCGTGACCTCAATGCATCCCTAAGCATCCTGTGGCATTTTATAACCCCTATATGCCTCTTGACTCCAATGCTGCACCCCAGAGCATCGTGTGTCATTTAGTGACCCCAGAGAAGTGTCATCTAGTGACCCCAGTGCACTCCATGATTCCAGTTCACACATCTACTGACCCCTGTGCCTCAACTGCACTCAAAGAGCATCCCATGTTATCTAGTGACTCCAGTACTTTCTGTGACTCCATTACACCCAGGAGCATCCCAAGTGATCTAGTGACTCCTAGTGTACCCTGTGTATCCCATGACACTTGAGTCTTCACACGGTCTCTGGCATGCATCAGTACCCTCTGCTGCCCTCCCACTACTGACTGACATACTAGGCAATGACCAAACACACTGAAAAGTGTTGTCTGCTGACCTTCCTCTACTGACTGACATATCAGCTTACACAGACCATAACATCCTCAAAATGCCATTGCATCACAGTGGCAGACCCTTAACCAGTTCACATTGTTGTAAAGTGGAGTTCTCCTTTAAACATTATTGTTGGTTCCTAAATTCGACTGACTGCTTCCTGAGTTTTCTGTCAGTATTTCTATCCACTCAACAGAAAGAAACGGTCTAATTTTTTTTTTCTTTTTTGGTTGAGTACACAAATAGTAAGCTACAATAAACTCCTTAATAAATAAAATTGGAAAACCTTAAGCTTTAAATGTATCCTGTTTGGCTGCTTTAAATGGGCCAGCTCAGTTGACACAACTACAATCTTTGTTTTGTGTTTGCCTCCTGCTTAGATTTCCCCCTAGTGTTCAACTTCCTTGTTTGGCTTTTGCAAAACACATATTAGGCAAAACATTAGGCAAAACATGCATTGCGCCAATGAACATCCCATGTTATCTAGTGACTCCTAGTGTGCCCTGTGTGCCTCCGTGACACCTGTGTCTTCATGCAGTCTCTGGTGAAGATCTCTAGCCTGCTATACCCCACCATTAGTACCCTCTGATGCCTCACTACACCCAGGTTTGCTCCTGCAATCACCTGGATTGTCATTTTCTCCGTGGATACAGAGCCCTGGCCATGACACCTTCTACTTTGTTTGTAAGCCATCAGTAGTTTTATCCTACGGTTTGGGTCATGTCTTGGTCGCAGTTCTCACATCATTTTGACAATCCTGTTTGCACCTTAAGAAGTCACGTCACCTTATCCTAGTTTGACAGCCTATGGATTTTCACATTATTGTTGCAAAATAGGATCCCTTTGCAACTTAATAAAGAGTACCTTTTGGCCTTAAGATGGGACCAGTAAATGGCCACATCCCATGTGGAAGTTCCTGAAGGGTCTCTGGTTAGTAATCAAGATATTTCTCTTCTATCAGCAGGTTTTCAGAGATCTACACATACTGCTGGCCCACTTGCAGAGCCTAGAGCCCTCTTTACACAGTTTAGCATTGAACACAGTTTTTGATTCCACGTGCTCAATGACATCGCTACAACTGAGCAATGATGTCACTGCAGCAATAGAAATTAAATAGGCACTCCTGCCAACAATGCTTTATTTTGTAATACAAATATAAGGCCAGCCAAGGAGATCATTGAAAAATCTATACTGGAAGGGCTGGATAGCTCTCAGGAGTCAGCTATTAAATCTACCTTGAGAAATTCTTGGAACCTTTTTGTGCATTTTCATTTGAACAACTTCTGGCTCCGTGATTGGAAAGATTGGCTCCAGAATTTTATATAAATTTGTCCATCCCTGCATTACTGACTGACAGACTAGCTTACGGAGAACAGAACAGTCAAAAATTATATTGTAATAGTAACATGGTGGTAGATCTATAGCCAACTCAGACCAGCTCCTCTATGACATTCAGAGGAGGTGCGGGCACACAGGTATCGCTTCCTTTTGTATCTGCCTGTTAGAGGCTCCTGAACACAGAAACGATTTTAGTTAGTGACAAGTTTATATACAAATCATTCTTGTGAAGTGGAGCTCGCCTTTAAACATTTTGTTGATTTCTAAATTGGACTGACAGCTTTCTGAATTTTGTGTCAATGTTTGTATCCACTTATTAATTTGTTTGTTTTGGTTGAGTACACAAAGCGTAAGCTACAATAAATTCCTTTCATTAAAATTGTAAAACCTTAAAGTGACATTAAACTCTCAGATTTGTTAACATAAAACAATAGTGTAATGTGTGCCTTACTGTAATCCATGGTTGTTTCCCTTCTCTTTGCTGCTCTTCCTTTTAAATTTGTATCTGTTCTCATGCTGGGCAGAACTTCTGTTTTGCAGCAGACTGCCTTGTCTCAGGAATGGATACACGGTGTCTGTGTATTAGTTTGTATAGGCTTGTAACCTGAGCCAGCACTACAGGAAGAGGCCCTGAGCTGAAAAGGGAAGTTCTCCCCAAGCATGAGAAGAGATACGGATTTAAAAGGAAGAGCAGCAAAGAGAAGGGAAACAACCATGGATTACAGTAAGGCACACATTACAGTATTGGTTTATGTTAAAAAATCTGAGGGTTTAATGTCACTTTAAGCTTTAAATCAGACCAGCTCTGTTGACACAACTACAATCTTTGTTTTGCGTTTTCCTCCTGGTTGCTTAAATTTCCCCCCCCAATGGTCCACTTCCTTGTTTGGCTTTCGCAAAACATATCTTCAACAAAGTATGTATGGCGAGAACAGAATTACAGAGGAATCTCCAGCAACACCTTTGGGGGAATCCCCTGCATACTTCACCTACACTCACCTGAATACTGACATTACATCAGCCCAAAAAAGCATGCATGATGCAGACTTTCAGTGTCAGTGAGGTTCTCCGAAATGACATCACTGAGGCTGGGTTCACACTTTCTGATTCATTGTGCTAACTCACTTGCATCAAGAAAGAGTTGCGTTGAGGCTACCCATTCAAAATCAATGGACTGGCAGCGCACCAAGATGTCCAATAAAGCAGACATGCAACATTTGTGGAAATAGAGCGCAGCACAAACGCACATGTGTTACCGTGCACTGCATCTGTCAGAGCTCTGCTGCCTTGCTGAATTGGGTGTCATTCAAAATGACATCCCAATGCCCTAAAACATGTAAAATGCACAAACATGCAGTGCGCAAATGCACACTCTACTGCAACACACAGCAGTGGAAAAGTGTGGACACAGACTAAGAGCAAGAGACACTCCGGGCTTTGAGAAGTGTTTGCTATTACTAGGCTGTTCTAATGTGCATCTCAGACAAATGCCATCATGCAAGTCATCATGTCTCTGTGAGCAGGTCCCATCTATTATGTCAGCTTTACTTAGCCTGTTATCCAGGAGGAACCTTTCAAATCATTTTCAGATTTTAGGAACCCCTGTAAAGCAGGGATGGGGAACCTCCGGCCTTCCAGCTGTGGTGAAACTACAAATCCCATACATAAAAGACAAAAGCAACAAAGCGCCACCTTCTTGTGTGAAATCTTTTTTTATTTGAATAATAAAAACGGTTATAAATACTCACAATTATACATTTTTCAGTCACGTTTGTCAATAAGAGACCACAAGATCAGTGTCTAAGGAATGTTCCGCTCTGACTGCGTATAAAAATCTGCCTCCGGTCACATCACCATACCATCGTGCCACCGGCTGCTTTTAGGCTGGATTTACGCGTTTCAGGGGCATACCCCCTTCCTCAGAATCACAGCTTGCCACTGCATATTACATTCCTTTCTCTCTGAACGTTATATTCATTGATAATTAAACCACTCAATGTATCAGAAGCTGGAAATCAGTCATGATCAGTCAATGATGATTTCCAGCTTCTGATACATTGCGTGGTTTAATTATCAACGAATATAGCTTTCAGAGAGAAAGGAACGTAAGATTGCAGAGTAATAGGCAGTGGCAAGCTGTGATTCTGAGGAAGTCATGCGTGTGGCTGTGAGAATCTTGCAATGCTTCATGGGATTTGCAGTTTCACCACAACTGGAGGTTCCCCACCCCTGGTGTAAACAGAAAGTAGTTTATATACTGAATGAATGAACAATGTGGCATACGTAGCATAATTGCAACACAAGACATTCTTTTTTCACTCATGCAAAGCCCATGCTCCCTGCTGATTGGTGAGCTATAACTCTTATTTAGCAGAGAGAATGTTGGACCTCTGCAAAGAGACCACTGCTTCCACACAGACAGCAAGGGTCCATCTCTACAGCATAGTGGCAGGGGACAGGTTTTTCTACTCAAGCTGTGGCTGCTTTCTAAAGAAAATTAACTGTAAGACTTTGCACACCTTTTAATGTGATGTACTTTAAATCTATTTAGCTGCTATGAACTTAGAGTTAAGTTGGCATTTAATTATTTCAATAATGTACTTGCATTGGTGAAAAATAACAATTAGGACATATACCTCTCTAAAGGTTCTGGCTTTTCCCCAACCTGCTGCAGCATGCAAAACCCATCTCAACTTGTGAGTAGGCTGGAGACTGGATTGAGCCACTGACACAGCCACTTGTTAAGCAGCCATCTTCACATTAGGTAACATTCAGCGAATGGAGAAGGTGTTCTGTGAATGGAAGAGGGTGAAGTTATGACAGGACCACCCCTTGTCCATTCACAGAACGACTCGCATTCTAAGAAAATGATACAAGGGCTTTTATGAATGGACGAGGGGACAGGAAGAAGGTAGCAAACAACGTGATCCATCACAGTGGCAGCCACAGCCCTTCACCCCCCCCCCGCAGTACCAGAAGATCACTTGTTTGGGAAGTAGCAGTCATCCATTGAGGGAGGATTTTTACATTAACCAGAAGCTAGCAGGACATAGGATACACGTTATTATAGACAACTTGTGACCAGTGCTGTGTGCTCCAAATTTAATTTTTTTGTACTGGAGTTCAGCTTTAGGCCACAAAGACGAAACAGTAAAAAAATAATAAGAATGAAACTAGCTTTTCACACGGCCACATCCCCAGGTGTGTTCTTTCTCCAGTCTTCAATTACCTTGACTTTCAGGTGAGTGGGATGGTGCTGCAAATGCCTGCTTCTGTGACACAGTGTGAACAATAGCAGCATGCTTCGCAGGTGACCGTCTCATTCACAGCAGCCTGCGGAGTGTGATTCATCATGTTTTGAACTAGTAAAGCGTCTATTATAATCATTTACATGAGGCGAGTCACATGTCTAGGTCTTCTGGCCTCCCTTGTGTTTATTTGTGTGCAGATAAGACAGACAATAGGAGGTTCATTCCATTCATGCTGATTGAGTTACATGGTCCTCACTAGATCTCAATGACAGTGATGGCTAAAGGCTTGATGTGAACCAAGTTCACCCAAGCCTGGGCAAGTCCTGCTGCCTCCAGTACATGGTGTGCAATATCAGACTACTAAATAGTAGTACAAGAAATCACCATCTCGGATGCAGAGAATAGAAATGCCCAGAATCCCTCAAATGTGGCTAAACATTTATTTTAAACAGAAAAGTAATGGTGACACTTTTTTTGTAAAAAGTGTCCCTGTTGCGGAATAAAAAAATGTAAAAAAAAAAATTAAAAAAAACAATTAGGTACAATAGTATTTCTTAATAAAAAATAGAAATTGTTTATAAACATAACTTTAACAATCTAAATGTCATCCAGTTAGGGCTTATGTCTACTTTAAGGAACATTTGCATAAATTGCCACCACTGACTTACAAAGGAGATAACATTTGTCCTTTTTTGCAGCTGATCTTTAAAGCAAACAAGTATATATGGTCACTATTGTAAGCCAATAATGTCCTCAACAATTACGGAGCCTTTCCTTGTATATTCACAAATCATAATGGCACTTACTTTACATTGTGTGTCAACAATGGTATCCAAGGTATCACTTTTTACCTAAAATGTCCCATGGAGCATTGCAAATAAAAACTATTACAACAATCCGGACTTCTCAACTTATGCTCTGGGAGGTGTATAGAGCATTGCTTATATTGGCATGCATTCGTTAAAGTGTAACCCCAGCCAGGCATATTTTCATAGTACAGAGCAAGGAAAGGGTTTTTTTTTTTTTTTTTCAGTCCATGTCCTTATTGGGGGGATTTGTCCTCACCTACCCTCAGAATAGGTTATGAAGGGGAATCACTCACAGAAAGGCCCCATGGACACAGGCATATGACTATATGTAGGCTCTTGTTGGCAGCAGGATCCCAAGTCAAATCTTGTCTGTACAGTGTATAGCGCAATTTGGTCATGCTGAGTCACCTAGAGACAAGACACAGGCTGTTCTAGTTTGCAGGTAGATTTCTAACCAGGGTGGATGGCGGAATCTCCGCTACTGGCTATTGTATTCAGCAGCCCTATCTGAATACCTGAGCAGTGACTATCTGATAGGACACAGTTACGGTTTAGCCAATCATTTCTCATCCAGCTCTTTTTTTCGAGCCAAGTGGTGCTTGCATTGCTACCCGTGGCTCTAATTTTGGCTGCCTTAGCATGAAATCGTCCCAAATCCCAGCCATGTATTGCAGCTTAAGCAAACTCCGAGCTTCAGAAACCCCAGCTTCAGAGCTGTTTCAAGACCATTAGCTCCACAGCTGCCCAAAAGCTACTGCTCCATGTTTAAAACTGATCTGGAGCAGCTCCACTCTGCTAGGTCTGCGAAGGAGACAAACAAAATTCATGAAGTTTTCTTAAAGGAGAACCATGGGGTTAAGGCTTTTCCCCATAGTTTTTCTTAGGGTAACGGGAGGACACAAACTAGCGTCCTCCCGTCACCCTAGGCTCAGTATACCGCAAGCTGTTGCTCGCGGTATACTGAGATGCCGCAGCTGAAGCAGATCCCGACAATTATGCCGGGATCCGCCCAGCTGCGTGACTGACAGCTGGCTCTGCCTATCTAGAGGCAGAGCCAGCTGTACCCGCCCCCTCCCCAGTCCGTTCCGCCAGTCAGCGCTGGCGGATCGGAGCAGGGAGGGGGGAATCCAGCCCCTCCCCTGTCACGGCAGAGAGCCATGACAGGATCGAGAGGTGAGCGAACGCCGGTATGTGTTTGCTCACCTCCCGATCTACTGAGCCGACCTGTGGCAGTCTCATTGTCACAGGTCGGCTAGAACTATGAGGTGAGTGAAAAGCACTCACCTCATAGTTCTCCTTTAATATTTTTATGAAGAAAAAATCTGAATTTTTATAGATGCTTTGGCAGCACTGTGGGTAAAACTATCAGGGCCGTTCTTACCTTCTTGTCTTGATTTGTATTGTGATTGTAATGTCTTCCTTATATTGTAAAGCGCTGCACAAACTGTTGGCGCTATATAAATCCTGTATAATAATAATAATGTAAAAGTAAAGGTTTGTCCTAGCACCTTATGGCACTCGCCATTCTGTAAAAAAAAAAGTTGTGCTAGAATGCTGAAAGAGTACATGAAGGCAATTGTTTATTTAGTTTTGGGTTGAGTAAGGAAGAGTAAGACCCTTTTTCTTGCTTGTATTTGCTGTTTGGGTCTCTACTGGGAAGACTCACACTCTCTATTTTCTTGGTGACCATTGACAGGGAGACATAAAAGGGAGGGGAAATCCCAAAAATACAGCTAGCTGTTCAATTAGGTCAGGATGCAGTTAACTCATTCAGACAGTACCTACATGTCTGTGCGACATGCACGCCCGTAAACGCGCCGATTCCGGGAGGAGCAGGTGCTGCGTGTAATTGCGCTCAGCAGCCAGTTCTTCCCTATGGGAGGACGCAGCTGTACGCTGTAATCCGCACACCCGAACTTGCACATCCTTATGGGTCCAGGTGTCCGCACACTGTCTGCATCCAAGTGCGGACACCTGGACCCGCACAGATGTGCAAGATCAGGTGTGTGGATGACAGTGTAATCCTATAGAGAAGAAAAGGCTGCTGCGCGCAATTACACGCAGCACCCGTCCCTCCAGGGATTGGCCCATTTACAGGCGTGCACGTCACATTGTACGCCCTTAGGAGAGGAGAGTGCTTCCATTACTCGTTACTTTAAAAGCCTGCTACATGCTATGCACTATAGATGCTGTTGTAACTGTCTTTCCTAAAGCAATAAAATTACATCCTGAAATGCATTTAAAAAAAACTTTATGAAGTTCATTTCTATGCTCTAGTCTAGCTGCATCATATTTTTCTTAACGATGCACTGTCCAGGACCGCTTTTTTATATTCAACAACAAGCTCTCTCGCCGATCGAGTCCATGCAAGAGAGCAATCCCTCTATATTACAAGCTAACATGTACTGTAGATACGCATTAAGATGTTTACTTTTAGGAGCACTTTGTCATATACATTTTTTTGAATGTTAAATTGTCAAAAAATAAAAAAATATGCCAATGGGGTATCCTATTCCTGTGACATCCCTCCAAAATCGGAATTCTGTACCCTATGGAGAGACTTCCTCATTTCTTGTTGCCTCTCCAGGACAAGAAGTCATCTCCCTAGCAGGACCCAAAAATGCAAATAACTGATAGGGGTTCTTACACTTCCCTACTCTAAGTTAAAAACATGCTTTGGCTTTACATATACTGACTTCAATACATGTATTCTTTAAAATCCATTTATTAAACAAAATAGATTTGTGTAACTCTCCCTACTGTAAAGATTTCACCTCACTTCCTGTCCCTAAGACAGCAGATATGAGGGGAGTGGTTGTCACTGGGACACTGACACTATAAATAAAACTAATATTGGCTTGAGCTTGGTTTTAATTCATGCAAATGCCTTATGCGACGGGAAACAAGTTCCTAGAAAGTACTATCTGTAGGAGGGAAAATTATTTCTCAGAAGGATATTTTTACAAATGTAAAAAGCTACAAGGCAAATTCAACATTTTCCACCATTTTCCAAGCATTGCATACATGAAAGTAGGATTAAAGTAGATGTGAATCCACAACACTTAAAGGGACTCTAAACCTTTGTGATTGGCGCTGCAGCGCCAATCACAGGTACTGAGACATTATCCCGGTCCGCAGCTGCAGAGATCGGGAAATGTCTCAGTGCCTGAGATTGGCACTGCCAGCTTCCTGGCGGGCTCGGCACGTGGAGCTGCAAACACGCCCGAACCCATCACTAACTGGGATAAACACAAAATGTGGTCACATTTGCCAGCACACCACCCCCCTAACTTAACCTGAACCACATGGTTCTGCTCCCTGCAGGATTCTGTATTCATTTGAATCTGGCAACACAGCCAGGTCATCCATTCACATAGATAAGTGAATGGAGAGAGTACAAGTCCCATCTGCCATCGCGTCAGAGAGACTTGTAGATCTTAATGAAGCACAAGTATGGTGACATCACTGCACTTGAAGTTCATCAATTACTTCTTCTCAAAACAAAAGGTCCATACCTCCGTATGGACCTGGAGCTAGGCGAAGAGCCTGCAGGAGCCTGTGCACCGTACCCATGATAGTCTGATCACAATTGCATTGCGTGGGTGCATGTATTCATTTTTTTGCGATGGACTATGCCTTGAAGCCAGGTTTGCTCCAGAACCAGAGTTGCTGCATTCTCATACGTTTTAGATGCATCACGTTTTGAAAGGACTCCATTTTAGGAGGACTACAAAATTCAAGTCTTCACCCTCAAAAGGCAGCAAACCTGATGATGTGGAGTGAACGGCCATACCCAAAACAATGATTTTTCTCATGTTTGTGCATTCTGCTCACAATGGAAAATGTAGCAAACTGCATAACACATTTGAAGGTGAAGGAGCCCCAAGCCGATGAGGCCACCATCTACTGACAACAGCGCTCATACCTGCAAAAAAAACCACCTAATTTTATGTGCCGACCGTCATATTAAATCTGGCAGTTAAATGCACATGCAATCTAATTGTCCATCACAGATTAGATTATTACTATATTAATCATGCTAATGTGATATTCTAAAACAGATGTGTGCCTTTGACAGAAACCGTACTACATGCTGGGTGTTCTGAATTAGTATAATCACAGTCTAGGATCTAACTGTACCGTGGCTGCAGTGAGCTTCATATCTATAAAACAAGAAAACTAGTGCGGGGGGGTACAGGAACTGTGACCTTTATATTAGCTACTACAGAACAGGAAGCATTTTTTCCATTACTCATGTTAGATGTTTTAAAGCTCTGATGATCTATGTAAAAGAAGTACAAAACAATACAATTTTAAGTGGGAGTGATTTAATTAATGCTTATTCAAGCCAAGCTCACACAGACACACATAGGACTTCTCCAAATCAAAGATGACCTAAAAGTGATCTGAATAATTTTGAAACAATGGCGCAAGAACTCCTACCAGCCCATGGCCCCTGAGAGCCCAGCTCAGATCCAAGTTAAAGATGGCTTACCTTTTGCATCATTTATGCAAAGGAAGATTAATTGCACTGCCATCATAATATAGAACAGTGGTGTGCAACCCTTTCAGAGCTGGACCCAAAGCACCGCTATGGGGTTTTTCTGGGGCACCAGCACTCAGGCCCTAAGGGATTGAATAGCCTATAGCTGGCTAAACACCAGTAGATTTTTTTGCATTCTGCTGAACAGAAAAAAAAAAAGAATCAAACAGATTACCCCATCCACACTAAACAGTCCTGGCGTATTGCACTTTTTTTTTTTTAGAACTTTTTGGAAATGTCATGAGTTCCATTGGTACACAGTGCGGTGAGATGCGGGCCGCACCATTCTGAACTGAAAAAAGTACAGCATGCCAAACTTTTTTTTCAGCACACACCACTGTAACATGGTGGTGTGAACTGTACCCATTTAAAACAAGGCAGATTCCCTTGTCTATGCGTTTGGGCTGCGCTGGAATAAAGTGGCCAGTGCAGCCCCAATGCCCTAAAAAACATACATTATACAGCTCTGTAATCTTTACTGTATCATTAAATTCATTTTGTTAAATGCAAGCTGTGTAAGTATCTAATTGTAACCTTGAAGCCATGCCGTGCAGTCTAGAAAGGCGGTGGAAGAAACAGCACAAGGAGCCAATCGGGTGTACTGTAGTGTACAGGACATGTTGATAGGAGGAGAAAACAAAGATGAGTTCATCACTCTGCTGTTTTTTTATAAGGCTTGGGGAGCTGTAAGTGAAAGTGCAGCAGAGAAAGATCAGGTCCCTTGAAATTATAGATACGTAGTACTATGGGGTTAGAAGATATGTTGTCTGCACACCATTCTGCTTCGGAATGTCATCTTTATTCATATTCCTTTAGCATAATATGTGAATGCAACATTTCGGAGCCTCACAGGACCCCTTCGTCAGGCAAAGTAACACTGTGTACTATGTAGCTGAGATGTGAAAAGCTCAGGAATAGATGGAAAGAAGAAATAATAATAATTTTAAAAAATTGGCAGGTATAACAGTGTATATTTATATATATATATATATACACAGGGCTTGAAAAATTTGGCGGTGTCTAATAAATTTACAATCTGTAAAAAAGTTAATTTCTACAACAAAGTAAGATCACATGGGGGATGGAAAGATTTAATTGTGCTTAGTGCATGTGACCCATGCTACACTATAGAAATTAAATTCTATACAAAAGGAAGAAACAGTAAGATTTATTATGTGTCGTTTAGTCATTTATAATAAATCTGTCCCATGAAATGTATTCAATTATATGGGGAAGCTGTACTTAAAGTGAACCAGCACTCCATTCTAGCAATTCACTAATTAGACAAATTAACCTCTTTTTCGGAGTCAGTTTTCCGATCATGTTACAATGTAATAATGAATTTGCTCACCAGGAGCAGAACTATGTCACAAAGTTTACCTCTATTCAGGCTTCTCCAAAATCTCCCAAACCATCAGATTTAAAGTGTAATTGTGTAATTGAAGGATCTTATAAAAGACTCATATTGAAAGACGAATTCCACCATTTCTACCATGTTACATCTATAGGGTGTTAAATGTGCAACATGGAACATGATGCCATTCCGCACCCCCCAAAAACACCTGAATTGCAGGGTTCTTCTCCCCACGGGATTCTGTATATTTTGAATTTGGTGTGACTGTGGCATGGCTCCATCTACACAGTTATGTCACTCATTCAAAAATACAAGTCCTGTCTGCCACAGGGGCAGTGTGACTCATAGTTCACAATGGACTACAAGAGCGGTGACTGGGGTGGAGAAACAATCTGCAGCAGCCTGTGCATTGCACCTGTGATCCATTGACTGCAGTTGAAATGCTTTGCAGGCTCCAATGCAAATATTAATAAAAAACATACACATTTTTGGCTTTTTGCAATATGGGATTTTTTGTTGTTGCAAATAGTGGAATATGCCTTTAATCTAGAAATATATTGTGTCGATGGGCTGTTGTTCACTTCAAATAGACTTGTATAAGAATGCAAAACCTATGGCAATGCAAAAGCCATTCGACGCAGGTCAGAAGGAGGTCAACTGCAGGTTAAATGCACTTGTCAACAAATTTTAAATGATTTCAGAAGCATCTCATTGCTAATGTCAAACTGTTGCCATCAACACAAGCCCAAAGCCTTTTTAACACGGACCCTAACAATGCTTTAATGGGTTTTAAATATTGCTTTAATCTGTCTTTATATTAGCTTTCTGTAACACTTCCTGTAATACTTTGCCAATGTATAAATTGTATACTAAATGGGATTAAACCAGTGGAACCTTCAAAAAAAGCTTAACTTCTATATAAATATAAAAGTATATTAGGGGTTCTTTTGTGATAGACCTCAGTAAAAAGTATACAATATACAACCATATATATATATATGCTTCTGACCTGAAGAAAGAGGTCAACTCTCAAAAGCTTGTCTTTAGTGTACATTTTGCTTTTTTACATAAAATATATTATATATAGCATTTAAATGGTCTCTCAGTCTGGTTCAGTAGGAATCACAATCATGGGAAAGACTGCTGACCTGACAGTTGTGCAGAAAACCATTATTGACACCCTCCATAAAGGAGGGAAAGCCTCAAAAAAGGTAATTGCAAAAGAAGTTGGATGTTCCCAAAGAGAGGAACACACTGCAAGATGCTTGAAGTCCAGTGTGAAGTTTCCACAGTCTGTGCTGATTTGGGGAGCCATGTCATGGCTGCTGGTGTTGGTCCACTGTCAGTGGCGTAACAATTGCCATAGCGCCCCAGGCGGCCGCTATGGGGCCCGGGGCACCCAGCCAGGCATCCCTCGGGCGCTGGCTGTCACTGACATAGCTCCGCATCAGCTGTGAAGGAGAACGTTCCCCCTCACAGCCACTGCGGAGCTGTGTCAGTGACAGCCAGCAGGTGCGGCAGAATAGGCCGGTTACACCGGTGTTTGCAGTAAAGAAGGAGGCGAGGCCCGCCTAACAGCAACCACGCCTCCTCTCACATCACTGGCCAGCGATCTTAGAGCAGGTGGGGCCAGTGATGTAAGAGGAGGCGGGGCCAGTCGATAGACGGAGGCGGAGCCCGGGGACGGAAGAGGAGGCAGGGGCCCAGCAGCGGCGACCACGGAGGTGGACAACGCTGACAGGTAAGAGGGGTGCAGCCCAACTGAGACCTTGCAGAGCCCACCATAGATATTCTATGGTGGGCTCTGCAATGGGTATAACTAGCAATCACGGGGCCCCATACAAAATTTTGCTATGGGGCCCTGTGATTTCTAGTTACGCCCCTGTCCACTGTGCTTCATTAAGTCCAGGGTCAACGCAGCCGTCTACCAGGAGATTTTGGAGCACTTCATGCTTCCTTCCGCAGACGAGCTCTATGGGGATGCTGACTTCATTTTCCAGCAGGACTTGGCACCTGCCCACACTGCCAAAAGCACCAAAACCTGGTTCAATGACCGTGGGATTACTGTGCTTGATTGGCCAGCAAACTCGCCTGACCTGAACCCCATAGAGAATCTATGGGGCATTGCCAAGAGAAAGATGAGAGACATGAGACCGAACAATGCAGAAGAGCTGAAGGCCGCTATTGAAGCATCCTGGTCTTCCATAACACCTCAGCAGTGCCACAGGCTGATAGCTTCCATGCCACGCCGCATTGAGGCAGTAATTTCTGCAAAAGGGGCCCAAACCAAGTACTGAGTACATATGCATGCTTGTACTTTTCAGAGGTCCGATATTGTTCTATGTACAATCCTTGTTTTATTGATTGCATGTAATATTCTAATTTTATGAGATTGTGGATTTGGGGTTTTCATGAGCTGTAAGCCATAATCATCACAATTATGACAAATCACGGCTTGAACTATCTTGCTTTGCATGTAATGAGTCTATCTCATATATTAGTTTCACCTTTTAAGTTGCATTAGTGAAATAAATGAACTTTTGCACAATATTCTGAAATCCTCAAAAAATTCAGTGTCTATGCCTACCCCTTCCAAAGCTTACATACAGTAAAGTAATGAAAACATCTACTGCATCATAGGAGCACAGATTTATTTCCATGCCAATACAAATATACAGTAGATATCACAATCTGCAAAGGTCAAGCTAAGAACCTAGCCTTAGCCCGCATTCAAACGAGCATTTCAAGTCAATTTTGAAGCATTTTTTGCAACATTTTTCAGGATCGTTCATTTTTGCTTTGGCCCCAAAAAATGGGGATTCCTTATTGAGATGCACCGACACCGATACTAGTATCGGTACCGGTGCTGATACCGGGTATTTGGCCGAGTACTTCCTGGCCAAATTAGGAAGCCGTGTGGTGGTTAATGACTCGCTGGCCGGCTTACTAAATGGCCGGGAAGCCAGCTCCATGCTGTTTGGCTGGGAAGCCAGCTTCCGAGCCAATTAGCATCAAGCCGGCCAAACAGCATGGAGCTTGCTTCCCAGCCAATCAGGAAGCCGGCATAGAATGATCCACCTCATGGCTTCCTGATTCGCCGGGAAGCGGGCCCCATGCTGATTGGCTGGGAAGAAGAAAAAGCCGAGTGGCAGGTAATGGGATTGTATGGGATTTGTAGTTTAACCACAGCTGGAGATTCCCCACCCCTGCCCTAGACCAAAACAAGCATTTAACCCTTGCAGTGCGGGGGTAGCCCCACTGCAAGGGGTAATTTCTTTTTTTGTAACTGCCCGAAGTTCTTCTTTAAGGAGTGCTCATGAGGACTTGTGTAACGTGAAGGTTTTTTAATGTCACAAATGCTGAATGCAATTACTATGCAGTTGAGAAATTATATGAAATGTCGCAAAACATGCACAGTGAGTAGCAAACATGAATATGTCACAAGAACACGCATAAGCCCCCATTCACACTGAGCGACATGGATCTAGCGTGTTTTTTCACGCGATTGTCATATGCGCGATATTGCGCAACATGTCACACGACTTTTCGTATTCGGTTAAAGCAATCGTGAGCAAAAACGCACGACATCCGCGCAAAAAAGGGTCATGTACAAGCGACAAGCTACAGGCGACATTGAGCTGTAGATGTGAACAGCTCCATTGAAATGCATGGACTAACTACATAGAGCGATATCGCGCGGAAATATGCGGGATTTTGGAGCAGAAATACACGCGATAGTCCCCCGTTCACACTGAGCGGTTTAACAGAGGTAAACCTTTGCGGCAAGTAGGCATGAGATTGTGGTCTCCGCCGCTAAAAATGTTGGCGTAAACACTTTCATAAATTTCCCCTATAGAGTACTGTACCTCTTATAGTCTGTGTTTTAAAAGGAGAACTCTGGGCAGAATAAAAATTAACCCTTGCAGTGGTGTTTAGGTCTAGGGATGAAAATAAAGAAGATATACTCACCTAATCCTTAGTCCCACCTAGCTGCTAGCCTGGTCCCTGCAGTCTCTTCTCCCTGGGCGGTCTAATGACCCAAGACCCCATCACGTCTAAGACCTGGTTCACCCCTAGGAGTTTTTGAGCAGTTCGAAAAGCGCTTTTAACTGCCCAACACAAGAAATCCCTTGATTTTCAATGGCCCTGGTTCACACCCGAGCAGAAAAACGCCTGAAAAGGTACAGCAGCTTCTTTGGGCAGTTAAAAGCCCCATAGACTTCATTGGAAATGCCCAAAAGCGCGCAACAGAAGCATCTTCCACATTTTCGTGAGCGTTTTTGCACGTTTATACGCGCGTTCTCCCAATCGTTTATGAGCTGCCAAGCAAAATGCGCGTTAAACCGTGCATACAATTGTGCACAACGCACATAAACGCGAAATAACGGCATGCTGTTACCACACTTACAAACGCGCAAAAACTGTGCCGCCTAGGTGTAAACCCAGCCTAATACAGTATATTGGACGTTGAGGATGCCGAGGGACATATCACAGGTGGAGCAGAGGGAAAGAGAGGTGAGCAGTCTCAAGGCTCGGGTGAGTATATCTTCTTTATGCAGCACAGTGGCGTAGTGGTTAGCGATTCTGCCTTGCAGGACTGGGGGTCCCCGGTTCGAATCCTGGCCAGGTCACTATCTGGAAGGAGTTGGTTTGCTCTCCCTGTGCTTGCATGGGTTTCATCCCACACTTAATTGGCTCTTGTCTAAATTGGCCCTCTATGTATGCATGTGAGATAGTGACTTTAGATTGTAAGCGCCTTGAGGGCAGGGACTGATGTGAATGTTCTGTATGTAAAGCACTGCATAAATTGTCGGCGCTATATAAAATACCAATAATAAACAATAAATAAAAATGTGGTCCTCAAGAGAACACGCCATTAACCCTTGCAGTGCCGGGGAGCCCCACTGAAAAGGTTACTTTTTATTCTGACGAGAGATCTACTTTAAAATCCTCCCTCAAATTCAAACAATTAATTTTGTTACATTATAATAAGGATTTTATTTACGATTGGGAACGTTTTCCAGGACCGACAGCTAAAGAGTAAAACAGCCGATTGTCTGACTCTCTAACCCAGATTCCTGGATTCACAGGTTCAAGTGACATATCACTATGCAAAAACTGTTCCAATAATTGCATGGAATGATCGGAGAAGAAGCCGGCTAGAAAAACACCATCTGTAAGAATAGATCACACAACCATATTTTTCTAATTACTTCTCCCTTCCATGCCAAGGCTCCCCTTGTTTTGGTGTGTAATAAGCCAGTGCAAAGCGGAATATCTCTCATTGTGCGTCCTCTGTGCTGTGCCCCCCACCCTGTGCGATGAATGATTTGCAGAAGCCATCACAATAACTGCCCTGGAGCCAGGGGAAAATAGCCGTGTCAGCACTTCACTTCCCCAATGTCCTGCTCGTTATGGCTTTCAATAAACGAGGATTGTATTTAAAGGAAACCTGTCATGGGATAAAATATGAGGGCTCCCAATGCTGACTGTGTTCTGAAAATGCTGCCCATCTACTTCATCACTCGAAGGGTCGCTGACCTGAACAGATCTGCAGCCTGATAGAGCTCCCTGCTCTGTACACTTGTTCACTGATTCGAGGAACTGAAGCCACAGACAGCCAGGCAAGTAGCATTTTAAGGAGGTCAGCAATGGCAACCCCTGCATTTTGCTTCTGATAGGCTTCAGTTAATGTAGTATTAAACTCTCAAACAAATATACAGCAAACAAATATACATTAACCTGCACAGTATTTCTTGCCCAAGCACTTACAGTCATCATGGTTTCAAACAGCTCCAACTAGGGAAGAGAGGGAAGCAAGAGAAAGAATTGCCCTGCTGTGTCTGTGTGTTTGTGGAGACACACACAGCTTACTAGCACACACAAGGGTGGCTCTATAGCACCCTGCAAGGAACAGGAGCCACCCTAAAAAAGGATATCAGGGGCAATGCTTAGGAGACCAGATGATTCTACAGGAAACTAAAACTTTTAATCATCAAGTAGCAGCTTCTATTGTAAGTGATTTCATCAGCATTTCAAATAGCTTAAAAACATGTTGACTTTAATCACTTTAAAGAGAAACTACCATCAAGAAATGGAGACAGTGAATTGGAAATGCCGTACAAGAAATATTACATCCGTGCTAATTGATTTGTTGTTTATTGGAGTATATTGGATTATTTAATGCAACCAGATTTCGGGAAAACAACAAAAAAATCACCTGCGTCTAATCATAGATTGCTACACTCACTAAAAACATTAGCCATTCACTTTGTTTGCACCAAGTCCATAATTATGACAGACAGACTTCACCCCAAGCCCTGCACAGAATGTTAATGACACATCCCCCTCTCAGCCAAATCAGCTGTGGCCATGGCATTCCCCACCCTGCAGCTACATGTAACAATGGGGTGGGGAATGCCCGGGCTGCAGCTGATTGGGCCAGGAGGAGGAGGGGGGTGTCACTGTCAACTGTGATCGGCCTTGGATGAACTCTGTTGACACCAGGCCCACACCCCAACCTATAAAACCCTCCTCCATCACACTATTGCATTTACCATTTTACCATCAAAACCTGTTAACGAAGGAAAAGTTCAGATTAAAATGCGAATTAAAGGGTATCTATGTTCAAAACTGAAATAAATCTGTATTTCTATATGAAATTTCCATACCTTCTATCCCACTCCTAATACCCAGATCCATCTAGTTTGTAAACTTTACTTATTGAAGATGCCCCTAGCATGTGCTTCCTCAATGCACTGACACCATTTCACTCAGCCTTGTGAACTTGCACTTTGTGTCACAGCTCTCACGGAGCCCACCTTCTGACTACAACTCAATGTCTGAACAATGTAACATCATCATTGCTGGCTGGAAGCATTGCATGATGGGATACGTCTTGGGAAATCAAGATTGCATCACATCTAGCAGCAGGGAAAGACACACAAAGCACACTGGATACCAGGAAGTTGGTGAACGTGATCGGCAGACGGAAGGCAGTGCTCACTACGTAAAAGGGATTTTTCAAGTAAGCTTTGATTGTATTATCAGAAACATCTCTAGTATGTGTTCTTATTACAATGCTGATGTCATAACAGGACAGTGTATGCTGGGACTTTACAACTCCTTTAAATGTATTTTGTTGATATTTGCTAATCAACAAACGACAGCCATAAATGAATAGCTGGGTAATCTGGGTACTACAAAACCGTATGACCGGTAATATATCTCATTGACATGAGATGCAGGGTATGTTATTTGAATTTAGGGGATTTTAAGAGAACTTTCCTGTATGAGGAAACAAAACCTGTTAACGAAGGAAAAGTTCAGATTAAAATGCGATTTCTGAGCATAACCTGTCAGGTTGAGATATTTGGAATACACAATATTATAATATGGGCTTCCTACTCTAAGAAACAAGGACAAAGATCTGGAAAAATGCAGTCTCAGCAAGACAGGTCTAACAAGTAGGCTCTCTGTATCATGTATGTTCCCGATGTAAAACATTGGCTTCATCTCTCAGGCTTGCGTTAGAGCAGTTTTAGATAGAGCAAGGGGAGGTTATGAGGGCAACTTTATTTTATTTTGCCATCTGTGTCCTATTGGGGAGATTTCCCTTCACTTCCTGTCCCATGAGCACAACAGGAAGTGAGAGGAAATCCCTCCACAGGAGAGGAAAATCCCTGGTGGACAGCAGGATTATCAGATTAAGTGTCCCAATTGGAAGATTTCCATCTATTCCTGTTCCGATGGGATTTTCTTTCACTTTCAGTGATAATGGTACCACTGAAGCAACTACTTCCTACCCTAGAGCTGTCTCCTCCGTGTCAACCGCAGAATGCAGAGCCAGCTGTGGTGCCCAGCCACCGATGATGGTTCCTATTTTTCTATTATGGGGGAGGGCAATAGCAAACAGATGACCAAGATGGCCACAGTGTTTACGCTCCACTCTCTACGGGTGTGCAGCCAGTATATAGCTACCACTGGCAGGTCTGAAGGTCTAATCTCCCACTGTGGCTATTGTATTCTGTGCCAGCCAGTGTGAAAATACATGAACAGTGACTGGAGCTGACTTGGCTACTTCCAAGGCAATCAAATGATGATTCCTAATTTCCCAATAGGAAGGGGGGGACGATAGCAAACAGCCAACCAAGATGGCCGAAGTTATTACGCTCCACTCTATCCAGGTGTGACCCATTATGAGCACTGACAGGTGATGTGAATAACATTGATTATCTCATTACAATGGCCCCTGGAAGTGGGGGGGATATATTAGGTAGCAAGTGAACATTTTGTGCCTGAAGTTGATGTGTTGGAAGCAGAAAAAAGTGTAAAGGTGCCCATACACCTGCTGATTATCGTACAATAATCGCGGATGATCCCGCGATCGTACAATAATCGGCAGGTGTATGGAAGGCATGCGACCGTTTCTACTGTACGGTCGCACATCTTTTATCTCCTGAGCAGGCTTGAAAACCCGCCAAGAATTGTACGATTGTCGGCGGGTTAGTGGCGTTCTCGGGGGACAAATGCCGAACGGGCCGGTGTGGGCAAGCGCACACTGTCCGCTTAGCATTGCAGTCATCGGAAGCCCTCTCCTCAGCGGGGCGGGCTTGCGATGATCGCAGGTACGATCTGCCTGTTCAAGATGGGCAGATCGTACAAGCTTTTAATTACCTTGCAACCATCGCTCGCTGAAAGTCGTGCGATGGTTGTAAGGTGTATGGGCACCTTAAGGCTAGATGACTGGGTCAGAGCAACTCCAAAAGTGCAGCTCTTGGGGGGCGTTCACAGTCTGCAGTGGACAAGAGATTGAAGTGATTACCTAAAGGATCTGCTACTGACGGCACAGCATACCTTCAGAGGTCTAGTGGAGTCCATACCTCGACCAGTCAGGGCTGTTTTGGCGGGCAAAAGAGGGACCTATTCAATATTTAGTGGGTTGTCATAGTCTTATGGCTGATCAGTGTATGTAACCTCTACAAAGTTAACTGCAAATAAAAAATACAGGACAAGGAAAGAAACATTCCCAATATACATTTTAAGAAACAATGGCCATCTGGCTCATGGTATTTATCCATCCTTGAAGTAAGGCCTTTAAAAACTCCCTGATATGACATTCCAAAAGAATTATGGCTATAAAAATGTCCAACAAATAACGTAACCTTGCAGAAATTTGGCCCATATCCACATATCTGAGGTACATGCTTCACTTAAAGTGCATTCTCTATAGCCCTCAATACTCTGATGCTAAACACTCACCGCTGATTTTTCCTTCCTGGATATTATTTTACACTTCAATATAAACAAGAAAGGTTTTAGAAGTCTGCAATTGACCTTACATGTTGTTTGCCTGTACTGTGTTGTTATAGAAGTGTCATTTTATAATTCTTCTGGCTCACAATTCACACCCCAGAAGCACACCTTACTCCATTCCACAGATGAATAGCCTCCTCAATTGCCACTTGTACAGCCATCAAACTCCAAGAAAAGTTCATGTACTGTAGATGACCTCACAATGCAGCCCAGTCCCAACCGTGTATAATACACAAAGTTCAGAAACAGAAAGCATGTGTCGAAGAAATTAGCTAGTGACACAAAAGAAACGGGTAAGAGATTAAGAACTACATGTTTTTGTCACCACAATGAATCCTGTGACCACAACATCATGGAAAACAATTGTTTAAAGCGGAGTTTTAGCAGAGGAGAAGCTCTGGGACTTGTGACTGCATTAGGGATACAGGGTTCATTGTAGCAGACATTCACAAGACAGTAAATATACACTGATAAGATAGATAAGCAAATGCAGATGGGGGGCTTGTGACTAGGTAAGGATCCCGAGGTCTGACTTCATTACTTCTTTACTGAAAACTTCATTGTTTAGTTTTCCTTAACAGCCTCCCTAATAGGGCTCCCCTCCTTTCCCAAGGCCCCATAGCAGTCATGCGGGCTGCTATGGCTAATCTATGGCTATTGTTATGTCACTGTTGCAGATTCTATTACAGTATCCAGGCTTAGTGTACACTGGAATTAGTGCATCAGTGTTTTGCTTTTAGCATTAGTTTATGAAGCATTTTTGACGGATGTAAAACGCAGAGTTGAATCGGATCTTATGAAGAAGTATCCACTTGCCCATACAAGTCAATGAGATTGCATCTTCAACAAACTACACTCAATACAAGCCATCTGCTTCTGAGTCTAAGGGCCGATTTACATCTATGCGCTGCGGGAATGCCTGCGCCCATTACCCGCATGTTACATGCACTGACACATTGCAGTGCCACTTATTTTGAGTAGCACACCAATCCATATGTGATACAATGTGCTGGATTGCATGGCAACGCACCATAGAGTGTTAAGGCAAAAATATTGTTACACGTCTAATTTTTGGGACATTTGTTGCATCAGGAGCCCATTGATTTCAATGGGCTGGCTTAAAAGCAACAGCAGTCACAGAGAACATTAACAGACAAAAATGCATGAGTGGGAACACACACGCACACAGACATGGGAAGATTCAATAAAGCATTTGCAACACTTTTATGGCATTATGGTCGTATTGGAAATTCATGGAAGGGCTACAACAGTTTTCTTGAGGTTTTCTCTGCATGTTCAGGTAGTCCTTATGTGTGACACTTTTACATTCTGGCGCCATGGCTGCAGTAAATTAATAAATACCACCATATAGGCAAGGGGTGGGCAACTCCGGCCTTCCCGCTGTGGTGGAACTACAGGTCCCATAAGGCATTACAAAATTGACTTCCAGAGGCATGTTGAGATTTGTAATTAAAGCACAATTTCCCACCCCTGATATAGGCAAAGAAAAGTGGGAGGTATAGAAAACCTATTTCCCCCTCCAATAAGTTACAAACACAACTTTAGATATGGCAAAACAAGAAGCTCAGCCCTCCATGTGTACAGCTAAAACAAACATTCCATGCTTGATGAGATTTTCAACGGTGACCATAATAAGGAACCCCGTCTACACTGCTGCTTCGGATTTTGAAGCCGCACCAAAACATGGGATATGATAAATTAGAACCGCTCAATGTGCTAAAACAGAATTGAAGCCGCACAGCATAATGAGAATGTTGGCAATACACGTTACTAAAAGTAAACACAAAAGGCGCATTGTAGGTGTTCTGGATGTATCATAGCAATCTGGTTCACATCCAGGAACCTGAGAAAGCAATATATAATAAGTGAAAGCCTGGATAAACCGGTTGGGTCTTTCAAGGCCAGTTATAGAGAAATTAGTCAATGGGGGAAGAGTACATAAATAAGGGTTCTGAGGTCTCCTTAGAGAACTAGGTACTGAGGAAGTTGGTGAAGAGATGTTGGTTGTGAAGTTGAAACTAATAGTAAGAACCATTTTCTGAACTTCCTTGTTACCGGTATGTAATTATAGCAAGGTTTCTAAAAGGTCTTTCTTACATGAAAGGTTGTATTCAGACAACATACAGCTCTAGGGAACCTTGGACAATTATAGTCTCTTGTATCAAGAATTTAATTAACGTGTTTTTAAACACAGAACTTTTTTTTTTAGTCTTGGGTAGAGTAGGTAAGGAGGTAGAACCCCTATCAGTTTTTATTGCTGTCAGTGTTTCAGCACGGGAGATTCCCCCTCTTTATTCATGATGGTGGACCTTTGTCACTGGAACTAAAAAGTGATGGGAAATACAACATTTAGAGTTGTCACTAGAACTTTTACACTGTCTAATCGGAGCACTATGTATCGGTTGTCAGCGCTGTAACACCCGTGTCTATCCAGTTTTTTCCTCCATTTTGCAATGGAGGAAAAAACTGAAGTGACCGGACCCCATGTCAGTCTATAGGGAATCGGATGTAAACAGATACGAGTCCATTTAAATCAGATTACCCCTGATCCGGAATGATCAGGTCCGGTGAAACACTGTTCCTTTTCTTTTTTTGGACCTCACCAGAGCCAGGGGCATCCAGATGTAGACAGACACCTGTCTGGGTCTGCCTGAAAAATTAACAAGTGGACCTGATCAGATTGGCCATCTGAAAGGGGTATAATAGATGGGAAATCTTCCAGTATGGACACTTATGCCAGTGACAGCTGTCTAAGAGGGGATTCCCCTCACTTTGAAGAGATTTCCTTTCACTTTCCTTAAGACTGTACATATTAAATTCCTGCAGTTTCACCATTGTTGTTTCCAATCTCTGGACTCGTTCTGTCTTAATCTCTTTTAGTAAATGAGGTGCAACAAGGTGACAAAGCAGTAATTGGGAAACAGAGACAGGGTAGTTCCACCCTTGAACAAAAAACCTTCCTGGCAGAATGACTAGGTATTATGTTAATGAAAAACTCCAGGCATACATATTCTTAACCCTTGCAGTGGAGCTACCCCCGCACTGCCATGGTTAGGTGCTCGTGTTCGTCTAGAGACTAAAACTACAAAAGATATACTCACCTGACCCTTGCAGCCAGCTGGCTGTTGGACTAGTCCCTCCAGCCTGTCTCCCGCTCCGCTCCAGCGATGGAATGTCCCTTGGTTTCCTCACGTCCTATACACTGTATAGGATGCGATGACTCACAGGACCTTAGACCACCGGAGCTGAGGGGGAGCAAGGTTTTAGGGACTGGTCTAATGCCCAGTTCACACTTGACAATAAGTGTACACATGCTCATGCGTGTTTGTTAGCGTTTTAAGTCACGGTTGCGGTGCATCAGCCCATTAATTTCATTGGGCTGCTGCACACGTGACCAACCTGGCAAAAAAGCTTATGCAGCATTTTCAGCTACGAGCTGCCTGTGTTTTTTGACTGCACATCCACATGTGGGCAAAAACGTGTTTTCCCAGCCATGTTTGGGGTGCCATTAACAGTGTGAACCAGGCCTGGGAAGTTCAGGGGAATATAACTGTTATTTTCATCCCTAGACTAAAATGAGCACCTAACCCTTGCAGTGCGGGGTAGCCCCTCTGCAAGGGTTAAGAATATTCATGCCTGGAGTTCTTCTTTAATGAACGATGTAGATGCAAAAAGATTGAAGTCTATTTTTAAAATGTTTTAGGATATTACAACGATTCGGTTGACCTCCATTTTAAGCATTCTTAACAGTTAAGCCAAAAAAGTGGCATACTTTCAAACCTACACCACGGCATTCACTGGTCATGTGAATGGGGGACATCCGATTCCCGTCTCCAAAGCATGCCCTCGCTCCAAAGGGTGCAGTCCAGAACAATAAAACAATATTCCATTAACAAATTACATATTTGTGGAGGCATCCAAGTGCCATTTAGGCTCCAAAGGTTACACTCCAGAAAGCAAGTAAGGCTGTGTACCAATGATGTCACTGTGATTAAGCACAACTTTATTTAGGTGAAAACACATGCTTGGTCCCCCCTTAGATCCACTTCTGGCGCATTTCACCCTCACGAACTTAATTGTAGAGATTAAGCTGAGATCGAAATGCATCAGCGGGGCAGATCCAAGTGGTATGAACAACTTCAGCAAGTTATCAACAACCATGGTTAGGTTGGTGACTTTCAATCAAAGAATTCATTAGTGTTAATTCAATTTCGTATCTGACTGTAAACATCGGCTATAGACGCACATTCTCATGTCTGCTGAGGTTTAGCATTTACCTCACAAAGCAACCATACACACCTGTTCCCAACTCAAGGCAAGTTGTGCAAATCTCCTGGTACACCACATAAATATCTAGAACAAAATTCTCAACCACGGTACACCAGCTGAAATTTTAAATCAGTTGGACTACTTGAATAGAAATGAGAACTTAAAGCCTACGAGTCATTTCCTCAAACAAAAAGGAGCAATGTACTTTACTCTATGCACTGTTTAAAGGATAAAAGTTGTCCTTTAAGAAATGCCCCCCCTCCCAATTTGTAGTTTACCTGCTACAATACTTGGCACTGTCCCCCTTCAGTGATCTTCATTACAGAGCTCTTACTGGAGCTGCCCAGATTCCGCCAGGTCCTCTTAGATGTGTCCATGTGTACGATGGCCTCATTCATTCCTATGGGGAAATCCTTTAGAAATGCATAGGGTTGTGGTGTGCATGTGCAGGGTAAAGAGGAAAAGTGGGGACGTCCGTGTGGCTCCAGGCAAGGCTGCGTTGTGAAGATTGCTGGAACAGGGACAAACACAAGTATTGAAGCAGGTGGGCTGTACTCATGAGGGGTGGGGGGGCAAAGTCCTAAAAGACAACTTGTACCAAGGTACAGTTGCCCTTTATCACTGGAGGATTTTAAAAGTAGGAGATAAGTCCTTAAGGCTCCATTCACATATAGCGTTTGCGTTTCCCACGCACTTTTCCGTGCGGAAGATGGCGCGGCACACAAACGCTAAAAATCTTTAATCCGCACGGAGTCCGCTCATTTGCGGCTATTAATATAGCTGCGATTGTGCGGAATCTGTCAAAAAACATGGAACTTGGGACTATTTTGGGTGCCGCATGGTTTCGTCCCCGCAATTGTCTAAACAATGCACATTAAGTTTAGAGCGGCTCCGCGTGTGTTCATACAGTCGAAGACACATGGACAACCGCTCCTGTGTGAGAATGGAGCCTAAAAATGTCAAAGTTTCTAGGACGTATCTCTTATGCTCAGCTCTTCTCCCTCTGCAGCTATTACCTGCTGTCAAAATGACATAGGGCCTACCCTATGTCAAGGGTCAGTACAGAGCTCAGAGTTAGGCTTTAAGAGGTCTCTTCATCAGGAATGAGCAGTGGCAAATGAAAGATTACATCTCTCAAAAGCTTTTCTTGAAAAATTAGCCCTTAATGTCATAAAAGTGTTTCCTTAAGTGCACTGATAATCACCTTACGTCAGCTAAAATGTACAGACTTGAAACAAGAAGTCAATGAAGGCCTGTTTTATTGCTTATCTATAGTGCAATGTCATTGACAATATATATACAATGCATTAGTTTACATGTTTGGTCCTGAGCCGGGCAAACAGCTGAGCTGGTCAGAACGCTGACTGAAGTGCTAAGAAATATGGAGGTTTGACGTCACTTAAAATGTTCAAAGGCATAATCTCATTTACAATCTTGAAACATTAATCACTGCTTACAATCCATCCTAAATGACCTGATGTGCTTATTTCAAGACCAGATCTTATGGAACAACTCCAGGCAAATTTCCCAAACATTGGCCAAGACTGCCAAAACTCTATACACCATGCTGTATATAATGTTTTAAGACTTTCTTTATAATAATCTCCACCTTTTTAGGTTTCAGGCTGATAATGGGAGCACCTGAGGTAAGGAGGCCAGCAGGAGTCGGTGATGCAACAAAACCTGAAACCTCAGACTGAAATCTGTCAGTTCGAAGTCTGAACCCTGGACAGAGTCATGCACTTAGTAAGATGTGTAGGCTGCATACATAGGTTTGGGTGAGTGTCAGAACACCTTTCTTAACCGGACAGAGTCATGCACTTACTAAGATGTGTAGGCTGCATACATGCGTTTGGCATGTGTCACAACACAATTCTGGGCCTCCATAAAGAAATGATTGCAGGCTCTGAAAAGGAGGTCTTATTACTCAAGCTAATACAGCCCTTAGCATAGGAAAAGCCCCTAAAACCTATGCATGTAAAGAAGAACTTTGGGCATAATTATTTTTAACCCTTGCAGTAGAGCTACCCCCCACCCTGAAAGCATCAAGTGCTCATTTTCATCTAGTGAGGAAAATAAAGTTATACTCACCTGAACCTCACAGCCAGCTGGCTGTTAGCGTTCCCTGCAGCTTTGCTCCCCCTCCACTGCAGCAGTCTAAGGTCCTGAGAGTCAACAAGTTCTATACAGTGTAATGCAAGGACGACGAGGGACCAGACCAGGAGCTAGATGGCTCAGAGGTTCAGGTATTACTTTGTTATTTCCCTCCCTAGATGAAAACAAGCACTTAATCCTTGCAGTGCAGGGGTAGCCCCACTGCAAGGGTTAGGAATAATTAAACCCGGAGTTCTGCAGGGGCTGGCCCTCCAGCTGTGATGCAACTACAAATCCCATTAGGCAATGCAAGACTCTGGTAGCCACATGCATGACTCCCAGAGGCAGATGCATGATGGGATATGTTGTTTCACTACAGCTGGGGGGCCAGAGTTTGCCTACACCTCATCCAACATATATGGGGCAGCCTAAGGCAATTGCATGTGGTCATTCTTGGGGTAGAAAGCTGTTGGCAAAGTCAAAAATTAGGCCTCATTCACATGGGCGGTAGGCTCCACCGCCCCATTGAAAAGTAGTCAGCGGTGGACAGCATTTCAGAGAATGGTTAAAACTTGACAGCCAGTTTACAGCCATGCAGTCTCCTTGTCGCTTGTGTAGCATTGTATAATTTTCAGTTGTGCTGAAATGTTTGCCCAATAGTCTTCACAGCAGCGACTCATCCCTTGCCAAGTAAGAGGTTTCAATCAGAGAAACAGAGCCTCAAAGCAATCTTTACCTTCTGTTCGATCATTATAGCTAGCCCACAGTGCATATTTGTTTTTTCCATTCAGGTATATTAAAAAAGAAAGGGCATAGGGCAAAAAACAAAAACTATTTACCTTCTCACAGCTATCATTCATACAGCTGGCCACTAGAAGGTGTATATACAAGGCTACACATAAACCATGGTCATGTAAAAATGACATACCAAGTATGTAAAATGTGAAAACTGTAGCAAAAAACATAACTGTAGAAATAACACATCAAAGGCAACACTCTGAAAATAAACAATGGCTTTCCTTTAATCCACATGAGAATGGGTAGCTAAAAGTGAAATTGACACAAATGTATTGTAACCTGCATTCCCAGAACGCAAGGATTACGTGCACTGAACAACTTCAAAGGGACAGTCTGAAACAAACCTCCATACAGGAAAAAAAAAACCTTCCCAGACCAAAAGGAAACACTACATGTTCTCATTTCAGTTCATGAGAAAGGGTGGGTCCTCCAAATGAGGGGTTTTACATATGGAGGTGTATAAAATCAACAGAAAACTATAGCTAAAGTATAAGTATTGAATATACAGTACATCCGGAACATCTACAGGACGCATTATGTGCTACCTCTAAATTGCTATTTTTTGCTTCCTTTTCACACCCACCCACCGCATTGTAACCCACCAACATATAATTAGATCAATGTACTGGACTACAGGCAGAACAAAAATGCTACACGCAGCCTCCTAACACAATGCTGGGTCATTCAAATTGAGCATATGATTAAAACTGAGCCCCAGGAAAACCGCTAATTACATAAGAAATACAGTAAAATCTCTGTTATGCGGTATTCAACTAACCAGAATTCTCATCTAACCAGAAAAAAAATCCTGTGTACTCACTGTTCTGCGGCATGTATTATCCTGGAAATGGTCGTGTGACTATTTGTCCTAATTTGTTTTGGATTACTGCATTTCAATATTAAGTAAATACAGAGGTTATGATATGGTATAGTACACGGTATGGCATTAGACCTATTTTTAATAGTAACTCTTAAGCAACCAGAAACTACCTCTTTCGGTCTGAGCTCTGCTGTACACAGGATTGCAAGAGGCCAATATCAAGCAAATTCAGGCACCCATGCTGCTTGCATTTAAAAAAATAAAATAAAAAAAGACATGTAATGATGTAGTAATGAATACATAGCTACATTAATTTGTGTCTTTTATATCTGCCTGTAATGAAGTTGATCAACAGATCTAGAAATATGGGCCTTTTGAGATCAGAACTACCTTACCTACCGTAGTAAATCAGTAACCTCATTATTAGTTCTGCCAAAAACTGAACGGCTTCCACTTCCTCTATATGACAGGCATACCATTGTGCACATTACCATATTGCAAACAATATGTAGGTCAAACTTCTGAGTTTAGATTAGGGTTGATCATTATTCCTCTATATACTATATCTTTGCATATAGTACATAGGAGGAACAGGTCACTTAAAGAGACACCATCACAAAAAAAGTCCAAAAAAACCTGCCCGCAATTGGTATGGTACCCCTGTTGGCCAATGCCTCTTTATTGTCTTCATCAGCTACGGCCTCCAAAGAATCTTCAGCATCTGACACAGTTGTGCCGGATGTCTGGCTCCTCATTGTGCACTCTGGTTTCATCCAGCAACCAAAGTCACTATGGTGTTTTGCACTGAAGTGACATGGCGGTTGGTGGTTGAAAACACAATCTGTATTCACACTGATTGGCTAAATACAAATATGCAAAGCAAGACTTTGGGCTTGTTTGGTGAGGATGGAGGATAGGGCTGCAACTAATGATTATTTTCCTTATTTTATTAGTTGGCTGAATACTTTTTAGATTATTCGAGGAAAATGAACGGCACTGCAACACACCTCCCGCAGGAGAATTTGTCAGGCTGAAACCAAAAATTACTTTTTTTTCCCACCTTTTATAAAAAAAAAAATTGAATAATTGTATTGTAAGCACCTAGCGCCCTGAATAGCTTCAGCCAGGGAATTACAGCTGCCAGTGGCAAGATTCCGCAGTCGGCAGCTGAATGTAAATACGGCAGGTAGTGGGCTGATGTAATAGCCAGCCTGCTATTGGCCATTTCAAATTGCAATAGCAGGCTGGCTATTGCACCCGCCCACTGCTTGCTGTGCCTTCCTCCCAGCGTGGAGGAGAGAGCTGGGGGATCCAACCAACTAATCGATAATGAGAATAATTGACAACTATTCTCATAATCGATAAGTTGGTTGCAGCACTAGTGGAGGAGCAAGAATAGTAGGACAACCCTTCTATATGGCCTTCTACATGGAAGTAAATGGATAGGTCCACAGCCTTCTTCTCTTCATCTTTTCTCTCGCTCTGTCTGAGAAAATGATAGCTCCAGCTCCGGAGTTCCCAACCCCGCCTATCTGCCAACCCAATATGAACTCATTCTCAGTAATGGTTATTTTGTCTGAACTGCAGTTGGCGTTCCAAAGGGACGAGAGAAGCCACTAAGTGTTTTTAGCCCACCAGCATCCATTAATAACAAAAATAACATATTTGGAGTGGAGTGGTCCTTTAAAAATTATAGAAGGAAACAAAAGAGACATTGCAGAAAGAGCTACGGAAGATCCCTGGGGCTATGCTTAGAAAAAATATGAAACAAAATTCTGAGTTTGAAAGTCAGAATTCGGAGCTTGAAAGTCAGAATTCTGACTTTCAAACTCAGAATTCTGTTTCAAATGTTTTTAGCATGGCCCCAGGGCTCTTCTGTTAAGGACAACCCCTAGTTAAAAGGAAATAAAAAAGAATGTCCTTTTAAGCAAAGTAAAATCATGGCAAAGCATGGGTATGGCACTGATTAATTATCTGCTAGGTCTCAAATCTGTCTTCATGCCTTCAGCATTGTGTCATCTATGTTCTGGTAAGTGTCACCTTGTGATTATACAACTCCCTACAGCACTGTAATAAACTAGTAAAAGTCAAGTAAGCCACAGCTTCACAATGGAATTCCAATTACAGGTCATCTATGGCAGTGCTCCCCAACCTTTTTATCGCAGCTCTGGTTGGTAGTGAGGGCTCCCCTGTGGCCACACCAGCCAGTTTGCCCGCAGCATATCCCGTCACTGAACCCCCTGCGCTAAATGAAGCCCCCGGCCGCAGGTGCAGTGGCTCCCTCCACCGCCTCTCTGCCACCTGCACCGCTACAGATGCGGCTCTCTAATCGTGCAGCCGCTCGCTTCTCAAGGGTATACTGAGGCGATCCGGGCTGGCTGAAAAAAAAACTACTATTCGCCCCCTTACAACAAACAAAAATAAACAGTCCCTGTTAGCAGACAATCTATTGCAACAAAAATATTCCTATAAGATTATATGTAGGGCTGCAGCTAACGATTATTTTCATAATCGATTAGTTGGCCGATTATTAAGTTTGATTAATCGGATAAAAAAAAAAAAAGAAAGCTCTAATTATATGTGAAGTTAAAGTATTTTAGTATTTTAGGCATGTTCATTACCTATAAAATGTACCTCTTCTGTAGACTTCCAAAAGTCTCAAAACAATTTGGTGCGCACAAAGTGGATTTCTATCCATGGCTATTGTGCAATACACTCTGCCTGGCCAAAAAAAAGTGACCTGGATTTCGGGCAGTGTTATGATCTGGGGTTGCTTCAGGTCTACAGTTGGTCAGGTCTAAATTAAGCAATGGTATGTCCCAAAAAAATTAGAAAACGAGGTCAGCTGTCTTCCTGAATATACTGAATGACTAGGTTTCACCATCAATATATTTTTTCTTCCTTGTTGACAATGCCAGGATTCATCAGGTTCAGATTGTGAAAGTGTAGTTCAAGGAGCATGAGACATCATTTTCACACATGGATTGGCCACCATAGAGTCCAGACATTAAAAGGAGAAATATGGGGTCAGGGCTTTTCCCCATAGTTCTCCTAAGGGTCACGGGAGGACACAAACTAGCGTCCTCCCGTGACCCAAAGCTCAGTATACCGCGAGATACAGCACGCGGTATACCGAGACCGCCGCAGCCGGGACGAATCCCGACATTACTGTGGAGATCCACCCAGCTGCGTGATTGATAGATGGCTCTGCCTATCTAGAGGCAGAGCGAGTTGTACCCGCCCCATTCCCTGTCCGTT
Organism: Nanorana parkeri; assembly: GCF_000935625.1. NCBI lineage: Eukaryota > Metazoa > Chordata > Amphibia > Anura > Dicroglossidae > Nanorana > Nanorana parkeri. Next base: position 378,885 of record NW_017306288.1, read on the forward strand.
CCGCCAGTCAGCACTGGAGGATCGGACAGGGCAGGGGGGAATCCCTGCAGGGAGCCGTGAGTGACAGTCATGGCTCTCTGCAGGGACAGGATAGAGAAGTGAGCGAGCGACGGTATGCGCTCGCTCACTTCCCGATCTATCGAGCTGACGTGTGACAGTTTCATTGTCACATGTCGGCTCGAACTATGAGGCTGAGTGATTTTCACTCACCTCATAGTTCTCCTTTAACACCATTGAGAATCTTTGGGATATGCTTTAAGTCTTTATCCAGTGGTCTGACACTCCCATCATCACTACAAGATCTTGGTGAAACATTAATGCAACTCTGGATGGAAATAAAATGTTTTAACATTGCATAAGCTTATCGAAACAATATCATGGCAAATGTGCCGTAATCAAAGCTAAAGGTGGTCCAATGAAATATTAGAGAGTGTGTGACTTTTTTTTGGCCAGGCAGTGTATACAAATGAAGATTTTTGTACCCTGGGTTCGGCTTTAAGACTGCTGCAGGGTACTGCCATCTTGGATGTGATGTTAGCAGCACCCCAGCAGACCCAGGCCTGTCACTCAAGAGACACTTTATAGCAGGACTCAAAATTTCCACTCGCCCCCTCGCAAATTGTGAGTGAAAATTGCGTGGGGGATAAAAAAGAATAAAAAATTATTTAAAAAAAGTAAAAACTGCCCCCCGACCTCCCTCACACGCATATTATTAGACATGTGCGAATACTAAAAATGTATTTCAGATGAAATGTGTATGTGTAATGCTCTGTGCATTGTGCTGTGGCTGTATGTGTAATGTCCTGTGCGTTGTGCTGTGGCTGTATGTGTGTTGTGCTGTGTGCGCGTTGTGCCCTGTGTGTGTTTGTTTGTGTTATGAAGGGCAACTGGTGGCGAGTAACTTCGAAGGCCTGGCTAGTAGCTCAGGACCTGAAATTTTGAGCCCTGCTTTATAGTATCCCTCTTTCCTCTCCCGGCAGCTACATTAAAGCATGGCTGGAAAGGGCAAGAGAGTGACTGAAGAAAGGAACGACTAAGGCCACATTTTTTACCAAAAACACAGGGGAAAAAAATCCATACAATGTAAAAAAAGATGTTTTATACATTACAGGTGAACTCCAAGCTCGTATACAGGGGCTGTTTTACCTGCCAAAGGACTTGCATTTTGACCCATTAAAGTGACATAGGATAAAAAAAAAAAATGTCCTCCACCCTCAATGCTTCTTTAAGGACTTACTTGAAGGCCTCATTCACACAAGACCCGGCCCATACAGATACGTGCGGCAGGCACGGCCGTATCATGCCGCTCCCGGGAAGGGCAGGTGCTGCGTGTGATTGTGCGCAGTAGCCTGTTCTTATCTATGGGAGTACGCCCATCGCTCATCCGAACTGCACATCCGTACGGGTTTCTCTGCTCGGACACAGACAGGATCCATAGCAGTGCTATTAGTAGTGTGAATGAGCCATAAATGATGACTCTTGATCCGATCATCATCTTTTTACCAGTAGTTTCCAGCAGTTTCTCCAGCGCTGGTGCCAGTCTCTGATCCAGTGCGGACTGCTGCGCCTTCCTAATCCCACAGAGCCTGTGCGCGTGCACGCTGCGTGCATTGACTTATACTGTGCCTCTCCTGTTCTCCCGGCTGAAGATCTCTAAAGCGCATGCGCCCGCCCTATCATCCTTCGCGGACGCTCAAATATTTTTCAGATTTTCGTACGGTTGCAAGCAGCGGAGACAGAGGTAAGTAAAACCCTTTTTGGTTATTTTCTTCTTTTTTTTTTACTGTTTTTGCATATATCTACTGCTTGCTAGCAGTAGATACATGCAAAAAAAACTGAGGGTTTAAATATGCTTTAAGTCCTGGAATTTGCACCATATTGCCACATTGCACAGCCATGAGGTTGTCATCAGTTTACATGCCATTGCAAAAGAATACAATGCTGTCATCATCCAAACCCCCGATTTGCCTCTTGTTTACGAGCAGGAGCAGACTGATGAGGTCATCCTTCTGTTCCATCTCTTCTCCCATCAAGTTCCTTTTGAGCATTTTTGCCACCATGAGACCTTATTGGCTCCTAGTGATGTCCCATCATCCCCCAGCCCAAGCTCTGCTGTACGGGACATTCTACAAGGCTATACTAAAAAATAAATAAAATTCAGCTACTTACACTAATTGCATTAAAAATACTTGCAATTGATTTGATTTATAAATGAGCAGAGCGTGGGGAATAATGTTCATCTTACAGTATATCTGTCTGGAGTTCAGCTTTAATTCAGCTGTATCCTTAAAGTAGATGTGAATGCACAACTGCACAGACACATGCTAATAACGTTCATATTATCTACTGACCATGATACCCCAAGGTAAGGATACTTTTTGATTTGCCCGGAGATGGCATTGTGGACTTGCACACAAGTAGCTACAGGTGAAACTCAAATAATTAGAATATCGTGCAAAGTTCATTTATTTCACTAATGCAACTTAAAAGGTGAAACTAATATACGAGATAGACTCATTACATGCAAAGCAAGATAGTTCAAGCCGTGATTTGTCATAATTGTGATGATTATGGCTTACAGCTCATGAAAACCCCAAGAACCCCAAATCCACAATCTCAAAAAAGTAGAATATTCCATGCAATCAATAAAACAAGGATTGTACATAGAATATCGGACCTCTGAAAAGTACAAGCATGCATATGTACTCAGTACTTGGTTTGGGCCCCTTTTGCAGCACTTACTGCAATTACTTTTGCACGATATTCTAATTATTCAAGTTTCACCTGTATATCACAATACCGAGGCACTGTGTGTTTAAGATGTCCTTTCATGTAGGTTACATATTCAAAGCAAATACATCTTACATAAAGAACAATGGTGCTCAATACTGTTCTACACTGCTATCTGTCCTCCCATCTCTCACCTATCTTGACATAAATATGACAGGAAACAAACATTTTGCTGTTTGCGCACAGCTAAAGGGTAAAGACACACTGCTTAAAAAATGAACCTTAAAAAGCTGATTTGTTGAGCTCCACTTGACATGAAAACTTTGTCTCCAACACTTTGTATTAAAGGCATAGTCCACTTTGTGCATTTAAAAAGAAGTGCATTGATTATTTTTGTTGCATTTAAGCCTGCAAAGAAATGTAACCACGATCAGTGCATGGCGGGTGCAATGCCCTGGCTCCGGCAGACTCTTCCTCCCGAGCCCCAGTCTGTACAGAGGTTCGGATTTTTAGTAGCATGGACAGGAGGAAGTATGAATGGACTACAAGTGCTGTGATGTCACACTTTACTTTTCATTGACAACTAGAAGTCCTAAGTCACTCAGCGCTGGTGTCTAATTGGACTTCAGTCTCTCCGTTCCCTGAACCTGTCAAAGGATTTGTGAATGCATGATGCAGCCCCCTCCCAAATGAAATTGACGGGGAGAAGGACCCAGGGATTCCCCTACTACGCACATTAGTGAAGTTGCCATGCAGCTCAGATTTTACACATTTGGTATACATAAACGGAATCTGCATCTCTCTCCATCTACGCATGCCACCAGCTACATATCCCGCCATCTACCTATCCATCCATGTATGTGCCCCGCCATCAAACTGCCCCGCCATCAAACTATCCCTCTATGTGTCTCTCTCTCCATCTAGAGCTTTGAATTTTGAATGTGTTGAGAATCTGCTGAAGCTTCATTTTGCTGTGTTCAGCATTGAGGACTGCAGTAATGTGTACAGACACTGTGGTTGCCAGTGAAACTAGCAGGCCACATACATCAAAACAGCCAGGTCCTATCAACGTGCAGCAAGTGTGACAAACCTCGCCCACACAAAAACTGCATAACAAACCCGTAAGCGCACTGAAATCCAACACCATGAACAGGCAACTCATAAAAAGTTAAAGTGTATCTAAATCAAAGAATTAAAACATAATATGATGCATATCTCCCTGTAATTTTCATCTGGTGATCCTCCCAGTAATACTTCCTGCCATATGATGATAATGCTCAATCTCTGTACTGTATTCTATGGCGGAGCAGCGTGGTCAGGACAGGGCGTGTTGGCAGAGGCAAAAAGCACAGGAGGTTTTTGGCTCAAAAAATTTCTTCCAGGATCAACAAGTAGGTTTTGCACTTGTAGAACAAATTTAAAAGTATATGTAGAGCAGGGGTGGACAAATTAATATCAGGGATCCCAACCTGTCAACCTCCCCCACCCCCCTCCTCCGTGGGGGGGGTGCAAAAGCAAGGAAGAGAGCTAATGCTTCCTTTGCTATCTGCTGTTTTTTTAGTCTTCCGACAGCTGCTGCAGTCAGGGAAAAAAAAAAAAACCTGGCATAGGAACTAATAGCTAGATTGCTATATAGAAAGGGCACATAGAAAACAATGTGCCCTTGCAGTGACCTGCATAGATCCGTGAACGGGCCCTTAATGTAGAACGCATGGGTGGTCCGATCAGGTCTGTCTGTCATTGGAAGCCCAATGTTACTCCATGTGCAGCCAGAAGTGAACGCAAGTATGTCCGTTTACATCCAATTACCCCCGACTCTAACATGGGTCCCATATGCCTAACATGGGTTCGGTTAGTTCAGGCTTTCCTCCATCGCAAGAGTGAGATCCGTTCCATTCTTCTCCACTCTGTGCATGGATCCCCTGCAGATTGGAACAGGCAGCGCCCGTGTGGAAATAGCCTAAGTCAGAAAACATCAACAAAAGCAGCACGTCATTTTTCTGTCCAGCACATTTTAAAATGGCACAGCCAGGACTAGAACAAAGAATATTAAGAAAAGAAGATCTGGCAATGTTTTTACTATAAGCAAGCTTTATTCTACCTGCTCACAGATGCATGACAAACACTTCTGTGGGATTAGTGAGCAGATCGCTGAGGCTGATTAAGGAATAATATCTTGTTTCTGTGATAATGCCTTATCCTCAAAATCAGGAGTGCGAACAGGTTAAAGGTGACATTACTGTTCCATTAGCTCTCACAATATAGTGAACTAGAAGTTTCTGAAATTCCCATGTAGGTGTTGCAAATATGCCATAGTTTACACCTCCCAGGGCAGTGTCTTCCAAATCCGTCTTCTGTGACGACTAAAAGGTCACGCAATTCTATAATCAGTCGAACATGAAATTAATGAATCTAAACTCCGGACAAACTGATACTCATTTAAGTGTCCATAGCCTGGCCGCAGTTCCACTTTAAAGGCTTGTCTACACCTATACATGCTATGCAATATATTAAACCATCTTATTTTTCTTTTTTTATGATTAAGAGGCCCAGACTTTGGTAAAATCACTTTTTTTTTAGTTGCTTGCTCTCTAGCTGTCCCCAAACCACTAAGCTGCCCAACACCCGCCCCCCTTCCCCCCTTGCTGTTCGCAGGTGTTAGCAAGGGGGGCAGGGGTTGGGGACAACAGTAATTAGCAAGCAGGGTGTGAGGCCTCCCACAGACATGAGATCAGTGCACAATCTTGCCATATTTAGTCATCTCATTTCTTCAGTGTATCTTTTCTGGATACAGAAAACAGAAGTGTCCCACAGACACATCTTTTGTTTTCCCAATTTGACCCAATTTTAGATGGTTTTGCCAGCCAAGATTAAACCTGAGTTTCTTGACAGCCAGAGTACAAGAACATTATATAAAAACTGTGAACTGCCAAAGAACACTTTTGGGTGTAAATTCCCTTCTCTAAAGGATTCTCATTCCTCATTCTCCCATACTATAACAGCACAATATCTAACAGGGCTATTCACAGAAGGTGAAGAGTTTGGAGAAGGCAGGAGAAGTGACCAATCTAGGACAACATAGCTGAACTGGAAACATTTTCCAATTCAGCTCACTTTGCAGCTCAGCTATGTTGTCCTAGATTGTTCACTCCTCCTGCCTTCTCCAAACTCTTCACCCTTTTGTGAATAACCCTGTAAAAGTTTGGCTTCTATGGGCAACAAGATCTCAAAACACTTTGTCATAAGGTTCAATGCAGTGGTAATTGTTTTTTACAAGCAGGTGCAAATAACTAATCAGAATATGAATTCCATTGCAGCCTCATACCACATACTATATACGGTAATTATTTACAGATTAAGCTAGCCATACAGCTTACGATTGTCATTCGATTTATTTCGTCCCGCCACTGAACCCCCATTCGATTTACGCACGACTGCCCCATCATGCACAGACCAATGTTGATTTCGATTATCATTCTTTAGCAATACTAACTGGACGAACTTCGTCGATCGAGAGAATGGATTTTCCTTTGCAGTGCAGTGTTCATGTTGCGATTTTTGGCAGATTTTCGGCTTTCAAGCAGGCTAGTAACTTTTCGTCTCATTGGACGAAAATCGTTGGGCTATTGGCCAAACCTCAAGATGAAAATTGCACATGCTCAAAACGAAAATGTGGTCGTTCGATCAATGAAAATCGGTTAGTGGTGCGGACGACCGATAATCACAAACTACATTGGTCTGTGCATGATGGGCTGTTTAAACGAAAATTGAACAAGGATGAGATGTCTAAACAAAAAAAGTTGTCGGTTGTAAGGTGTATGGCCAACCTAAAAACAGAACTATGGGGTAAGTGTTTCTCCCCATAGTTCTCTTTAGGGTCACGGGAGGACATATACTAGCATCCTCCCGTGACCCAAAGCTCAGCATATTGTGGGCTATTGCCCGCGATATACTGTGAGCGCTGCAGCGGGGACAGATCCCGACATTACTGTCGAGATCCACCCAGCTGCATGAGTGACAGCTGGCTTTGTCTATCTAGAGGCAGAGCCAGCTGTGCCCGCCCCCTCCCCTGCTCATTCCTTCAATCAGCGCTGGAGGATAGGATAGGGGAGGGGGGGGGAATCCATGCGGGGAACGGTGACTGACTGTCACCGTTCACTGCAGGGAGAGACGATCGAGAAGTCAGTGGATCGGCTGCATGTTTCACCGTTCACTGCAGGGAGACGATCGAGAAGTCAGCGGATCGGCTGCATGTTTCTGCTCACTTCCTGATCGATTGAGCCGACCTGTGACAGCTTGTCACAGGTCGGCTCTAACTATGAGGATGAGTGGAAATCACTCCCCTCATAGATATCCAGTGCCGAACAAATCCCAAAAGCAAGTTAGCCAAGTAATAGCTGCTTAAAAAAATTACGACAGCTGGTGCCCAACTTGAGGGGTTCTCACTAATCAATGTCAATGGAGCGGACTCCTAAATTAAAAAAACAAAAACCTGCTGGCTCCTACATAGCATATGAATTTGTCCACATCTGATCTAACAGAACATGCAAATTCAATTGCTTAATGTGGGAAGCCAACCAAAAACCATTTTCTCCAGTTTTGGATACAGTGGGAAAGGGCTAGACCTGTTACAAGCCTTTTTTTGCCATCTTGGACCCAGTCAGGGCGATTCATTTCTCATCCTGCCCGGGTGACCAATAACACCAGGACAAGATGCGAGGGTGGAAAACTGCCCAATGGGGCAACCAGAGGCGAGATGTATCACATTTGGGGAAACCACTTGCTTACTATTGCGTCTCCAGGACAAGAACTGAGTGAAATCTTCCCAATGGAGACAGACTGCAAAGGAATAGAACCATGACAGAAGTTCTAACCATTCTGCACAATATCCAAAGCTAGAAGAACATTTATGGCTGCAGTACCACTCAGCAATGATATTAAAATTGGCTAACAATAAACAGCCCAATGAAAGATCATAAATAGCCCAATGACAGGAAACAAAAATGCTCCATATTCCAAACATTGTTATAAATGAGTGTTTTGACCTCTTGGGGACAACACCATGCCCTTCCAGTGGACAGAAGTGCTCTTTTTGGACAATACAACCAGTTCGCTGAAGAGTTGTAACTTATTGGAAATCTCTCTTCAGGAGAGCATTGAGTGTTGTGTGAAATGTATCAGAACCATTGACCTGTGCTAATTTTTTTTTTTAAAAGGAGATATTTAGCAACGACACGAGACTTATTTTTTTAGGTTTTATGGATGTCTTGGTGGCTGTGAATGAACCTGACCTCTGCTGGGACCTCTGGCTGGGGAATGCAAACCAACCTGGAGCAGTGCAAGCTGTGATAAATAGGTGGTTTGTGATCCCCTAAGGGACAATGACAAAGCACTTCCAGTAGTCACTGATCTTTTTTTGGACAATGCAACTTGTTCATCATTGTCAGAGCTGCAACTGGTTGGAAATTTCTCTGCTAGCGGGTCAGACAGATGTGTATAAAAACAGAGTACCGTACATATGGTCACCATCAGATGAGAATCGAAGAGTGTCTCAGCAGTCAGCTGACTCACTGGATGAAAAGAACATATTTCTTTAGGGAGGCGGTTGACTAGGTTGAGTATCTATAGCCCCCTGCATCTCTGTGCTGAGAAAAGCTAAGTGGATTAGTGGAAACTGACAACAAGTGAATCAACTCAATGATACTAAGACTATTAGGACTTCTGTCAATGAGTCACATGTTTATTACAGTTGTCATTAACCCGTTCAGAGGGAGACATTTCCTCCATGGTTGACACCACTTAAAAAGGTCCTTTCCTAGGTCATGCTCATTTCTCAAGATATTTTCTATATGGACTTTAATGTCCTATAACTATCTCTCTCATCATAGCACAGTTACTAAAAACTGATTTTTGTTCTACTTTAACCACACTTTTATACAGGTTATTTTAAAAAGCCAAAATACCAGCAATTATTACCTAAAAAGTGATCTTGACAGCTGAATCAGAATGTTTCCACTAATCTTTTTTTCTATCTGATTGATTGCTATAAGTTACTGCACGTCAGCCTTGTTCTTTTATTTAACGGTGACTTGTTGAATATTTCTTAACAGGATACCATCATGATTAAAGAGAACCTGTCCTGGCAAAAATATGGGGTGCACTGACATCTCCTAAAAATGCTAGCCGTCCCGCTGATCCACTCACTTTTAGTTCACCGACCAGGAGTTGTGACTTAACTAGCCTCATACTTGTTCTGGGTCATTAATGCAGAAGTACTGAAGTCAAAAGCCTAGTGTCAGGAAATTATCTGACAGAGGTCACCAGTGACTACCACTGTATTTATCTCGCTGCAGCTTTCCTTTAAACATAACATGCTTAAAAAGAAAAAGAAAACTGTGCAAAGTTTGCTAAACAAAGAAAAATCAAAAGCATTTCCGTGGAC
>NW_017306288.1:388122-407901 GCF_000935625.1 Nanorana parkeri
GATAGATAGATAGATAGATAGATAGATAGAACAAAACCTGTCCACAGACCAATAACTTACCCATCCTTCAAAAGAGTCTGAGGGTCCACATTTTCTTATAAGTTCGTGGAAGCTGATGCTGCAGTTGGCCACAAAGTCATCGTACCCTATAGGGGTGTCATGGAACACAGCCACCTCCATCTTGCTGCCCTCACATATAGTGACACAGAACTCCTCATTATAGGTGGGCTTGTTAGTCCTGTGCTTGATGGTTGTCTTCCCAATGGTGCACTCGTCCACATTGATGGTGATGTAGGGATCCAGCAGCGATGAGCCCTTCTTGAACACAGAATGCCTCAGGGACCATCTGGTGGCCTGCAAACCCACAGCCTCCCCTATCTTCAGCTTCAAATTGCCATTGAACCTCATAGTCCCAGCCATATACCTGGTGAAGATCTGTGCGGTGGCCAGGTGAAGATCCAACCCTGTCCCTTGACCCAATTAGACTCTGCAGCAAACTTAGTGAGGCTGTGCACCTGCTGGCAGCCTGTCCATTCTTCCAGGACCCCTTTCAAAGTATACCTACCCGCATGCGGGTGCTCACCAAGACTGCGTGCAGTGTCTGCACCAGTCAGTCAAGGGGTCACTCCAGCTGTTAACCACAGGATGGGCATGCAGCAAGAAAGTTTCTGTCACCCCTCCCTGAGCTGGTACTAGGATTAGGAGAGGGTGCAGTCTTTTTCCGTCCCTTAGTAATCAGTGCAGCCACCCAGCTCGGGCTCAGTGTTCCGTTGCAGAGATCAGCTCAGTGCAGTCTGATCAGAGTCCTGCTGCTGCTCTGAACACAACCAGGAAGCCTTTCCTCGGCAAGGAGGAGGACAACAACACCGCCCCCAGCGGCCACTCTGCGCAGCGCAGGCAGGGCCAGTGTCAAAGTTTCCTACTGATGTGTTTATTACAAAGTGTCAAAATAAAATCTACACGTTGTGTACAAACACGAGATTGGTGATCGGCCACTAAACACACAAGGACATAAACAGATCCATCCTTTATTTTTTCTAATGTTTGAAAACAATTTTAAGGCATTTACAACTAGTGATCCTCTGTAGCAAAACACATAGTTCAGAAGTCAAAGAACATTGTATAAATACATATGATAAAAATAAATATAGTTTTTTTACTGGAATGAAAAATGTTAAAAACAGAACGTCAGTTAAAAAAATAACCAGATAAAAATAAATAGTCTGATAAAAGAGAGAACAGCTTTTGCTGCAATGTGCAACTTGAGGGCTCATTCACAGGGAGAAGCTGTGATCTGAGCGATCAGCTGTTTGTGATCGCTCAGTTCTGGATCTACAGTGCCGACGTGTAACATCTCCAGTGTCACACACCGGCTCAAAGTATTGGGAAGAGTACATTTTTCATGGATCGCATTGCATGGATCAGAGGCAGTCTGAATGGACTACAGGTGCAGTGACATTAGCACTTTTATATTCTATTGAGAACTACACGTGGTGGTGGATGGGACTTGGAGAAATGGAGAAACTACATTTGTGAAGATGAAGGCATTTTCACAAAATCAACAGCAGCCCTTCCCTTAAAAGAGAACTTTTTTGTCCACAGTTCTCTTTAGGGTCATGATGTCGTCCTGTGACCCAAAACTCAGCATACAGCAGGCTACTGTCTGCTATATGCTGATAGCGCAGAGCGGCGCTGCAGCCGGTAAGGAGCACGACAATATTTCCGGAATCCACCCCACCACCTGATTGACAGCTGGATCTGTCTCTCTAGCCAGCTGTGCCTGTCCTCTCCCCCGTGCATCTCATCAATAAGCGCTGGAGAAGCAGAAAGGAGAGGATGGAACTGAGCAATAAGCGGTATGTGATCGCTTAGTTCTCGATCTATAGAGCTGCATTGTCACACGTCGGCTCTAATTATGGGGAGGAGTGTATTTTACTCTCCTCATAATTCTTCTTTCAACATCTCTGGTTTATTACCATGTTGTGTTTCATGAGTTGTAAATGGTGGGATGGTTTTGGCTGTTTTCTGTTCCCTTTGTGATACCCATGGATCAATAATATACCTTTTGGATCAATAAAATATACAGTTTTGGACTCTTGAGACATTCGTTCGGTGCTCTTTTCTAATTTGACTTCCTGTATCTATTGTATATAGACAGACAGATCCTGTGGTCATCTGAACACCTGAACAGTGACTCCACCTGTAGAGGAGTTTCGGCATCTTTACACACATTTTACATTCAGTACCGACATCAATGATGTAGTAAGGCAGAGTTTTTTTAATGCCCTTCCAAAATACAGAGGTGTGATGTCAGCCTTAGGCTGCTTCCAGATAAAGCTGCCTTCCATAGGGATGAATGGTGATTGTGTAAAAATGCCGCATACAATACAGGTAGCTGAACAGTAACCCTCACCTTAACCTTCTTTCTTTCCCTGATACTAACCCCTCCTTACATAAACAATGTCTACCCATAAACGTCTTAGCTTTGGATAGATTGAAAAAAAAAGCACAACACACAGACCAGAGGCATAACTAGAAACAGAGGCATAACTCAGGGTCCCGATGCAAGAAACCATGAAGGCCCCTCCCTCCAAGAAGCCATGAAGGGTGCTTATAAGCCCCCTTATGTGATAACACATTGGAGGTGACAGGTTCTCTTTAAGCTACAGTCAGTATACCCATCGCACTCAGAACCTCTGTTCCATCAATCGTGGGTGCACCCTTGTCGACAATTGGCTGCTGCCTTGATAAACGGATAGAAGGCACTCCAGTAGCAAATCCAGTACGTCTATTTAATGTACATGTTGCATAGCAAAATACACTCAGTGCTATGTTTCGGGGGGTCACATGAAGGGAATCCTGTGCGACCGCGAAATGTTGCACTGAGTGTATTTTGCTATGCAACATGTACGTTAAATAGACGTACTTGATTTGCTATTGGAGTGTCGGTGTCCATTCTTCTATCTAGGTTCTCTTTAAGGGGACATTAGGAGTCAAGTAGACCCCCAGTGTCACCTTTCCATTCCAAAGAAGCTATTAGAGTGCAGATAACACTTCAATAGCTTCTTCCCTGGATGACAGCTGAGGGACCAGAAGTGATGCAATTAGCATCTCTTCCGACCCCATTTAACAGGGAGAAGAACGGCGAACTAATGTTAGCCAGGCCCCTTCCCCACTTCCCAGTGACGCCTACGATTGCGACGCTATTGAGGGCCCCCCTCCCCCCAGGCCCACCCCCCCCAAGTGGCCAAACGTCAGGGCCTGGTCACACATGCGACCACTGCGACCCTGGTAGGTCCGCCAGTGGCACAGACCCTTTTTACAAATCAGAGCACCACAATGCAATGTATACGTGTTGTGTGTTGGTTGCTACTGTACACTGTGTTGGGGTTCTATTCACAATCAATGGCACTGCAGCTCCCCACATATTGATACACACATTACTGTAGGTGTGAATTAACCAAAACTTTTACATCTTTGGTATGGAGTACAATGCTGATAATATACCGATAGAACTAAAGCTAATCTCCATCTCAACGCTGGCACGTTTCTGACTAACACTGTTGTTGGCAGCTTCCAGTGTCACCTGCCTGCTCACCAGACAATTATTTTCCATTATCAGACTGCTGATTCATTATACAATTATCAGGAAACTGTACAGCTAAATCAGGAAACAGAGGAGCCGTCTTCCTGACTTTGCAGTGTAGCTGATGGGTGTGAATCACAGGACTGGCAGAACAGAACTGCAAACCTTCTGGCAGGCCAAACATATTTGCATTTCAACTATATATACAAATTCAACTATAATACAAATTCAATACAGGAGAGTTAGGAGGGCCCTGCCCGTAAGAGCCAGTAAGAGTACAAGTCTCTGGGGCACCTTACTGATAATGGTGGTAATGAGAGTGTCACAATCATTGCAACACAATAGATCGGAGATAGGACCACAGGTGAATAGTCCATTTACAATTATATTTTAATGCAAGGCAAGATAGAATTTCAAATAAGGAATCCAACACGTTTGATGGGCTCAACACCTCCTCCTTTCTCAGGTCCTAAAAAAGGTTAAAGTGATATGAGATTCAAAAGGTTTCAAATGTTGAATAAATCACTTACAGATGCTGCTCCTTGATGTTTAGAAGTTTTAGTTTCCTGCACAATCAGCTGGTCCACTGAGCACTGGCCATGATATCCTGTTTTACAGTGGCTCCATTCCCTTTCAGGGTCCTATGGAGCCAACCTTTGTGTGTGAAGTAAGCGGTGTGTCTCTCCAGAAGCACACAGGCACAGCAAGGCAATCCATTCCTTTGCTCCAAGTTCCTGCTCCCTCCTCCAAACAAGTAGATGGACAGCTACTGGACACTGCGCTGTCCCTTGCGATTTTGTACTGGATGGGAATTTCAGGAAAGCCGAGCTGAGAGAGTTGGAGCTAACTGTTTAGAAACATGATGAGTAAGTGCTTGGGCAAAAAAGTCGAGAAAAACTTTACCAAGCAATGTATATTTGTTTGATCTTCATTTATTATTGAAAACGTGTTTGAGAGTTTAATACTACATTAAGAATGAACTGTTGGCGATGTTTAAAATCAGTGTGTTGTCAGACACAAGGTTCATCAGCAGGTGGTTGAAATATACATTTAGTTCCATATTATAAGAATGCTTGCTTAAAGAGTAAAAACATAAAAGAAAAGGCACAATGATTAAGAGCGAAGATTGTTATAGTTGATCGATTCCCATAAGTTAAAGCTGAAACACAATTTTTACTTGTAGAACACTTTTGTGGCCTCACCAGCTGACAGAAGATATGTCATCTGCACGCTGGAGGAGGAAGGAGAACACCTGGGTGGCCATGCATGGATGGAGCCAATTCTACCCATCAACTGACTGTGCAGCCGAGTTAAAAACACTGCAAGCCCAGAAAAATACCGGCTGATCTGCAGAAAATCCAGTGTGCTCCCAACTCCTGCTTGTGCTGACAACACAGTGCCTCTGTTTCAGTGTTTCCTTCTTTTTTTTTGCATTTTCCTTGCTGGCATTACTACGGACCAATTGGTCTTTTTACCTCTGAGTGCCGTCAGCTCAGAAGCCATCATTTGAGTCCATGCAAAACTTTATTTCCATTCAGCCCCGATGAAGGGAGACATTATAGCCCCCAAAATATGTTGGCCATCTACTGTTTTTACAGTCATCAGTTGAGTAATTAAAATATTTTGGACTCTAAACTTCTTGATGTCTAGCGCTCTCATTCTACCTGTTGGAATTGAATTTCTCAATGCGGGTCCTAGCCCCTTCCATAGGGGTCTCCTGATTCCTGCAGAAGAGCTGCCTAACCTAAGGGGTCTCCAGATTCCTGCAGAAGAGCTACCTAACCTAAGCCGTTAGGCTCAAGCAGTAATTCCAGCCCCCTTTCAGAAAGATACCAGTCCAGCGCCTTGTTTGCCATTTGCTTCTGCACCTCTGCTGTCAGCCCTGCCCAGTTTGCTTTTACTGGGTGACAAAACCCCTTCCCTTCTCCTCATATATATAACATGGAGGGCATAGTTCTGTAGGCCAGCAGGGAGGAACTGTACAGATCAGAAAACACTGGTGGGAAATTCAGTGCAGCAGAGGCAGAGTATACAGTAAGCTAGGAGCTCATTGGATTTCTGGCAGGCTCAACCAGTATTTATCTGTACTTGCAATATGTTTAAAGGGGTAATACATGGGGAAATGAGAATGTACTCTAGAGATGTACTGAATATGCAAAAACATATTTTTACAATTTTGCACAAGTGTACACTAAGGGGCTCATTTGTAAAAGTTTAGTATATGAATTTCCTCTTCTCATCTGTGCCATCTAGGGGCACTAGTGCTGTGTAAATGGCATCCATCCGGCTTACAGCTTTTATAAGGCGTATAACTTTTTAAAATGAACACCTTACTCATATATAGAGCTAAAGCATATGACACATTCAACTATTTGTTATATGTTCAGCAGAATGGCATTGTGGGTACAAGTGGACTTTCAAAGAATGGCAGTTTAACACCAGCAAATGATCATTTTACTCTTCACCAAATATCAAGTAAAGGGCAACATGTAATTTCCGCAAATCTCAAGAGGATAAGAGTCCAATCCACCAGTTGTTTGGATAGAAAGTGAATTCATCATAAAAGAGGAACTAAAAGAGTAAATACTGATCTGCTTAGTTCCTGAAAGGAAATGAATGCATTTACACACCTGTCATATACAAATGGGATTCTTTTATAAAGCAGGGCAAGAGAGATGATGTGGAACACTTAGGCATGCAAAACCTGCTCTTTAAATCATTACAGTAGTGTCTTACTAAAAAAAAGGTAATAATATTCAGTATGTTATCGTTCATTGTGTAATGTGTGGTATTTCAAGCACAAAAGGTGTGCATCCTGACACACCGCATATATTTAAATTTAGAGGCTAAACCAATCACGGCACTGGAAGATTGATATATATTTGCTAGTGCCAGGGAGTGGGCACAATATAACCTAGGTCCAAGATACCACTGGGACCCAATACTAAATCTAAACCAGTTAGGGCACTATCAATAAAATTATGTAAAAAATCTTAGAGAGTGTTTGAAGATGGACCTTTTAGGGAAGGCAGAATAAGAAAAGTAGGCCACAAATAAATTACCTCTGAGCATCTTGAAACATCCAATTAGAGCAGGGGTCCTCAAAGTTTCTTAACAAAGGGAGAGTCCTTCAGACTTTAAGGCTTCGTTTAGACAGGGCGTACACATCCGTGCAGCGTGCATGCCCGTAAACGGGCTGATCCCGGGAGGGACAGGTGCTGCGTGTAATTGCATGCAGCAGCCTGTTTTTCCCAATGGGAGGATGCAGCTATACGATGTCATACGCACACCTAAACTTGCACATCCGTGCGGGTTCGGGTGTCTGCATTTTGGATGCACACCCAGACCCGCACAGTTGTGCAAGTTCAGGTGTGCGTATGACAGCGTACAGCCGTGTCCTCCCATAGGGAAGAACAGGCTGCTGCGTGCAATTACACGCAGCACCTGTCCCTCCTGGGATCGGCCCATTTATGGGCATGCACGCTGCATGGGCGTATACGCTCTGTTTGAATGAGGCCTTAATGGGACATAATGTGGCCAATGGTAGTGGAAAATGCGAGACTAAAAAATGTCCCAGGGTTGGTGGTCAGTGGGAGTAAAAAATTACCTTGCAGCTGTGGCTCCAATCCTCCAAGGTCCAATCCTTTGTGTCAGTAAGAGGTATAGTGCCCAATCATCGGTATCAGTAATAGGAAATGTCCCCATCATTGGTGTTAGGAGGAGCTATTGTGCCCTTCGCTGGTGTCAGTAGGAGAGATTGATGCCATCATTGGTGTCAGTAGGAGGAATTGTGGCCATTGTTGATGTCAGTGGAACGAAATTCTGTCCTATCATTGGGGTAAGTGGGTTGAATTTGCACCCCATTATAGGGATCAGCAAGAGGAATTTTGCCCCATCATTGGGAGAAATTTGTTCTCCGTCTTTGGGGTCAGCAGTAGAAATAGTGCCCCATGGGGCAGTTCAGGGCAAGAAAAGGGCGCCGTCCTGCCTGCAGTTTGGGGACCACTGAGTTAGAGCAATGCAAATAATCGTGGTGATCATATCACTTCATGTTTCATTATGTATTCCATTGTTCAGTTATCTTGCAGGACTTCTGGTGAGCCTAGAACATACTACTTTCTCACACATCCTTCGGGACCTGCTGTCTTTTTGGCAGCTGAGGTCCCAGTCTGTGTACAAGAGCTGCTGACACCATCTGAAAAATCACTATCTGCTTCCTACAGTAATCATTTATAGGTACAATGTAACAATCTTGTTGCATTATGACCTACTGTAACTGTTTCATGCAAATGATGGGCAACGTGTTTTTTTTTTTTTTTTTTTAAGTGTATATACTGCCCAAACATTTCTTTGTAGTTTTTTATAGTGTAGGGAAAGCTTTAAACTTCTGTTTTCTTTTTGCTGTCTGCTGTTAGAGAGGTTTCCTTTCACCTTCCATCCCAGACAGCAAGCAGCAAAGAGGTGACGTTTCAATAAGCCAGTTGCTGGAAAAGTGTAGGGACTCTTTGTTTGGCAGGTATATAAAATTCTATACAAGTAACTCTGTGCTCACAGGACCACTTTAGGGTGCATTGCACGCCCATTCTAAATGATTAGGTTGCCTTTATGGAAGACGTCTTCATGCACGTTAATGCCTCAGACAGTCTAAATGGGCCCTTGGGAAGATTACAAAAAAATAGTTTGATTGTTAAAATTAGTATTCAACACACAGGAATAAAAAAAAAAAAATACTACATGTATTATGCTTTTGGTGTCAATACATGGCATCAGTATGTATACATGATGAGTGTGCCCAAGCCATAGGTCTATGAATCTCAGATTTAGCTCAAGCAAAGGAGGTTAAATGTCAAGCACTCCAATCTGGACAGCTTTACTACCCTGTGCTTTATTTCTCTATTAAAAAATGTAATCACTTTTTTTTATTAAATAGTAATTATTTTGAATGCCATGAGAATGTTAATACACCAAAATGGACTCAATGGAATTACAGCACTATACTTTTTGGTGGATGAGCTGACAAAGTTACGTGAAAGACATGGCTGGACTTTGTCAGGTTAATACATTTTCTCATGAGATTGATGAAATGTTGATGTTCATCTGATTGTTCAGTCCTATTTTTGGCTAATGTCTGTCATTATGAGGAATGGTTTGCTCTTTTCCCCCTAAGGTGTGGGCACATGCATTTGGACCAAGTGTGTGTGCGGTTACAAAGGTAAACTCCGCTCAAAACAAAAGTCATCATAAAGTCAGATTATAACTTACATCTACTTGGTATTTAGGGCACACAAATTGAAGGAAAAAAAAAATCAAACCCGAAAACAATGTAATATAATGCAGCTAACCATTCCTTAGATGTGGTGGCTGACTTAGTTTTCATTTAGGCTAAGAGCATTTTCTGCAAGTACAGAAAATACATGTTGATCTTGCCAGAAATGCTGCGTCATTGTCACGGACTGTAAACTGAACTGAAAGCAATACAATCTCATCTTTGTTCTGCAAACAACTAATTCCATTATCCCATGGAGATAAAAAAAGAGATCAATGGCGGCCTACATATTTGGATATAGATACACTTTTAAAGTCAAACAAGTCTATATATAGAGCAGTGAATCTGATATTCGCCAGTCGCTGCAGGTAAACCTACCTGGTGCATAGGTTTTAAAAGACAGTGATTAATTCCACCAGCCCCTAGTCTGTAATCTTTGTTAGCGTTAGTTCAAAATTTAAGGCATTCACACTCATGTTGAGCATCTTATGTTCTTTTTGGGGGCTTTTTTTAAGCATTCGTAGTTTTTGTAGACGTTTCAGGCTTGAGCATTGTTTGTTAATATTTTTAGCCAATGGAAAGCTGGTTATTAGGCAACAAAATATGCAAAAAATGCATGTTTCCTAAGTTTTCCACATGTTCTTCAGGGACTCCTTTTGAAGCCAATTGGGGCCAAAATGTGCAACTCACAAACCCTTCTTAAAGAAGCTTATGTACTTTTTTGAGCAATGAGTTTCAAGCTTCTATATGTGAACGGGCACCATCGAGCGTTGAAGCACTGCTGGTGAAGCTTCCAATCGCACTTCAAGGCGCTAAGGTGTGAACGGGGCCTTACAGTTGTCACCGAACAGCAACTGAGAGGAAACGTGTTCCGATGGCAGCATCGGAAGGGGACTTTCCCCTCATTTAGTGGAGCTTTCCACCCACTTCCTGTCATGTCTCTGGGGACTGGAAGTGCAGATAAATTTCCATGATGGGAACACAGGCAACAATCAGAACCCGACAGTGGTTCTAACCCTTCTCACGCTAAAACGGTTTTGCCTATAGTTACATGATCAGGAATGTTGCTGTACATGACTGTATACAGCTGACCAGGATGAGTTATGATCAGCAGCAAAACACAGAGATTAGACCCATGTATACATGTGAAGCTATGTATATGCAGGTTATGCTCTGTTTATTTCTTACTGTGCACTTATCACACCTGCCTTTTATCCGAAAGGCTAGCAGGAATGTCTTAGGTTACATTATACATAATATTTACAGCAATATGTGTATGTAAAATGTTTCAGATAGAATTATCACACGGATGATGTTATTTCTGGAATTTCACTCCAGATCTTCATAGACTCTGTAGGTTGAAGATTTCCGATGACTCAGTTATTTATCGCTTGACATTTTGTTCTTAAAGCATATGTACAGAGGGAAGAATTCAGGAAAATTTGGTGAGAAATAGAGCTCATGCACATGGGTGCCAGGAGCCACAAAATGTAAATTCGGGTGTATTTCCACACCCAGGAGCCATAGGTGCTGCACACATCTGCCCATAGGAATCAATGGCTGTATGTAAGTACTAGAACTGGGTAAACACACGTGTACAGACGACCAACCCCAAATTCGGACGGTCTGCATTTGCAGACATGCATCCGCATGCATGTGCGTACTTATGCAAGTTCAACATTTACCTGTTATAACAATTGATTTCTATTGGCAGATGTATGCAGCACCTGCGGCTTCTGGGTGGGGAAATACCTTGTTCCATACCTTGTGCCATAGGGGAACACATGGCCCTAAAGTGTAAATAACATAAGTAGGTATAATGTAAGAATGTGAGTATTAAAGTATAATTAAAGCCAAAGGTTTTTGTTTTGGCTAGAGTAGGGTGCTTAGGACCCCTGTCATGTTTTTGTCATAGGGTTGCTGCCAAACCAGCTGCTGACAAGTTTGAAATACTCCCATCACAATTCAATACAACTTTCAAGCTGCAGAGATTATAGTCCACATACAGTACATGATTTCACTAATTAAGTCCTGCAGAAGGGGGTTTGTTTTGTACCCCTGAGACGTGTTAGCTAATCTACTGTAAAGTCCCCTGACCCTAATGAAATCACATTGTTTGGCTGATGAAGGAACCCCTTGTGGCCCCAAAACATTGTTTGCTTTGTGATCAGATGTATTTCCATCAATAAAAGATGTAATTGCATCACAGCTGGAGTGCCAGTGACTCTTCTCCTGTCAAATACGATGCCCTCCGCTTGTCACTGCAGCACCCTCAATAGAATTTTGGGATTTATTGGTCAGGAGTGCAATGGGATATGTACAATATTTTAGGACCCCTGAGACTTGTTGTCTACTCTACTTGAAAGTCCCCGGCCCCTATGGAATAAAGTTGTATCTGGACTATTTTAATTGGCGTGGCGCTTGAATTTCTACATGAACTATATTTTTGTTTTTTTCTGTCTATGTGCAGTCAGGGAAATCTCCCTTTACTTCTTGTCCCAGAGACAAAGCAAGTAGTAAAAGGAGCTCTCTTCAATGCAAGGGATTTCCCCTCTTAGATAGAAACAAAAGGTGAAGGGAAAGTCTTCTATGACATTTCATGAGTGTGGAATTTCCAATCACTTTCTGTGCTGAAGACAATGGACACAAGAACATTAGAGAAAGGGAATCTCCCCAGTGGGGACATAGGCAGCAATAAAAACCTGACAAACATTCTAACCCCTCTCCACTCTATCCAAAACTAAAAAGTTTACAACTGTGACATATCAACCAGATGCCACGGGACGATATGGACAACAGGCATACTTCACCACAAGATATCATTTCATAGACTAAAGCTGGCTATACTCCTGTAGATTTTCTGCAGATTTTCTATGGCCAGGTGGAAAAAGTGCAACAGATTCCTCCATCTACACTAAACTGTGTGGATGGAGGAATCTCCCACTAGGCCAAGCTTCAGTATCTTGCTAGTCGCCCCGCTGGCTCTCAAAATACCTGAACAATGCCTGCATCCAATCAGATTGCTCAGGTATTTTGAGAGTCAGCGGGGCCGACTAGCAAGATACTGAAGCTTGGCCAAGTGGGCAATTCTTCCATCCACACAGTTTAGAGTAGATGGAGGAATCTGTTGCACTTTTTCCATCTGACCATAGAGAATCTGCAGATAATCTATAGGTGCCAACTTAAGCCTGCTAGAATCAATCAGCTTCATTTATTATAGAATTAGAATGCTTAACGATTAGGGATCGGCAAAACGGAGAATTTGCAGCAACAATTTGTAAAATTTTAAAATCTTAGGACCCATTCACACCTGTTTGGTCTGCTGCCCTGTGTTAAATGTTATGCATTGCAGTAGGGTAGCCCATTCATCTGAATGAGCTGCCCAACACACCACAACAGACCAAAAATCATTGTACTACAGCACACTGCCATGCATGCTATAGTGTGCTATGATGCATTGTCGTGCTACTGACAAGTGGAGTTGGTGTGCCATTTAGAATGAATGACACCACGTTGCACCAACGTGTCTAATGTGCATTACGATAATGCATGTCACCACACCGCAATGATGTATGTTAGCCCTTTCCAAATTGCACTAGAGTCAATGCAATGGCAAAATTAAAGTGGTTTATGGTGGTTTTTAAAAGTGCAGTGAACTTAAACAGGTTCCTGAGGGTTCCAGAAGCTCCTTTTAACTATCTTGGACCTTGATCCTCCCAAAAATGGCCAGATAAGAAAAAAGTATATGGTGAAATAAAGAAAAACAAAAGAAATAGAAAGCAACAATACATAACATTGAAATACAGAAAGGAAGGCAAAAAAACCTCCAAACACCACCAAGGCCCCCTTCACACCTGTGTCGTCCAACACAGTGTGGCTCATTGATGTTGAACTCGATGGACTTGTGTCTTTTTTCAACCTGACTAACTATGTAACTGACTAACTATGTGCATGTGCAAACACACCACAAGAGATATCAAATCACACCTGCACCATTTCTGGCAGCACAATGCACCACAATGTGCAGTAATGCATTAAGCTGCTTTTTAAAGGTGCAATGCTTTAGTTCATTGGTGTACTATTCAAAATGAACGGCAGTGCAACAAGGTACGTGTGCCGCAGTAACCCATATTATCACAACCTATATGTGTGAAGCTGGACTAACTAAATACACTCCAAAACCCTTTCCACATACAGAAACAAAAAGTAGATTTTTTTTCCAAGCAAATTATGTATACGCAACTCAGGTGCAAAATTTCACCACCAGTGAAACCAGTTTCATCCAAATCACTCTGTTCATCCCAAGTGAAGATACACAGCATATGTTCACTTCAAACAACCAGTCCCATACAAAAAAATACTTTTTTAAACAAGATCTCCATTTGCATTGCATCTATAACTGCTACACAATTCATTTGAAATGTAGTATTAGAAATACCTCTCCATGTCGGCTGATGATATTTTCTAATACTGTCTAAAGATCCAAATGTATCTTCATTGCAGTATGACACCCTAAAAGGTGAACCATACACCGCTTTCCCCAGAAATCTCATTTGGTGCTTGTTTGATTGGACCATTACATTTCTCACACCCCTTGACTGACACATTTCAGACATCCCCAGCACTAAGAGCTTCATTTAGATGAGTTACTCTCTAACAATCCTCTGCTACAGGGATGCAGGCACTGCAGATTTCCTATATAGAACAATGAAATGTCACCAGGTGCCTATAATGAGTGCAGGTCTTCCCAGCCAGAAATCAGTGTCAGAGAGGACAAGTATGGTGCAAGAAACAGCAACAGAGAAAGGTGAGAATTTACAATCTAGTGTACAGAGTTTACCCAGAGGGGACTGATCCTTGTAGATTGTAAGCTCTCATGATCAGGGTCTTTCTAATTCTCTTGTATTGAATTGTAACTGTGTAAAGCACTGCACGTGCTGTTGCTCTATATAAGTCCTGTATAATAATAATATTCCTTCTCTAGAAACTTTGAAGTGACACATTACGGCCCTTTGTGCACTTAACACTTGTTCCCTATGTGCCCTGTGCACATTGCAAGGCTGCCTTCAGGTGGGTTGCAGAAGAATACATCCAGAGTGGAGCTGCAGTGCATACAGATGAATTAAATGTCATTTCGATTTTTTAAAAAAAGTAAACAATGCAAGACACTGGCACCAGACACTAACCTGCCCATTTAAACTGACCATTTTAGTGTGAATGGGCCATTGGAACTGCACAATGCTGGTTGTTCAATGTGAACACAGGTGGGCTAAGCCAAGCACGCAAAGCCTTAGTACATCTCTTTTGATGCTGGATTCACACTGTTGCATCGTGTTAATATGTGTTCCTTTAAGTCAAACCATATGATTTGCCTGATGCACCAAAAATGGAGCATGCACTATTTTTTTGTATTGTAGTACATCCAAGCTCACTCATAACTGTGACCGACAACCCCCTCCTGGCCCAATCATTAAAGGCAGTTGCAGTGTGGCAATTCTTTGCCCCTTTGTGATGTGTAATTGTGGGGCAGGAAATACCCCACTCTGCAACTGATTGGGCCAGGAGGAGGGAGTGGCAGTCACAGTTCTGAGCGGTCGAAAACTTTGACAAACTCATGCAAATGAGGTATACATATTCAAGTTTTCCAGAAATACAACATGTATCAATGGTGGAAGAAAGTAAAGGAGATGCCCAGTTGGTAAATATCATTACAATTTGGCAGGACATACAATCTGACAGGCTGTCCAGTGTCTAATTACTCTTTGTGCTGGCCCAGCTCCTCTGCCCCTCCCTTGACCTCCCCACATGTTTTATGTAGCATGAGGGAAAGAGAATACTATAGAGCAGGGGTAGGCTACCGTTACACTCCAGCTGTGGTGAAATACAAATCCCATCATGCATCTGCCGCTGGGAGTCATACCTGTGTCTGCCAGTGTCTTGCAATGCCTCATGGGACTTGTAGTTCAAGGTTGCCCACCCCTGCTATAGAGTGCCACTTAAGTGACAGCTCTGAGTCTGCTATGGCTGCTCACATCATATCCAAGATGGCGGCACCTGGCAACATTCTCAGGTCTTTTAAATGCCAACACAAGGGAGAGGATTTCACAGGTATATAATATATGTTATATCCACAGATCATCTCATAAGACGTTTTTGGTTACAGGGTCTCTATCAGCATACCTTCCAATTGTCAGGGATGAGAAAGAGAGGGACAGTATTTAGGTATGTAGGCAAAGGGTGGATTTCCAGTTACCATGGAGAATCAGTATGGAAAAAATGATTGGTTGAGTCCACTGCATTTCCTTTATACTGGTTTTTGATACAACAAATGCAGTAATACCGAGGTTGGCTTAAAGGATCGCTGTAGTTTAACTATTATTAAAGTGGGACTTTACCCACCAATATAATGTCTCCCAGAACAGTTTACTTTTATTTCATGCTGACTGTCAAAGTTTGCCAGTGTGCTTCAGCTTTCAACCGAACTTTCAAGCCTTTAAATGGCGGTGTCATAGCTGATCACATGTGCATTACCATCACAACTGCATCACCATGACAAGTTGGCCGTAAAGGAGAGCAGTTTGAAGTTCCACTTTAAAGAGTATGTAAAGCCACAATATACAGTAAAACAGTACTGACCGTACCCAATAACAAAGCATAAAGAACTAGTCATAAATTAGCAAAATGGCTTCTGATTGGTTGTTTTTGATTGATGCACTTTGCACTGTATTTAAATAATGTGACACAATTAAAGCAGAACTCCAGATAAAATAATACATTCAGATAAAATAATAAAACTGCAATATTCACCTTCAATCCAGAGATTGCCCCGCAGTACTTGTTTTTTGATGTCCTCAGTCCAGTGGCTGGCATTATTAGACCCAGATCCTCTATGCCCAGATGCTCTGGACCTGCTGGGGCCTGTGACTGTGATGGGGCTGGGGGCCTGTGACTGGGCAGTGAAAGGAGAAGTAGTACTGTGATGACCAGGGCTGTCCCTACATTATTTGCCACCTGAGGTGGCCAGGAGAATGGGGTTAATGCGCTCTGCAATCGACCGCAGGGGGGGAGGCGGCTGCCTCATTATAGGGATGACTCATTTCTCTGTCCTTCTGCTTTCTCCTTCTATCAGCATTCTTTTTATCAGCACATGAACAGCTTGGCTCCTTGTACTGCTTCTTCCTATCATACTCTAGCCCTGCTGTACAGGGACTGCAAGAGGCCGATACCAGGTCAGATTCAGGTACTCGCACTGCTTGTAATGAGAAAATATAATTACTGATGTATTAATGATTGCACAGCCACATTAATTTGAGTCTTTTATATCTGCTTGCAGTCGAGCTTTAAAGCTGAACTCTGGGATAAGCAAATAGTGTCTAAAAACAAGACTCGTGCAGTGGCTTCACAAGGGGGGTGCGGCCCACACCCGGGTGCCACCATTAGAGGGGTCATTTTGGTGTCACCCCCTCTGAAAAGTCAGGCCCTCGGTCTTTGACCAAGAGCCGGACAGTGTCAAGAGAGGAGCGGACCCAGCGGCATACTGCCGGGTGAACATCCCCTCCATCTTGGTGATGGACGCCGGGAGGCGTCAATAAGATGACCACGCATGTGCACAATGAAGTCATCGCGCACACGCGTGGTGACGTCACGTGCATGCGTCATGACGTCACGGTGTCACCTGGCCTCCGCTCTGGGTGTCACCCGGCCTCGGGATGCCCCTACTCATGTGTATTCTTCCTTGTATCTTGGTGAGCTTTGTGTATTTCTTCTAGATCTGTGCAGTAATCCAGTGTGAAATGTTTCCTCTGTGCAGGAGCTTCCTGTAATAAAGACCAGTCACTGCTGCACCAGACCAGTCACCCTTGTGCAGGGCGACTGGTCTTGTCTCCGCCCCTTCTGTACATTTCTAAGGCTGGGCACACACCTTACAACCATCGCAAGACTTTTGTCTTGCGATGGTTGTAAGGTACTTAAAAAACATACGATGATCGCAAGCCACACCCCCTGAGGGGCGGGCTTCCGATGACCGCAATGCCGAATGGGCAGTGTGCGCTTGCGCACACCGGCCCGTCCGGCTTTTATCTTACGAAAATGCTACAGACCCGACGAACATCGTACGATGCTCGCCGGGTTTTCGAACATGTCAGTAAGTTAAAAGTCGTGCGACCTTACAGTAGTAGAGGTCGCACGGCTTCCACACACCTTACGATAATCGTACGATCGCAGGATTTCCCGCGATTATCGTACGATTATCGTAAGGTGTGTGGGGACCTTATGGCAGTCTGTAGTGGGTGGAGCCTGCTGGGAGCTCTGCTCTCTACACAAGCTATGGACTGCACTGTGCTGATGTCACTGCTACTTTAAGGTAATAAACGGGTTTACAAAAGTATTTGATGCACGCAAAGTGGGTTCATATTTCTATTTCATGGAAAGTTTTTGTGCCTGGGGTTCAGCTTTTAATTAATGCAATGGAATAATTAAGAATTCTTCTCAGGGGTGTCCCCAGTGTCTTTTGTGTGCTTGTCTGGTCTTTTGCACAGAATGAACGGGGGAATAGGAGAGACAACTGATGTATTTATTTAAGAACCAGGTCACCGTGCTTGTTTCAGTTTGATTTATCCTCTGCTGAGCTGGACTATTTATTAACAAAAAAAAGAATCCTGTTTAAGTTGAGATTGCTTTTATTACGAGTGTATCTTCCAGCACCGCTCACACCAGAGCAGAAACTGGGGCTCTGCAGTATATATGCAGCATGAATAAATATCATGTGTTGTTCTGTCTGAGAAACAACATGTTTGTTTCCATTGTGATTCTTGGCTGCTCATCTTACAAATCCCCACAGCACAGCGTTTCTAAACGAGTAGAGTTTACATTTGTGAAAGGTAATATTTCAAGCCGTTCATTACACTCAGCTGGAAATTCGCTTATTCCATTAAAAGGAGAATTAAAAACCACACATTTTTAGTGCGTTTAAAAAGAAAATACATGAAAGCGTCGGGTAATCTAGAACAAGGTTCCTTTAGGTGGAAGAGCCACTGATAACGTTTACAAACATGTATATACTGTAAGTGTATAGCTGGCTGCATGGAACATGAGAATTAACTGCTGTGCCAGGCTACATGAGGTTTCCTCGCTCTCCACAGTTTTCTGCATATCCAGCGTTTACCTGCGGCTAAGGCCCAGGATGCAGACAGATTGCTCCCAGGGCCAGTCATCAGCCACTGCATGTGCAGATACTTGCGAATAGCAGCAGTCAGCTGCGGCCGTTCAGCCTTTTTAAACTAGTAACATATGTTCTGTCCTTTGGTGACGACGCTTACTTGCTGTGCTGTATCTGTATGCAGCATTGCCACCCTAGGCTGCTCACTCCTTATCTGGACTATAGAACACCCCCCTCCCCTTATTTCCATAACCAGACTGTGAATATGGGACAGTCCTGGAGGCTTCAGCTATTCCAGCTCCTATATTTCTATTATACTGCAAGAATTCTGCTACCACGAAGGAGACCTACTTCCCGTCATCCTGGAGTCCATGATGGGTTTATTACACGAGATTTATATAGCGCCAACAGTTTGTGCAGCAATCTACAGTATTAAGGGAGGCATTACAGTTACATAACAATTTCAGATGAGGATTAGGAGGGCCCTGCTCCTGAGAGTTTACAATCTAAAAGGGAGGGGGAAGTGATACATGAGGAGGTAGCTGTGTGGGGATGAGTTGTTTGAGTGGTTAGGTAGAGGTGGGATAGGCTTCCCTGACGTTTTCAGGGATCACCTTAAGGCAGGGAAGGAGACACAGTTGGGGTAGGGAATTCCAGAGGATGGCAGAGACTCATTGTCACAAATCTTCAAAAATAAGATGAAACATACACAGGTGTCCAGATACTGTATATACATTCCTGTATTCATAATATACAATATCTTACATTTATAATGCCTCTTGCTTGAAGAACTTCACCACCCCTTCCCAGGTTAATTTTGCTTTTAACCCCTCTTACTTTGTTTGCTTTGTTGGGCTAATGTTTGTAGTGTCAGCCGTAGCAAAGTAGAGACTAATGTATTCATATAAATAAAAATAAAAATTATATACAGTGGGGCAAAAAAGTATTTAGTCAGCCACCAATTGTGCAAGTTCTCCCACTTAAAAAGATGAGAGAGGCCTGTAATTGGCATCAGGCTAACTGAACAGTTTCTAGCTGCAAGCTTTCCAGAATATTCCTGTGTAAGCAATGCATGCGTTACCACCAGAGGGAGCTCCGAAACTACAGAACAAAAGTGTGTGTGTGTTATATATTATACTGTTTAACTCTCCTTATTCAGGCTGGATTCGCATCTTTGCATTCTTGCATGATTTACTTTCCATTGAAACCAACACATTGCATTGTTTGCAGAATAACACACATGAACGTTATGCACATTGATGTATCGTAATGTGAACGCACCATGATGCGCCTTGTCATCCAATTTAATTAACTGCACAGCAACGCATGTCACATTTTGATTCACTTCTATTGGTTTTAATGGCATTAGATGGAAGGATTCATAGGTGTGAATCCAGCTTTAATGTTTCCTAGTAATAATGTATATAAATTAGGCATGCCATTTAGGACATGTGATGCAACAGGAGAAGTGACACTCCATAGTGCTGGAATGCGGTAGAGCTGATACCCAAGGTGGATCTCATACCTGACATCTTTGAGCTGTCTAATCAGCCTTATATGGAGTTGTCGTGATTTCCCCTCCCCCCCCCATCCGTACATTTCCACCAGCTCTTCATCCAATCACTGAATGCAGACATCACTTCCACCTTCAACCTGTCATTACTCCGGCTGATGACACAGATCAGCTTCTTTGGGGTCCCTAGGTGACATTGGGGGTCTAATAGATCCCTAATGTCTTCATAAAGAGGACCTGTTTCTTTTTTATATATA
>NW_017306288.1:408041-413629 GCF_000935625.1 Nanorana parkeri
AAAAACCCGTCGGGTGCGCCTACGTGTTACATATCACCGTACATACATGTTACATACCACCATGATTGTCGGAGTGTGAGTAATATTTCTAGGGCCATCAATCACTGTTAACACTAAACTGATGAGCGGTAAAGTGTCGTTTATGGGCAATTTTGGGTACGGTAGTTTTTTGCAATTTCGCAGGAGCACGCAATTTTAATGCTTGACATGTTTCGTGTCCATTTACCCAACACAACCTCATCTTTAAAACAAAACTTGGGGAAAAAGTTTTTTAAAACATTTTTCAGTATTTTTTCTTTATATAATAAAAAAAAATAAAAATAAAAAAAAGCCCCAGTGGTGATTAAATACCACCAAAAGAAAGCTCTATCTGTCCCAAAAAATTATACAAAATGTATTTTGATACAGCTTTGCATGATGGAATAAATATCAGTAAAGGAACTTCAGCTCTGAATACTGAAAGATGGCCCGGACAGGAAGGGGGTTTAACACCCCAATCTCCAAATAGTTAAAGAAGGACTCCAACAGAAAGATAAACACTTTAGCCTCTTGTTCTTGTTAAAGAGAGAAGTCGCCTTGATTGGTGAAATTCCCTCCACCTTAGTATTTTTACTAAGGTCGTTTTTTAATATTTATAGTTAACATTATAAATACAAAACTAAACAGACTAGGAAGGAAAACATTTCCATAAATATTTACATTTTGGAGAAATGTTCATAACATTCTTGCAGTTACAATAGGTGACCACTAGATGGAAACCTTCGCCCATAGGAAATGTTAGGCTGGCGTTGGCCTCAGCGGTTGCTAAATCAAGGTCTGGCTAATAAATATTAGAATTGAACCTTAGAGAGAACATGTTGTAATTTTATGAAGCAATTTAACGTGTCTCTGTTTAGTTAAACCTACACCATCTGAAACCTGAGCAGCTAATTCCACGCTATGAAAAATCCCCACCAAAAAAAAAATGATTTATCTCACAACATATGAAAAAGTATGAAGCCCCCAGGGGAGGAAATGCGGTGCTGGCGTTGTCAGAGGCGAAGTGAAGGAAATACTAATAACGGATATAAAGCAGAACAAAAGTTTGTTGTGTTCTTATCTTTTAAAATGTTGTTCTGGGAACAATTCACAGCAAAGGGCGATACGGCAACATTCAGTCACACTTTAGTTGTGTGCTCAAGGGAGTTCAGCAGTTGTGTACTGTATTTGCCTCAAGACAAGCATCATGATACTGCCAGAATTCTACAGCCTACCTACTGTATGTGTCTAAACTGTTTTGTTTCATGCTGCGTTTAATTGGCCCTTTTATTACTTATTGAATGGTTCTCTTTAATACATTAAGTGGGATTTGTATGCATCGAACAGGGTTATTCACGAAAGGGTGAAGAGTTTGGAGAAGGCAGGAGAAGTGTACAATCTAGGCCAAAATAGCAGATTGAGCTGAATTGGAAAACTTTTCCAAATCAGCTATTTTGGCCGAGATTGTTCACTTCTCCTGCCTTCTCCAATCTAGGCCAAAATATCTGATTTGGAAAAGTTTTCCAATTCAGCTCACTTTCCAGCTCAGCTGTGTTGTCCTAGATTGTTCACTTCTCCTCCTTCTCCAAACTCTTCACCCTTTTGTGAATAGCCCTGTAAATGCACACTTTAAAATTGTTGTAACTGTGCATATTTAGCTCACAAGGCTGGCTATGTGTGCTGTTACTTACCTGCATTCTCTCCCTGTCAGAGAAGAAATGATAACCTAGTGTGGGCCTGTAGGTTGGAGGCCAACCAGTCTACTAGCTGAACTTGGGGCAAATGAATGACACTCTCTGGGCTGCTGGAAGAGGGTAAAGCTGTCAACCATGTTTCACATTATACTAATAGCGCCACTGTTCTAACACTTGAGTGCAGTGGTGGAACACTCGCCCAGGCAGCAGCTATGAGGCCCGGGGCACAGGGGGCCAGGACATGCCCCTGATGCTGTGTTGGCCGCCTGGATTGCTGTGGCATCTCAGGCTGCGGGGCTGTCGCTGGCGGCTGTGAGGAGGAACAACCTGTCAGTGATGTGTGCAGCGACTCATTCCTCCTCCTCAGCCGCTACTGAGTCAGTGACAGCCAGCAGCTGTGGTGGAGGACAGGGCATGGCGTTGGCAGCGATGGAGGAGAAGGGGCCCACCAGCGACTGGGGAGGAGGAGGCAGACAATGGATCTGGGCTGAAAGGTAAGAGGGTGCGATCAGCCCACCTGAGACCCTGCAGAGCCCACTATAGAGAGTCTATGGTGGGCTCTGCAGGGTCACTGTCAGGTGGGCTGTTTTGGTTATCAGGTGGGTTTAACTAGCAATCACAGCGCCCCATACAACATTTTGCTATGAGGCTCTGTGATTTCTAGTTACGCCACTGCTTGAGTGACTTTTTCAAAACTAGCCTGTATGCCCAACATGAATTAACCTAAAGAGATCTTTCTGTATGGCCCATAGCAGCCAGGTCCCAGCTGACCTGTCATTTTCTATTCCGTAATACAAAATTATAATCTGAAATAGTAATGGTTGTTGTGGGCACCATCTTTGTAACGAGATGCTGTAAAGATCACCATCAATGGTGGTAATCTGGATCTGCACAGGGTAATTTAATAATAGTGTAGTTTTACCTCTCGGGGATTCCATGCTTTTATTATTTATTTGTTTTCTCTCCCTATCCGGCCAGATGTGTCAAGCTGGATGTCGGGGTGTAGGGGTGTAAGGTTAATCCTATCTACTACCTGTGCTCAGTGATAACACACTAAAAAACTAGCAGAGTACTGTGAGGATTACAATTAAGAGAAGTAAGGGCTTCGTTAAAGGAGAACTATGGGGTTAAGGCTTTTCCCCATAGTTCTCCTTAGGGTAATGGGAGGACACAAACTAGCGCCCTCCCGTCACCCTAGGCTCAGTATACCGCGAGCCCTAGCTGCGTGACTGACCGCCCAGCTGCGTGACTGACAGCTGGCTCTGCCTATACCGCGAGCTGTAGCTTGCGGTATACTGAGACGCCGCAGTATACCGTGAGCTGCTGCTCGCGGTATACTTAGACGCCGCAGCTGAAGCGGATCGCGACAATTGTGCCGGGATCCGCCCAGCTGCGTGACTGACAGCTGGCTCTGCCTATCTAGAGGCAGAGCCAGCTGTAGCCACCCCCTCCCCCGTCCGTTCCGCCAGTCAGCGCTGGCAGATCGGAGCGGGGAGGGGGAATCCAGCCCCTCCCCTGTCACGGCAGAGAGCCGTGGCAGGATCGAGAGGTGAGCGAACGCCGGTATGTGTTCGCTCACCTCCCGATCTACTGAGCCGACCTGTGACAGCCTCATTGTCACAGGTCGGCTAGAACTATGAGGTGAGTGAAAAGCACTCACCTCATAGTTCTCCTATTAAAGTCAAATGAGAAATGTACAGGGGCTGGAATGTTAGCAAATACATGCTTGTTGCCTGTGTCTGGCTTCAATACTTATTAAAGCCACTGCATCAGTATGATACCCAGCATCCTCCACGAGAATGTTTAGCAACCTGTCTTTCAAGACAGGTTTCCTTTATGTGACAGTTGTATCTTCATGTAGAAGTCTAGACAGTGTGTCCATTATCACCCCAGTCTCCATGGGAGCTTACAGCCTAAAACTTGTATATTATGTTGCTTGCACAGAGAGAGAATACAGCTAAATAACAACAAACACCATCCCTGACATCACCTACTAATGCCAATTTCTAAACGGTTCTCTTTAAACAGGTTCTGGAGCTGAGTGAATGACAAGGTGAAATGCAGGAGTGCATTTCCCAGGTTGTCCACTTGGCCCAGGTTGCCTATTGCCCTTCTTTAAAGGGCTCGTGACTCATCAAGGCCTTGGAGATGAACATTAAAGCTACTGCAATGCTTATACACTAGTGGCTGACCATAAAATGTATTGAATGTATGATTAGCTGCACCTGTTATCCATTGGAATAAACGTTAGAGCTGGGTTAGCAGATAGTTGGCGCACGCTCAACTTTCTTTTGGGTCCACATTTTAACATGCCTGTATTTTCGGAATAACTGCCGGATTAGGCACTTCCTATGAACAGGAAGATATGACATTTATTTAAACTGTTGAAACATTGACTTCTACGTGTTACATTTGGATGTGACTGCCACAGTGAAACTGATTGGAGAAATCTGCTGTAATGCATCCCTGTGCAAATGCCGGGGATTGAAGCTGAAGCATCTAAAAACCTAGCAGCTTGCCCACCATTGAGCCAAGTGTTCAGAATAAATAGAACCCTCTGCATTTGTGTATTGTCCTGGGGAAAAAAAACACACTGTTTCTGTTGTCAGAATAATGGGTAACATGATATTTGCTGTAGGATATGAGACAAAAGAAGGTAAAGTTACTGAACTGATGTCATGCAGGTGCAGCCTTGTACTGGCTCAAGGTCACCCAAGGTGCAAGGTCAAATGATTTCCCAGGAAAGGTCCACAAATAACTAATTAGTAGTAACCTATAGGAGTAAAGCCATATATTCGTCTATAGCGATCACAGGCCCATATCCTATATTTCTAGAGTGCTGCTAGTATTTTGTTTGCTTGAAAATATTTAATAACGCAAGTTCAACTTTTTTCTAACCAGTTTGTCGTGTTTTTAGAATCCTATTTCATATGAGAGATTCTTAAAAGGCAAGCCATCTATATGTCAGGCAGTCAATCAACAACTTTTCTGAATACCTGCTGCAAATAAATTAAATTGGACCACCCAGAACTGATATTCGAGCGTTTGCCAGATGCTGCAGAGTTAAAACACCTTTATACTGTATCTCTCAGGTAGTCTACTGGTGACATGTTGAGTTCCCAGGAATATTTGCTGTTGCCATGATGGGTTCTCAATCACACTGTTGAATTTTATGTAGATTTAATACAACAGGAAGTGCTGGAACAAGCAAAGGACAGTGGGCACACCCAAACCACCTTTGAGCAGAGTTGGGATTAAGGCCAGGTTCCGGACCAGATCTGGAACAGTTTTTTTTAAACTTAAAATGGGCTTTTAGGTGCAGTCCAGTGCGCAGTGTATGCCTTTTTGATGTGTTTCCATGCGTTACAGTGCATTCCAGACCAGACAAAATGAGACATGCAGTATTTTGTCTGGTCTGGTCTGGAATGGACTGCACTGGTGGGAACAGAGGCCAGAAATAGCATAGTGATACATTAGGATGACTTTTGGGTCCGGAAACAATCTGGTCGGGTCTGGAGATTATCTGCATGTGGTGTCAATGGGCCCTATGGTAGAAAGATGTCCTTGTTGATTTCCACCTGTAACAAAAAGATCACTTTTGTATGGACTGACCTTTTTAATTAAGTGTGGAAAACATTTATTTTAGCCTAAAGATAGCTACAGGGATAGGAGGCAATCAGATGTTCAGTAATGATCTAGCTGTTGGGGACCTGTCCAAGGGGGGACAGTCACCCGGCGGGATAAGGTATGCCGCCGGGTCCCCTCCTCTCTCCTGATACTGTCCGGCGGGCGTTGAGCCATTTTGGTGTCACCCGGGTGCGGGCCGCACCCCCCTTGTGACGCCACTGTCTCAGGGGAACAAAACATATATATATA
>NW_017306288.1:413733-416678 GCF_000935625.1 Nanorana parkeri
AAAACAAACAATACTGTTTTAAAAAAAAAAAAATTATTTACATAAAGTTTATTTTCATATAAGGTTCTATTAAACCGGACAAACCAAATATTTGCCTAGTGAGGTGAATGAAGACGTCCACCCCAGTAAATAACCAGTGGATTTTCTGTTTATCTGCTCATCCATAACACAACCATAAATACCCACACCCATCGTTCAACAAAGGGTTGGACGATTATAAAAATGTATTTGAAAGGCAATTAGGGAAAACTCTTTGCTGGGGGAAATAAAAGAAAAATATTTGTTTTCAAGGTGTTCAGGCATGTGTCCTATTCTTGGAACCTAAACCATGAGAAGGATGCCATAGCGCCCCACTCTGCCCTAGGCTCTGTTCACACCCAGGCGTATCGAATATGTGCGTTTGTCGCGCGTTTCATAACGCGCGTTTTTACCGTGATTCGCGGTAAAAAAAACGCACGACAAACGCGCATTTCCGAGGGCTACTTGGCTGTATCCCAATGGAAACGCGCGACAAAAACGCCGCAAAGAAGCTCATGTACCTTTTCAGGCGTAGGCCGTTTTGTAGCGCGTTCAGACGGGCTGAAATACGGCAAGGTGTGAACCATACCCATAGAAAACAATGGGATTTTCATGTTTGAGCGTTTTGTAGAGCGTTCGTAGAGCGTTGAACGCGCTACAAAACGCACAGGTGTGAACCAGGCCTTAATGTCGGCAGAAACCTCAGTTGCTTTTGGGTTAGAGAGATTTCAAAACCGTATCCCTTGCGATCTTTAGTTATGTGCACCACTGGGCATTCTGGCATTTATATAATGCCTTTAGGTGTGCTGTATTTTTTATAAGGGTGAGCTACAAGAACTATAAATCTTTGCTTACCTATGCCGAGCTCATTTATATCTGCTATCCTAATCTCCTATATTTACATCTCCCATGGGAGGATAGCGATGTTATATCAACTGGTTTTCTCTGACAGAGGGAAATAAACAATGTAGTCAATAGCCACTACTGCATAGGTAAGCCTCGGGCTAAAGTATCTAGGAAATGGGAGTTTGAATGACAGGAGGTGAGTGACACAGGATAAAAAGAGAACCGCTGGACTTAAAAGGGAAAACATTCGACATGACAGTGCCCTCTTATAAAAGACATTTAGCTGACCTGTGTAAGCTTGTTTAGTGTCTAAAGTACCAACAACCAGAAACTGAGGCTTTGTATGTCTTGTCCAGGGGGTGATAACTTTTCTCTATTTTTTTTTCACTATCTTTTTAAACCCTTAATTGTATTACAATGCAAGATGCATTAAAATACATCATCAAGACTATATTATTATTATTATGATTATTATTTCTAGTAATGTTATTGTCATCAATATTATTATTATTATTATTAATAATATCATCAACAATAATATTATTAATAATAATAATGTTGTTAGTATTATTGTTATTATTAATTATAACAACAAAAATAACAGTAATAATTAAATTTTTATTATTTAGGGCTAAATTCAATTAGGGTTGAAATACATATAATCAATCTGTTTTACCTGTTGATTGTAATTCTGTGCAGCCAGTTTTGAGAGCCTGGTATCCTTGCTGAACAATATAGCCAGGTTGCGCTACAGTAGCAAAGCTTGGTTAGAAACACAAGCCTAAGTACCCAAGTACACCCTCAGCTTGCTAATAGGACAGTGAAGCAGCAGCACACTGATGAAGTCAACCCTTGCTCATATTTTTATTTTTGCTACTGTTGGCATCTTTTCAGTCAGCACACGTGCATGCAACAGAGCCTGATTGGCTCAGAGTGCTGCCCCTCCCTCTTCCGATCTCACGATCTCATGGCTCCAGCACAGAGGAGCTAATTTCAGGTTGACTTCAGAAACTTGTCCCAAATAATAAATACATAGCAGCATTTAAATAAAATAACAATGTTTTAATTGAATACATAAGAGGTATTTTTATAAGATTCTAGAGTTCAGCTTTAATCTAACAAGCATGTGTTCTGCATGTTTCTATAACAATTTATATGTTGACTTGTTTGCATTTTCCCGCAGCTCTGCAGAGATCTTCTGGAAACATGTAAAATAATAGGAATACTAATAATTCCCACAACAATCCTAAGTTCTAAATTTCCTTTTTTTTAAGGGCCATATCCTTCAGCAGTTGTTGACCTCACCGACCTTCCCACTGTAACATCCACTGGCCTCTCAGGCATCCCACAGAGAAGTTTACACTCTGCAATCAGACCAGCAATTCGCAACCTAATGCAAGAAGCAGACTGCTTGTAGGTTTTCACAGCAGAAGCCTCTGAAACCATTAACCTTTTGGCTCCCTCTGTCCTCCCGTGATGCTCCGCCTGGGATATTTGCGTTAAGACGTCTCGTGTTCTTTACTGTGCGGCTGCAAAACCATGTATGCTTTTATTTGTCTTAAAGTTCCTGCCATCATGTACAATTATTGTTCTTTAATTACGGCGCATTGCCTATGTAATTTGGCAGTAAAGGCAATGCAGAGCGCAATCAACTAGGAAATTCCATCTGTTTCCCATATATCATCCATCGCCACCCATCGTGCCCTAAGCTACTCCATACCCTGCTGGTCAGGCTACCAGTTTATAGATTTCTTTTCTTCCCCCTCTCGTTCCCTTTAAAGAAGTTAAACGATCTTAAAAGGATTTTTGTTTCATGATGGTTTAAGTTAATGAACCCTAACAGCTGTTATGTTCATGAAGGTCATCTCTCCAGGGGAGGGTCTTGTTCTGTACACCTCCACAGTGCTGTATGGGACATTAACTCATTGCTTAGTATGTGTTGACAACATGTTCAGAATAATTAGTTGAAAATTAGTTGGGAGATCATTAATCCCTTTAACGCACCCTACGGTAAGATTATATCCAAACATGTTTGGGACAGTTAAAAACGAGTCTGTGCCTTTTTTTTTTTTTTTTTTTTA
>NW_017306288.1:416774-453543 GCF_000935625.1 Nanorana parkeri
TTTGACATTGAGATTTTTTTGGGACATTTAGGTAAAGGGTCACTTTTTATTTAAACAAAAATGTACCTCCTAACCATCTTGTCCTGAATTGTGTTGTAACGGTAACGTCTTGTATTGTAAAGCATTGCTCAAACTGTTGCCACTATATAAATCCTGTATTATTATAATAATAATAATTTGAATATTTACATACACAAGGCTTGCATACCTATTCTTACATTTTGATAAAATTTGCTACATGCTGGCTTATTTATTATATAGAGTAGTATTTCCAAAAACTGACATCAAGTCTGTCTTTTACACATTTCATTTTATGTGAGTAACCTCCCATATAGTCAAATGACGGTCTAAAGGATGACTATCACAAAAATGATTGCATTCTCATAACTCGTGTGATTAATACATGATAGTATTCAGAATACAAATTATTTTTTGGTTTTTATTTTTACTTGCACACTGGGTTTTGTCCATATTTTACATGCTGGCCAAACTGTCTAACAAAAGTGGAGGTTGGGACACGCCAATTATGTTATGGATTGTTTATTTGGGGATTTAACGAACTGACTTGTTCACAAATTATGAGCATCTTTACTTTATCGCTGATCAAGTTTTATACATTATTTATTTGTGTGTGCTATGAATGTGGAGGAGGCAGTAAATATTATTATTATTATTATACAGGATTTATATAGCGACAACAGTTTGCGCAGCGCTTTACAACATAAGGAAGACATTACAATCACAATACAAATCAAGACAAGATGGCAAGGAGGGACTTTCCTGTGAGGTCTTACAATCTAAAAATGTATTATTTGTGATTTTAATAAAGACGTAGACCTAGTTTTCTCTGCACAGGAACACTGTAGACCCTGCTGAGAGAAGAGGGGAAAAGTATGCCCGTGAAAACCACACATACATTTTTGGCATGACCACAGATCGCAATTTTTTTCTCCTTTAAAAGTTAGTGATCGGGTGACAGTGGCTGCATTTGAATGCCGGCACACCACATGTAATCGTATGTGATACAATTACATGCGATTGCATGCAATCGTATGTGATGCGATTACATGCGGTTAGGAATCAATCGCTCTCCCTGGACACATCGATCCAAAGCAGCCATTTGGAATGTGTCATTTCTGTAGATTATCAGTAAAAATTATTTCTAAGCTTGTGAATCACAAATTGGATTGAACACACCAAAAAATAAATGTATTTCTGGTACATAAAACAGTTCATTCTGAACAGTTCAGTTCTGAACAGAACAGTTCAATTCTGAATTGAGAAAGCTGGTTGGATGACCAGTGAAATGTCTTCAAGAAAATACAGCAAGTCCAGTTGCCTTGACTTATTTTTTACAGATATAAAACAGTTCTTTCTATACGTACTTTAAATGTATATTTAGCACTCCCACTGGAGTTAAAGGAGAACTATGGGGTTTGGGCTTTCCCCCGTAGTTCTCCTAAGGGTAACGGGAGGACACAAACTAGCGTCCTCCCGTCACCCTAGGCTCAGTATACCGCGAGCTACAGCTCGCGGTATACTGAGGCGCCGCAGCTGAATCGGATCCCGACAATTATGTCTGGATCCGCCGAGGTGCGTGAGTGGGTGGATAGGCAGAGCCAGCTGTACCCGCCCCCTCCCCTTTCCGTTCCGCCAGTCAGCGCTGGAGGATCAGACAGGGGAGGGGGGAATCCAGTCCCTCCCCTGTCACAGCTCTCTGCTGGCACAGGATCGAGAAGTGAGCGAGCGCCTGTATGTGTTCACTCACTTCACGTTCGCTCAGATTATGAGGCTGAGTGAAAATCACTCGCCTCATAATTCTCCTTTTTAAGCTTTATAAAAGCAGTGAGATTTTACAGGAGGTACCCCATTTTGGGACACACTGATATGGACCTAAATATATAAAAGGAGATAATGACTGTGTGATCCGAATAAAGTAAGTGTGGTGTACATAGCTTGCTCCCATGATGGACAACAATCTCAATACAAATTTGTTAACTAAATGTGAGGATTGTAGTCCATCACAGGAGCGAGCTTGGAGCGGTGACTACTTTACAACACACACAGGAACCATGGGGAACAAAAGTAGACACCCTCCAGAAGGAAGGACAGTGTCAGCACCAATTCAGAGATGATTTGAGGATCTACAGCCAAGTGATACACAAATAAGATACATTTTTGTTAATAGTTAAGATACTTGAATGCATATTTAAGATTTAACTCCTGAGTTTAGTCTCATGTTAAGCTTTATTAAAGTACTCAGAGTTTACGAGGGGGTCCAGAAAGTTGCTGACTTCTACTGTTTTCTATGTACCTGTGCAGGAGCAGATGAGCACCTTGACTTGTCCTGCCATGGGAAAGATCTGCTGAGCCTTATTTGTCTACAAAAGTTGAGGAGTTCTTTGTTTTGTGTTCTACATTGACTTCCCACCATATTCTATCTAGAGATGAAATTTCACTTTTGAACAGACCAACCATCTTAAATATAATTCAGAAAAACGTCATAGCGATTTATGCTACAGGTAGAAGCTGTGGAAAAGGTGAACGTGGGCTTTAAATGAACCAAATTTGCAGAAAGAACAGCAGTGTGGTCTAACAGTTCATCCCTGCCTGTGTGGGATTTGCACAGCTCGTACTTACACTGCCCATAAACTGAGTCCCACAAACCCGCAATAGCAATTTAACCCCATTTGTCTCCTCATGATTTACATTATGCCTAATGTAAATGAACCACTGAAAGCTTTGTTTGGAAATTAATTAGGTGGCTCTAGAGCCTGCAGCAAAATTCTCTGGCAGCCTGTTTCTTGTAGGTTCCTCGCATGCCCGATTTTTAAAACACCTAGTAACATAAAATGTATAATCACCATAATCTTTCAATAAAACAAATAATAGAACTTGTCCCACAGTGAAACCCAATACCCCGGGGCAGGGCTCTGTGTGCTTAAAGCCCTTTATTCCACTAAAACAATTATTCTACAGGTTTAATATGTTGGGGTAATTTTTACTATATTATTAAATTTATGATACCACTCAAAGTGCATAGAGGTGTGCAATAAAATTATTTTTTATTTTCACACATTATGATTATCATAATCATTCGTTGGGTTATGATAGTATTGCTGTATGCAATAAATAGGATTTTGAAGGCTTTTACTAGCAAAAAAGTAAATACAAGGAAACAATGGCAGTCCTTCATGTGGTAGATACATCCATTAAAGGGAAAACTCCACTTTTATTAAAAATTCAATATAACATTTGTCATTGATAAAAAATCATTCTGATAATTTAATATTTATTGAAATTACTTTTTCATTTGAATCTTCAGTC
The DNA here is from genome assembly GCF_000935625.1 of Nanorana parkeri. Taxonomy (NCBI): domain Eukaryota; kingdom Metazoa; phylum Chordata; class Amphibia; order Anura; family Dicroglossidae; genus Nanorana; species Nanorana parkeri. The sequence continues at coordinate 420,102 of NW_017306288.1, forward strand.
TGTTATGATTTTTATAAAAACTTCCAAACATTTGAAATGCTGTTTCCTTCCAATTGCGGCAACACTGGGCCTTCTGCAGACTGTGTACACATTTTCGCACAGCTTTTCCCAGCATTCTTCTATTTCAACACTGGGAGTGGAACATGTGATCATAGCAGGCAGACCCTACCACTTTAGAATGACCACATTGAGGAAGTTACTGCAATGGGTTGACTTGGTATCCAGAGAGCAGGAGCAGTAAGAATTGACAATGAATGTTCCCATAATCCTAGTAATGTATAGAACTGAACTGAACTGAAGAGGATTTTTTTTCCTCTCAACACATTTTCACTTTAAGGTGACCATGCTAGGGAGGTCAACAAAGTTACAAAGGCACTAACCTGAGAAGATGATCACATACCTGCCCATTAGCCCATTTGCAAAAACCTTGCTCTGTAGCAAAGTTCCCAGTGCCAATTTTGATTTGACTCCTCTGGCTGGTTTAATAGCAGTTCCCTCCACTGGGTCATTGTGGTTCCCCCTGCTGACCTCTAGTCATTGCAGGAAGCAATAGTAAAGTAGGGGTGGATGTGAGGAACCACATGGCAAGTGGGAGACAAGCTATTTTCACACTCTTGGAAGTGAGGATTAGGAACAGTGCTGAGAGCTCTTTTAGAACGCTCTGCTACAGAGCGTTTTAGTAAATGGGTCAATGGCCAGGTTCATGTAATACTGCTTTTTTTTTTTTCTTCTCGGGTTAGTGTCTTTGTTGCTCCCCTGACAAGGTCACTTTAAAGGGTATGTCTTTCCATGATTGCCACTTAATTTATGGGTAAAGGTTAACTCATTCTAAGTTTTTACAACTAACAAACCTAAATAAATATTTGCAACCTTCTTTGTGGTAGGTACAGATGTGCCAGTGGTCTTTATTCGTATGTCAAGGTTGTTGTTGTTGTTATTGTTTGTTTTTGTTTTTTCCCCAATGGTAGAAAATATGAAGTTGGGCTTTAACTTGCCAGCAGAGTGTTCAAAGGATCAAAGTATCTGGCTAATGGTTTAATATCCAATACCTACCTAATACTAAAATGTACTTTTTACATGGCCTTAAAGTGTATCTAAATCCAAGCAAAATAATTTAATATATTGCAGCTTACCAGTATTTAGATGTTGTCATTGCACTACTTTTTTGTTTCACCTAGAAATCTTGACTGAAACACACTTCCTGTGTTCTGTAGTCCACAGAGAACTAGACAGGGCTGATAACTTCTCCCTTGCACACCCTGTAGAGGTGTCGGGAGCCAGAATGTGACATCACTCCAGTCCAGGCACTTCTACAGGACACACGATGGAGCTATAAGCAATTCACTTATGGATGGAGCTCCCTCGTGGCCATAGCCCTAGCCCACCCCACCTCAAGCTGACAGTCAGCACCGGGCAGCATCTGTTGAATGGTTGCTCTGCGCAAGAACTGATAGTGCAGCGCTAGGGGGAGGCTCGTGGCGACCCACTGGACATGTCCCCACTGCATTTAAAAGAGTTGGATTGTACTTGTATGTCCAACTGCCTTCATAGGTCTGCGGGAATCCTTCGATTTGTATAAATTTAAATTAAATTAATTTATAAGAAAAAAAAAAACTAAAGTTTTAAACAAATGAAATAAACTATAGATAACCTCCCTAAAAACTACAGTAAACACCCCATTATCCAGCATTCAAGTAACCAGAAAAAAAAATCAAGGACATATGTTCTCAATTTGTTTTTGCCATCTGCTTGATAGACATGTGCTCACTAAAAAAATTTGTTAGCAACTAAATGTATTTAGTTGCTAAAATCTTGCTGTGGCTAGATTCCTCAGCATGCATGTGAATGTAAACAATGGGCAGTGGGTATGTGCAATAGCCAGCCTGCTATTGGCAATGGTAATTTGAAATAGCCAATAGCAGAATCTAGCCAGCAGATAAATGGGGCGGGGGGTTGTTGCTTGAGAGTTAATAGTAACTCCCAAGCAACCAGAAACTACAGTTATCCGGCATTTACCAATCCTTATGGGTGGCGGATAACTGGGAGTTTACTGTATCTAGTTGCTTTAGCTACTCTGCCCATTTTCTACATATTGGGGACAGGGGAAGACAAGCCAGAAAGCCAAAAACAGTGCCATTAGCCATAAGGGCTTGTGTGTTTGTGAGCTACATCTCAGCCTTATTTTAATAAAAGCTTAGTTAAATATAGCCTATACATATTCACACTTGGCACTGCCACTGATTCAGTGCTGTATCAGAGACCAATTGATCGCTAATATTAGTCCACTGGGCTTAGCAAATACTTTAGCAAACTTTGGTCATACATAATTGTGGCCTGGTATATTTTATAAGCCAAAACTGCTTTTATATCCAATATAACCCTGGAATGACTAGTAAGCAAATAAAAAATGTGGAATATACCTTTTAAGGTTTACGTAATCATTCATGGAGGAACTGAGGGCTTAGAAGTGAGAAACCATGATGCAGAAAGAGCAATTCTTGATATATGGAACTTGACTCCTCCATTACAACAGATACAAACATAAAATTTTACGCTTACGGCTGTTTTCAAAGATTTATAAGGTAATATGTTTTTAATGAAAGATTACCTTAAAGCCCTTTTTATTGCCATTAATATTGTCCTCCTTATACAATTTATTTTTTTTTATTTTTTTTTACAAAACCCTGCAGCTGTGTGATGAACATGCAACTAGCTGTATTTAATTGGTTTTAACAATATATATGTTTTTAATGAAATGGCAAAACTAATTTCTCCTATGCGTAGATGATGATTGAAAAGTGACCCTGTCTTGCAAATAAATTCCCCCCAAAAAGATATACCTGCAAAAGAACATGGTATATCCTCCGCAATCCCTCTGCTGGACTGCTGAACATTTCTCTATTGAGGAATTGTCCCCTGAAGTCTGCTGGAAAACCAACATTTGCAGGGATGTCAATCTCTCCTGTATTTTGAAAAAAAACAAAAAACAAATGCAGCCACCACATCTAAGGACTAGTAAGCTGCAATATCTTACAATTTTGGTTTGCACACTCTTTAAGTAGGGGTCCGCTGGAGACTCCGAGGCATCCAGTGGAGGACACGCGATTCCACACACGCGAATGTGTGAATCTAAATAGATCTGCTGGTCCTGTACCATGTATTAGTGTATAAGTGAGAGCAGCTTGCCTAAAATTCAAGAGGAACAGTACATTCATTTTTTTTGTTTACTCAAGGAATACTATTTTTATTAAGTATTATCCACATATTGTATATGTTTTAAAGTATACCTGTTGTAGAATGTGCTCTGCTTTGGGGTTCCTTAAATGACTGATGGACAACTGAATCTTAAATAAGTGTTGGTTTTATTTACAAATAGGGATATACATACATTCTAATTATAATTAAGGGGAATGGAGAAGGGATTTGAAGGGGGTTAGTAGGGATATAAATTGAGGTTAGGATCCTTCAGCTAGCAACATAATTCTATCTCTCTCGCCCTCTCTCTCGCCCTCTCTCTCTCGCCCTCAGCGAAATCACACTCTTGATTGTAGAGTCCAGAAAGTCTTTGTCTTATCCAAGAGGTCACCAAGGTTACTGCTGGCTTTGCCCATGCAGGAAAAGTCAACAGGTTCACTTAACTGCCCCCTCTGCAGCGGCATATACTTAACGTTTCTTTCCTCCCTCGATATACATTATTCTGGCACAACTTTTCTTTAAATCCTCAGTAAAATCTTTATACATTTTGGATAGAACAGAGACGGTTGAGTGAGGTTTTTATTTCTGTCTGTGTCTTTGTGGGGAGATTTCCCCTTCATTTTGTCAGGTAAGGTAATGGGAAATACAGATACATTTTATTTTTAGTGGTGTGAGGAAGGGCAGTGGCTTCACAAGGGGGTGCGGCCCGCACCCGGGTGACACCAAAATGACTGACAGTCATTTTGGTGTCGCCCACTCTAAAAAGTCGGGCACTCGGTCATGGACCGAGAGCCCGACAGTGTCAGGAGAGAGAAGGGGACCCGGTGGCATACCTCATCCCGCCAGGTGAACGTCCCCTGCTCTCTCTGCCAGCGTCCATCACAAAGATGGCTGCCGGCAGGCGTCACTCAGATGGCTGCGCAGGCGTTATGACGACACAGCAGGGTGTCACCTGGGCTGGAGACCGCGTGACACCCCGAGGAAGGGTTAGAACCTGTAACATTGTTTGTATTGCAGAGTACTGGATAAATTACATGGAGTATAATAATCTCTTGTTACTAATAGATTTAACTACATCTGTGCATCACATGGTCATCCAAAAATCCCAGACGAGCATTGAGCATGACCACTCACCCAATCTGCATGGAGACAGACACATTCTCCATAAGCTGTAAATTAGGTCACTTGACCCTTCGATGGGTTTCTCAACACCTCACAGACATTGGTATATGCACAAGATCTTTTTGAAAATCGCTCACTTTTAAGTAAACAACACTTATACAGATATCAGCTATTGGCATTTTATCCATTTTTTTTCTTTCCTCTTTCTTGACTGTTTGGAGAATCTCTGCATTTCTTGTGTTGTAGAGTAAGGGATAAGTTACATGGGGGATTTTAAACTCTTTCCACTAAATGATTTAACCACTTGCTGGCAGTCATCTCAATAGGCTAGAGCTACACCAGAGATGTTTAGTAGCTCAATCCTGCTATTAAAATCGCTCACAAATAATCTCTAAGAGTAGCAAATCATAGCTACAAAAAATTGAAGAAATGGCTCCCTATGACGTAAGCTACACAAGTAACCTGTAGTAGCGAACAATGTTGTAGGTGCACACAATGCTTTATTCATGTGCGACTGATCACTACAGGATGTTGCTACATGATACTTGTGTAGATTACTCAAAAGTGATCCATTTGTTTAGCAATCATTTGTTACATCTATTAATCGTTAGCAATTTTTGTAGCGATTTTGGTAGCAGATTGAGCTAAAAAGAATCTCCTTTGTAGCTCCATCCCATTGAGATGACTGTCAGCACGTGGCAAACTTTTTAAGTAGCAAGATTAAAATGGCTCCTGTAGATTAGCCCAAATTTATTGTAGGGTACATCCATGACTCTGTTTGACAAGAACATCCGATAAGGAATCCAAACACAGACTGCATGCTTGCTAGTGCAAATATGAATTTTCTTGCTCTACTAGGAGAAGAGGTCATTCATAGAGCATAAATGTAGCACAGAGCACATCACCTGTAAGTGGTCAAAATAAAATATTTAGATTGAATAGTTTTATATTAACCTGATTTAAATAAAGTAGGTTTTATTATAATACAGTTAAATTCCCCATTATCCGGCATCCACAGGGAATGGTAGATTTCGGATAAATGCGGTTTCTCGTTGCTTGAGAGTTACTATTAAAAATAGCTCTAACTAATGCCATACCCCATATTATACCTTTCCATAACATAAACTCTGTATTGACTTCATATTAATATTGAAATGCAGTAATAAAAAGCAAATTAGGACAAATAGACACACAATCGTTTCCAGGATAATACATGCCGCAGATCAGCAGAATAGTGAGTACACTGGGGATTTTTCTTTTCTGGTTAGTTGAATACTGGATAACCGAGAGTTTACTGTATATAAAATAATATATAAAATAGCACTTTATATTCCCTTTAAATTAAAGGTGGATGTTACCCAATTTCTATTCCTGCCTAAATAACGTATGAAATTTGAATACAGGCATTTTTGGATATGTTATTATTTGTGTAATTGCATTTTAGCAAAACCTTACCCCAACACCACTTAAAAAAAATCCTCCGTGTACACCCTTGTGGAATTGGAATGACTATGTTAACATGATTAATTGCCAATGGCCCTAGAACATTAAAATGACTTTTCTTCCCTTGCGTACGTGGCTTCAAAGAAGATCTCTATTGGCTCATAAAAAAACAGAGAACAAATAAGGGGCCTCTTAGTTCAATTTATATGCCATGCCCAGTGTGTTCAGAGACGCATATAATCTGCAAAATGTCAGCTTCAAAGTTCCACTGAGAGCAGTGTTAAAGTTGACCTCTGACCTCGCCAGCACCACATTCAAACATTTACAGCTGTTTTAAATAAATGCATTTTATTTATTTATTTTAAGGCTCATACAAAATAATATCTTCATACAGGAAAATAACTAGCCTTGCAGCATTTCTCATATCAATTCATTACCTTAACCTCTATGCAAGGGATTCAAGTTATGGGTTATATGGGGTCTATCGGGAGTCTAGCACTTAATTGTAACGCTACGTCTGTTGGAAGAAAAAAAAAAAAAGACTATGGTATTTGAAAAAGCACAGAAGTAGTGTTTCCTGTGACAATACACAGAGGAAGTACTTTAGTTTGATGATTTCTCTTCCTAAAGAAACACGGCCAGCCAAAGCAAATAAAGCTATAGATCCGGTGTAACCAATCATGCTATGTGTGAGTCAGATCCGCGGATGGGTCTGCTGCATGCCAAAGTTTTTCTTACCTGAAAAGTTACACACGTTATGAATTAGGGGAAAACAACCACCAGGATTTACTACTAAATATGGCTACTAGTACAAATAAAAGAAATGAAAATAATTGCAAGTAATTAGTAAGGCAACATTAAAATACGCTTGTGCCACAGCTGTCTTTCCAGATTCTTAATGGTAAATAGCCAACCTAATTCAGGATTTTTTATTAGACTATTATGTCAGAGTGGGCATAAAATTATTACTTTACACATTTAATGAACTCTAATAAAAAAGCAGGATATTGTTTTATGCAAATCAACCACATTTGGGCTTTTTCAAGAACCTGAATATTCAGTCAAACATTGGGACTGTGCCTCAGTATCAGGGGCCACTTTATTTGTCGCACTTGCTACCCTGTCAAGTGCTTGTTATTTGTTGTTATTATTACACAAGATTTATATTGTGCCAACAGTTTGTGCAGCTCTTTGCAATACAAGGAAGACATTACAATCACAATACAATTCAAGACAAGATGATAAGGAGGGCCCTGCCCCTGAGGGCTTACAATCTATTATTACTCCGCTTCTGGGTGTGCATAATAGTATTAAATAAGAGAGCATTGAAGTTGTTTGAATTCTTAAAGTCATGCCAGGGATCCCTCCTTTTACAATTCTGTAGCTAATTGCTACAGAAATGTAAAAAATACTTGTGCCGAGTCTTCTATCTTCTGCAACATTTCCTTCAGGAGTCTATGTTGCTGCCTGATAACATGGACACTTCTCATTGACTGGGTCCTCACAGGTCCTTAAGTCCCAGTTCATACTTTGGCATTAGGGGAACTAACACCAATGTGCGCGCTTTGGTAAGTGTTCACACAAAGAGTTAAAACCTGCAAAGTGCCATTACTTGTTAACGTGGCTGGTAAAGATGTGCATTTTTTTCCCTCACGCAGACTTGCTTCAAATGTGCATGAACGCACAGAGAAAACGCGGGACACTCGCAACTGATAATGCTGCATGAGCTACTTTGCTGCATTGGTCGCGTGTCCAGCAGTCCATTGATTGAATGGGTTGGTGCGTGTCAACGAAGGGAAAAATGCACACAAATGCAAACTCATGTAAGTTCATGCATCAGGAAGTGTGAACAGGGCCTTGGACTTGGGTATTTTTGACCACTCTTCTTTCACCAACTGCTCCAGGTCTCTCAGGTTGGAAGGGTTCCTTTTCCCAACTGCTGTTTTGGGGTCTCTCCACAGGTGCTCTATGGGATTTGGATATGGACTCATTGCTGGCCAGTCCAGTACTCTCCAGCGCTTTGTCTGAAACCATTTTTGGGTGCTTTGGGTCATTGTCATGCTGTAAGACCCATCTTTCTGACACTGGGCCCTACATTGCACCCCAAAATTCTTTGGTAGTCTTCAGATTTCATAATGCCATACAGAAAGTCAATACATCCAGTGCCTGAAGCAGCAAAGCAACCCCAAAACATCAGTGAACCTCCCACCATGTTTGACTGTAGGGACTGTATTTGGAGCGAGTATCCGCAAAACAGCAGAATTTGTTAAATGTTCAAGAGCAGCTGTTGTTAAAGTGTTTAAAGACTGGACTGTCAGCCGAAAATCTGGGTCTGAACGTGCGAATAGTGGCCTTCAGCGACTGGTCCATGTTAGGGCAGAACGGAGAGTGGCAAGACTGGTACAAGACAACAGAAGGGCAACAGTGCATCAAATTACTGCAGATCTTAATCAGGAATCCTCTCAAATGATCTCTGAATGCACTGTTCGCCGTACACTGCATCGTATGTGATATGGAAGCCGAAGGCCTGTTCGAACACCTTTGCTGCCTACAGTTAACAAGATAAAACGTCTTCAATTCGCAAGCCAGCCTATATTTTTTGGGAATTTTTTTTTCTCCTAATATTATTGCATTATCCCAAACCAGTTAATATATCACTAGTTATTTTTCTATTAGTTTAGCTAATTCATTAATTAATCTGAATACATGCATGACATGTTATCATTGGCCATCTAATTGAGTCAGCATAAGAGCCAGCAGAAGAGGCAGACGGTTCACATACAGAGAATCCAGACTGATCAGAACCATATGGATGATTTAGACTGTTGGAGAAGAAGTAGCAGCGTATTTGAAGTCAGTGGAAAAATCCTCTTGTTGAACATGCAGTGCGTAGAAGCCAGAGCCTAGGGTGGGGAGGTCTTCCTCTGGGAAATCCATAGGAAATGCGCAAGTCTTTCTGCCTCTGCTGAATATTCTGAAGATTGGCGCTGACCACAGCATGAACGCCAATGAAATAACACAGCGCGGTCCAAAGAAAGCATTCTTAAGAGATCTGCCCTTAAGATTTGGAAACCATTTACATATTTTTCTCTTGTGCGCATTAACATTTTTCCAGGTAGAGCTGTCAATAATGGGTCTGTTTGCAAATGCCGCTGTTTTGAAGCTGTATGTAAAAACATTCTATGAGGCGATACTGCATTTACGTTAATGGAGTTCCTGCAATTAACAGCTCGACCACAGAAAAAAAGAAATGACATCTGACATTTGGGAAGAATTCCTATTTCAACAAACTCTGCTAAGCACAGTGTGTATCTAGGCACAGTTTGCATCTAGATTGAATAAGAACATGTGATGTGAAAAAAAAACCATGAGTTTATTAAGTAAGCCAGTGTGAAATACTAGCTTAAAGATGATTCGCATACAGACGGCTTATGCATTTAAAGTAGATCTAAACCCAATCACTAAAATCTTATAAAATGTTATAAATAGATTCAAAATACATTTTGAAATTACATTGAAAATATATCTGTAGATTTCAATAAAAAGAAAACCTGGCGATCCTACCATGAAGGTCCTTGTTCAGGCAATTCCTGTTATGGGGTAGCAACTGTTCCCAAAGAGGTTAGAGTAGATCAGCAATACAGAGATATATAAAAAAAGGGAAAATGTTTTTTTATGGGGGGATGCAATAGTTTTAGTGCTGGTATGTGATGGATCCAAAATTCATTTTATTCCCCAGTGTGAAGGTCTGTCTGTACTGTGGACCACAAGGTAACATAATTAGGCAGCTCTGTAATACAGAGAGGCCTTAAAGTTGCCTTAAGTGAACAAATAAGGGTACAAGGAGAATAGGAGTACCACAACAAACAAATAGAAGTCCATGTATATTTTTTGTTTTAAAAATAAAAAATAAAAACCCCAAAGACAACATGGCAAGCCAACGTTCTTCAAGATCTATAAGGGTTCCCCCTTCATCAGGCAGAGCTTGAATTGCAGGTTTAGTTTTGGCTTTTAATGGTAATAGGGGATTAAAACAACTCTGGAATATATTGGCTCATTTAGTCCAAAAGCATGCTTCAGTGGCTCCCAAAACCCTTCACTCCAACCCATTTACCATCCTAAAGAAAAAAAAAAAAACTAGTGAAACCCTTAAATGGTCACCTTAGTCTGATATCTGTGGCCTTTGCTGGTGCTGCTACCAGGTTTGCTACCGCAGCAGTCTGTGCCCATACCATCCAGCTACGCAATTTTCCAGACAGCCAATAGGAAGTGTCTTTGTCAGCAAGGTAGCAATGTGGACACTCAAAGGACTTTTTTGCCTCCAGAGTAAATATGATAAAAGACTCTGAACCTGCCTTATCACCTTACCATGGATTTAGGTAAGTAAAAGGGGCTTTTAATTTAGGATGTTTTAAAATTAAGTCGGCAATTAGTTGGGGGAGGGGGGCTGAATGGAAATAAACTATCTGTGTAAACCCAGCTTGGTTCTTGAAGATTGTCAAATACAAAAACTGGCATAAATATGTAATGAAAAGCTACTTGAAAATGTACTTTTGCGTTTGTAGCAGTATAGAAACCTCACGTTGATTTCGCTTCCAGAGTGTAAATACAAGGAGTTTATAGAGATCTAAGGGAACACCATGTTGCGGCAGTTTGAGAGCTGTTGACATTTGGGCATTGCTTCTGAGTTTGTTCAGGGGATTACCTGCCTCTTGGAATCCTGGAACTATTCAAACAGTGGCTGCATGAAACGTGTGTTTCAGGCTATTGGCAGGCAATTAGAGAGAAAAGAAGCAGAGCAGTAATTAGACAGGCCAACTCCTTTTAAAGCCAGATGATGAACTGTAAGAGCCCTTCAAACATACGTTAAATTAACAAGAGCTACAGAAGCAGCTTCTGTGGACTTGCGCCCAACAAAGTAAGTATGTAGTCTAAAGATGGGTATAAGCATGGGGCTCAGGGAAAGAGGTTACAAGTTCTGGCTCCTACCTAAGGTTTATTATAAAACAGTCTCAGGTCTTTTGGCAAGTACACATAAACCAAGGCTTGGGTGCGGAAAAATCCCAAATGGTATGCAGGCTCACATTTTTTTAATTATATGATCAGTTGTCTTTCTTCTGTAATCTTAAAAAATTTTTTTCAACATTTAAGCTTAACTCCAGCCAAAACTTTATTTTTGTTTTGACTAGAATGGAGTAGAGTTTTACATTTCTGTCAGGTCTGTCAGGTTTTTAGATCTGCCCGTGACTCAAATGAAAGAAGGAGTGCTACAACCCTGGAATACTGGATGTTAAACAGTTAAAAGATATATAGTGTAACTATTAATGCAGACTCACTTTTGGACGGACGAGATGGTATCTAGCCGTTAGTTGTCAGCACCGCTCGCAGGGCGGAATCTGTGGCTGGTCTGTGTGGGAGTGAGCTCCGGGCTGTGGGGCTTCTGTTCAGTCCATGGATGTTGGAAGGTGAAACTTGGGGCCGGATGACCAGTTTAGGCAAAGTACACTGTGCGTGTAGTGGGACGCTCCCCGTTAGGTGCAATGAGAGCTCAGCTGGCCAGGCTGCCACGCGTCGGCTGATCGGGGAGCAGGAGCACCGCTGTACACCGTTCTGACAGTGGAGCGGTGGCCGCTGTGGAAGGCTCTGTACCTCTTTGTCAAGCCAGAAGTAGTTCTGAGATCGTGCACTGGAGCTGGCGGGAAATACAGCGGTTTAAAAAATGACAGGTGGGCGTGGTTTACAATCGTCGAGAGCTGTCATTGGTCAGTCTTGCCTGGAGGGTTATTCCAGGCAGCTGATGAACGGCTTGGAAGCCGTTATGTAGAAACCATCTTTAGGTGTGTGTACAGTTGTAGCTGTTTGTATAAAGACAAGTGTTACTTGGAAAGGAGTAGTGTCATCTAATCATTAATAAAAAGTTTTAAAGGAGTGGATCATTCCTTGTGGCAATAGGATGGCTGGATTTTATCTTTGGGTGGTTGTATTCTTTCAACGAAATATATGTTTAAAAAAAGGGATGAGTGACAAATATGTTTAAAAACGAATGTGTTTAAAAACGAATGAGAGTGAGGTGTTTTTAAAAACACATGTTTTTAACCCCTTCCACAGCGACCACTGCTCCACTGTCAGAACGGTGTACAGCGGTGCTCCTGCTCCCGATCAGCCGACGAGTGGCAGCCTGGCCAGCTGAGCTCTCATTGCACCTGATGGGGAGCGTCCCACTACACGCACAGTGTACTTCGCCTAAACTGGTCATCCGGCCCCAAGTTTCACCTTCCAACATCCATGGACTGAACAGAAGCCCCACAGCCCGGAGCTCACTCCCACACAGACCAGCCACAGATTCCGCCCTGTGAGCCGTGCTGACAACTAACGGCAAGATATCATCTCGTCCGTCCAAAAGTGAGTCTGCATTAATAGTTACGCTATATCTTTTAACTGTTTAACTGTTAAATATCCAGTATTCCAGGGTTGTAGCGCTCCTTCTTTCGTTGTTTCACATTGTCTACAGGGTCCCTCTCCCTGATTTAGGAGCTCGCTCACCCACACCCGGTACTTGAAGTTTTTTATTTTTATCTATATAAAATAAAAAAAGTTTGTAAAAAAAAGTGCTTTTAAAGTTTTTTTAAGTTATTTAAGGTTTTTCCATACTGTCCACACCTGTTGTGCGCTCGCCACTCCCATTGTTTTTACTGTGACTCAAATGAACCAACACCTGAAAATAGGCCTGCAGCCATACACCTCCAACCAAAGGGGGCTGTTCCTTGCCGGGCCTTGTCTTCCCCCGCATACAAGTGCAATATTAAACAAAGAGGCCGCACAACACACTTCATAGTTCCTCTGGGAAGGCTGTCCATAAGGTTTAGGAGTGCCTCTATGGGAATGTTTGACCATTCTTCCAGAAGCGCATTTGTGAGGTCAGGTACTGATGTTGGACAAGAAGGTCTGGCTCGCAGTCTCCGCTCTAATTCATCTCAAAAGTGTTCTATATTGGGCTGAGCTCAGGACTCTGTGCAGGCCAGTCAAGTTCTTCCACCCCAAACTTGATCATCCCATGTCTTTTATGGACCTTGCTTTGTGCACTGTGCGCAGTCATGTTGTAACAGGAAGGCGCCATCCCCAAACTGTTCCCACAAAGTTGGGAGCATGAAATTGTCCAAAATGTCTTGGTATGCTGATGCCTTAAGTCGGAGTTCCCTTCACTGGAACTAAGGGGCCAAGCCCAACCCCTGAAAAACAACCCCACGCCATAATCCCCCCTCCACCAAACTTTACACTTGGCACAATGCAGTCAGGCAAGTACCGTTCTCCTGGCAACCGCCAAACCCAGACAGGTCCATTGGCTTGCCAGACAGAGAAGCGTGATTCGTCACTCCAGAGAACACGTCTCCACTTCCCTAGGGTCTAGTGGCGGCGTGCTTTACACCACGGCATCCGACGCTTTGCATTGCACTTGGTGATGTAAGGCTTGGCTGCAGCTGCTCGGCCATGGAAACCCATTCCATGAAGCTCTCTACGCACTGTTGTTGCGCCAATCTGAAGACCACACGAAGTTTGGAGGTCTGTAGCTATTGACTCTGCAGACAGTTGGTGACTTCTGCGCACTGTGTGCTTCAGCATGCACTGACCCCACTCTGTCATTTTACGTGGTCTACCACTTCGTGACTGACTTGCTGTTGTTCACAGTTGCTTCCACTTTGTTATAATACCACTAACAGTTGATCGTGGAATATTTAGTATCAAGGAAATTTCATGGATGGACTTGCACAGGTGGCAACCTATCACGGTCCCACGCTTGAATTCACTGAGCGTCTGAGAGCGACCCATTCTTTCACAAATGTTTGTAGAAACGTCTGCATGCCTAGGTGCTTGATTTTATACACCTGTGGCCATGGATGTGATTGGAACACCTGAATCCAATGATTTGGAGGGGTGTCCCAATACTTTTGACAATATAGTGTATTTCTGTGACTTCAACTAGACTTTAAAAAATTTCTTGTTAGGTCTCTAAAAAAAAACTAAAGTCCAAGAGGTAGTATACTCTCCTCTCTGCTGGCCTGTGTTTTACAATCTCTGCTTCGTTTCTGAGCTGCGGTCTCTGCCAGTCTCCTTCACTTTCAACACTTAGGGGAGTGTTGGGTGCCTGTGAAACAATGTTTTCTTCTTCTAACCTCATGTCACTGCTGAGTCCTAAAGTGATGCAGAAGTTGGAGGAAGAAACCGACACACAGTGGGGGAAATGAGCATTCAACATTCCCAGAAGTGCTGAATGCTGAAGACCCTGAAGAAGGCTGCAATGTGGGATCAAAGAGAAAGTAGGCGAGGTGGGCTGCTGGAGAGGCGAGGCTACTACCACTTCTCTTACAGGGAGCTGACTTTTGGATTTCTTTACAGACTTGACAGGGCCTCTTTAAGCAACCAGGATTTCTATTTTATGCACTAAGAACATCTAAATAATGTTACAATTGCTTCTTAAAACCTATTTTCTTTATTCTCCTCCATATCTGAAGCCTAACATTACCATAAAGCCTACAGGATGGATTAATATGGAGGCAATCACTAGGGGAGGTAAAGCTGTGGAACCCATGAACAAATATGCTGCATTTTGTAAATATAACTAAATCTGTCACACACCGTGGACTAACACATCATTACACAGAAGCAGTCAGATTTGTAGCTTCATATATACACTTATACTTATTATGTGAGGACAAGAAACTAGGTGATTTTCCTGTGTAGCTGTGCTCCCTTGTTGATGATCATTCTGCACCTGTGTGAATTTAAAAAGTGCAATTTGCTTTAGGCTCACAAAGGACTAGGAACACCTTTTGGTCATTGTTTTCAAGGGGCGTTTAATATTTCTGTTTTGGTCTCATGTTACGTTGCCAATAATGGATGGTTTGGCGTCAGTTCAGCAGAACAATAAGTAAAAATATCTGCTGCACACCAAGTTATGCTAGTCAGTTGTCACCAGTCTTCCAGGCTGTTTTATTGGCTTGTTTCTAACAGCTGTCCTAAGGATGAAATCCTGCCCAGAAAACAGATATGCCTCACGGAGAGGACACATTAATAGGTCTACTTAAAGCTGAACTCCAAGTAAACCGCTGAATACAAAGAGGAAATACATACATGGTGTCTGTCCTGGCTGCCAGATGATTTGTATCTCTGTCCATTCAGTTCTGAGATTTGTACAGCACTTCCACGCAGTACAGCCCTGTCTGACCGGGGACCCAATTTTTCTCTGCCACAGTTGGGTAGTACCAGGTCTTATCCCTGAATAGGCCCTTAATGAATACAGAACAGCATTTGTTTCTTCTGTCAGAAGTTCAGCTTTAAAGGGAATGTACACTGTCTGGCAAAAAAAAAAGTCACACACTCTACTATTTAGTTGGACCACCTTAAGCTTTGATAACGACACAAATTTGCCATGGCATTGTGTCCATAAGCTTATGCAACGTCACAGAATTTATTTCCGTCCAGAGTTGCATTGATTTTTCACCAAGATCTTGTAGTGATGATGGGAGAGTTGAACTTCTTCTCCAGCACATCCCAAAGATTCGCAATGGGGTTAAGATCTGGACTCTGTGGTGGTGTGCAAATGATGTCTCATGCTCCCTGAACTACTCTTTCACAACTTGGGCCCGATGAATCCTGGCATTGTCATCTTGGAATATGCCCGTGACATCATAGAAGAACAAAATCCATTGAGTGGAAAAACCTGGTCATTCAGTATATTCAGGTAGGCAGCTGACCATTTTTTGGGGACATAATGTTGCAATATTAATGTTTTATATAATCATAGACAGCCAGCAAGTGAGAGAAAACGGAATGTAGATGATCTGAACATGGCAGGTGGTAGAGGGAGGAGAGACGGCCAATGGAAGAGGCAGAGGAGGCAATGTTGGAGCTGTACATGGAAGAAAGCGAGAAGTGTGATCAGATAAAGAACAGAGGAAATTGAAAGGGAGGCACAAAATTATCATGAACCGGGGAAGTCAATGAGGTCTGATGAACAGGGAATAGAGAAGGCTTACTGTGATCTGGACCACTGGGAGAATGACAATGGGTGGGGGGCATAGAAGGAGATAACAAGAAATAGAACAATAGCAGCCAGAAATCGGAGGTAATCTCTCCATAAAAAGAAAAAGAAATTGCTATGTTAGTGTTGTCCAAGGAACTAGGGCTCCCTTTGGAAGATTTCTTTACACCTCCTTTTCTGGTGACATTCAAATTTATTGGATCTTCCCTCATTTTCAGTCTCAGTGACAATGGTCACCAGGACAGATAAAGAGGAGAATCTTCCCAGTGGAATCATAGACAGCAATACAAACTTAACAATGGATGTAACCCTTACCTACTTATATATATATCTATAGATAGATAGATTATATATATATGTATATATAATCTAATTGCTTTTAGATGCGCTTTAAGTACAGCTTGCACAAAATGCATCATATTTTTTGGTGTGATCCATGGATGTACCTATTTTGAGCAATAAAATTGCTAAGAGTGGCAGCCCGGAATGCAGCATTGTATATTCATTGCCCAATATACTCCAAAAGTGTTGCTTAACATGTCAGGAGAATGTAAATACTGCAAAAAAATAAGTACAATAAGACAAAATAAAAGGAAACATTTTCTGAGAGGATCATAGATGGAGTCTGTGTTACCCCTTTAGGATCCTCTCCTATGTCTGTTAAAAGCGCTGGGATAGCCAGTTTGGTTAGTTAAGGATGTACCTTGGAAAATGGAGTAATTATGTATTAGCTGGGAATGATATTGATAGAGGAGGCAGCTGTGTTCATACATAGCAGTTTTTCAAAGTCTTGCAAACCCTGGAGAAACTAGAGCATGTTGCTCTGCATAGATGCAGTGTGTGGCTGCAGCTCTGCAAGTGAAAACTACTTCTCTGCAAGTGAGGTCTGCTTGCGGAAGGGGAGGAGAGGTGGGGAATCTGAACAAAAGTACCATTTCATTGCTAGTGTTCAAACACAATCCCGGACTTCTTGAGAAATCTGAACTTTGCGTCCATTAATTTTACTGTACTGTGGTCGGCTGAATGTGCAAGCGCGGAAGAGGAGTCCAGAAATGTTACAGGCTACTTGCCTGTAATGAGCATTTGATGGTCCAGAAATGTAATAGCCGCTTGTCTTGTCATGTAAGGTAATGTTAATATAAAAAAATTACTAATAAAATCGGAATAATTAATCGGAATAATAAAAAAGCTATGATATATGCTGTGTGTGTGTGTGTGTGTGTATCTACATACATACATGCATGCATGCATGCATACATACATAGATACATACATACATGCTGTATATAATGTATATAACAGAGTATATACACTGAGTGGTCAGATTATTATGACCACCTGACGTTTGTAGGCTAATTGGCTATAATTTCGGGCTGAAGCTGCTAGAGGGCCAGACCATTATAATTAGGGAAGCAGATTGTTTACCACGACAGTAGAAGTGATTTGTTTCTGAAGATATGGTTGTAAACAACGCGATTTAACAGCCTTTGAACGTGGGATGATTTTTGGCGCTCAAGCCATGGAGCGAGTATCGGCAAAACAGCAGAATTCGTTAAATGTTCAAGAGCAGCTGTTGTTAAAGTGTTTAAAGACTGGACTGTCAGCCGAAAATCTGGGTCTGAACGTGCGAATTGTGGCCGTCAGCGACTAGTCAATGTTAGGGCAGAACGGAGACTGGCAAGACTGGTACAAGACAACAGAAGGGCAACAGTGCAGTGTCAGATTCCTTGCATCACCTTTCAACATCTCGTGGAGTCATCTTGTGGCCCAGCGAAGTACTGATGGGGTGGTCATAATAATCTGGCCACTCAGTGTATAATATACATAATCTCAGAGTATATATCATATGTTTTTATTCTTATATATTATTTTGTTTTTTATTAACATTTTATGACAAAACATGCGGCTGTAACATTTCTGGACCCACATATTATATGACAAGACTTGCGGCTGTAATATTTCTGGACCTGCACATGTGCAGTAGCCTTTGAGATTTCCGAACTCAAAGCCGGCGCCCTTCGCACACCCCTGGAAGTCCACAAACCTAAAGGGTCCAGACAATTCACAGAACACCAGAAACAGATTTTGATGTGTATTTAGAGTTTCACAGGCTATGATTTACTTGTATGGGTTATGTTCTTTTTTTTTAAATTGCTGTGGACAAGTTTTGTTCATGTTGGACCTGCTGGTTCTGTTTCTATTGCTGGATTTGCAAAACACAGAGTATAGTCAGTTGAAAACATACTTATTTTTGGACTCTTGCTAACAGTGCAAAAAGACCCCACTATAGGCTGTCTACCCCAAGAGTTGGCGACAGCAAGGCTGCTGTCGCTACACTTCTCATTACTTTTTCATTATTATTTTTTTCCTATGACTCTTTTACATACTGACACCACGAGATGAAAAACTGTGCCAAGGAAACCTTAAATGAATGACTATGGAAACATGCAACTGCAATTCATTTTGGGATACACTCAGCAATCACATTAAATTAAATTAATCCACGCGATGCCTGAAACATGAGGCCTCCGCCCCATCCACCCTCCCTGAAAAATATACTTAATTTTACTCGAGTCAGATTAAATTTGTGTATGCCAGGTAATGAAATTGGAAACGGGCCTGATAGAACCAACATTTTTGCTACACTATTCATGTCTCATGTTGGGCGTCTCAAGAGGTGCATTCTTTTGCTGTGATATATTCAACATTCGAAACAGGAAACGCAGTCTAGTCAGTATCTCTCCAGCTAAGGCCGTCAGTCTATTATTGTCAATACCCCTTTTTAAAGTCTTTCAAGAAGAACGTGAATTAGTTTTGATGTCTTTATCCAGTGTGTTCCAAGGAGGCCTTATCTCTCTAATTGAATAAATAACACCTCACCTAGAGACCGGACTCCTCTGAGGTAATATTATCTAAGAAGAGAAGTGATTTACTTGGGGTTTTAAAGGAAAGTCATCTTTGTACTTTCATTTGTCATTTTATTTGCTAATGTTAGCCCATAAAAATACCTCAGATTTAAAATGAACCTTTTTATTTGCTTCAGAAGAAAGCCGAGTTTCAATCTGATGCTGGACCAATCTCAGCTATGTGACATTCACCTCAGCAGAAGCTGGTTAAGTCATGCATTTATAGGTAGTCCCTCCATCAGGCCTAACGCAAAGCAGATGTTCCGTGCTGCTTTGGCAGAGGAATCTTTTTGACCCTTTCCTGACTAAATAATTTTCTAGACAGTCTGGCATTCAGTGGCGTGTATACCTGGGAAGCCTCATTATGTAGCTATTACCCTACGCCATATTTTTGAGTAGCTTTCTACTGTATGTTATGTCCATGTCAAATAGCTAGTACGGGATAGCACATGATTAGAAGGCAAGTATATATTTTTTATACCTATAGGCAGAGTCGCGGTCAGTCCCTTAGCCAAGTGTTGAGTAGCTGTTCTGCAGCACTTCAGTTCACTGCCGTAGCTTCACTGAACGCTTCGGCTGAAAGTGCTAAGCAAAATGGCGGAGGATAATATTTTTTAAAAATACCATTTTCCAACGAATGTCTGGTGTGCTCGTCCAACACAACATTCAATTGTAGGTTCCCACATTCAATTGATTTCCTCCACGGGGTTCAGACACCTTTTTCCAGTGCTGCCAGGTGTGCCCACAGTTCAAATGGCTGCTGGTGCTCTGTTCCCACCTTCTCCGTCACACTCAGCACTCTGCATCCACATTTACTTCTGCTGCAAATGCTAACTTTGCAGTGCTGAGCGCTAACTGGCAGCACAGCGTTCAGTGGCAGTTTGCTAACTCAACACTCGCAGCGGCTGAGCAACTGAACACACTTCAGGTTTGTCGTAATCATGGACTGGTTGTAGAAAAGGATTAAAGAAGCCAGTTCAGACTCTAATTCCCAGGACCTAAGTCTTGCAAAGTGTGGATGTGCTCAACCACATCTACAACCATTCCAAATCATTCCGTGGTCAGCACAGGGGCCTATGTATCTAAATGTTCTTGCTAGGATCCGTATGTATCTATGTGTTCTTACTAGGAATGGAGTTACTTTTCAGCCACCAGTTGGCATAAGATGCCCCACAAGTTTTGAATTTGAGAATGTGGAAAAATAACTAAGAACACACAAAGCCCTGATAGTCTTGGGATGAGAGGGGATGAGGCGCTGGATGACAATCTTTCTCTAGTCCACCCACACTTGTCTGTACTTACCTCCTCTGATTACTGCACCAGCTTAACAAAGCCAGAGCTAGATCACTACTGGTCGAGCTGCAGACCTCATGGGAGGCCCCAACCTGCTGGACCTGCCGGGGGCGGGAGGGCGTCTTCTTATACTTGTAATAGCTGCATGGCATTTCTCAGGGTAATAAAATGAGCAAATGTAAGAATATTGAAAAATACTGTTGAATTTATATTAACATATTAGAACACATGAGTTTATTGAGTGATTGGGTTACAACATACTTTAGTGCTGCTCAGTTTACAATCCTGTGATTTCCAAAATGTAGAAAAAATCATGGCATCGCTTATATAATGATTCCCTCAATATAGGCTAGATAGGATTGTGTTCAAACCCACAAGAATCGGATACAATGACCCCAATTTGTACAGAAAAAAATGTACATTGTTTTACAATTTTTTTCTAAACAGAAAAACTTTGCTGGCTTGCATGTGAAAGAATACTGCCAGTGACGGATGAGGTCTTCGAGATTCATTTGACTGAGAAAACAAACTAGGCGACAGTTACATGGAAACAACTATTATTCTGACACAATACATAGTCCAGCTACGGAACACACACATTTATTTTTAAATGTTTCAGGCTTTCTGGTAACCAGCGCCAAGATTGTAATATGCTGTATAAATTGAAATCAATTTCCCCTCCCCCCAAAAGAAGCAGAGAGTGGTAAAGTGTGTAATCAGAAGCTATCGGGATTAAGGCCAAGCCTGTCAGTATATAAGGTTTCAAAAGCTTTTGTTTGTCTAAGTTTACAAGGTTTGGAGGAATTATTTTTTGTGGTTTTTTTTGTTTTACGCTTTGGAGAACGCTAGACTACCTGCTTGACTGATGGTCATATGAAGTTAGACATTGTCATGCCTGACCTGCAACAAAGAATAAATCAAAGTATCCTTTTTTAATGCGTGAAAGTTGCTTTAAAGTTATATTAAAGGCAAACATTTTTTAGCTATATCCAATGGCAATTAAATAATTTACAATGGATGCTGCTCCTTGATGTTTAAAAGTTTTGCTTCCCACAGAATCAGCTGGTCCCCTGAGCACTGGCTCTTATATCCAGATTAAGGATGGCTCCTTTCCCTTGCAGGGTCCTATGCATGTGCTATCTCAAACACACAGGAACTATCTGGCCCCCAGCCTCTCTCTTCTCCAACTAGTAGACAGACAACTGCTGTGCTCTGTTCTGTTCCTTGTGATCTTGTACTGGACAGGAAGTTCAGGAAAGCCGTGCTGAAAGTTGGTCAACTGTTTGGAAACATTATGACTGTAAATGCTTGGGGAAAAAATATAAGGAAACGTTTAAGAAAACCCTGCCATGGGTGCTGGGTAGTTTCAGTAGCACGGGCAATTTTTGATGCAGCTTACCCATTTTTATATAATTGCCCTTCTGTATTTTTGGTAATATAACAGGAAAATTGTATTTCATACTTACCGTAATTTTTCTTTCCTGTCCAGCTCCATGGCAGCACATGAATGGGTTAATCCCTCCCTCCTCCCCTAATCAGGATCGTAACTCATAAAAGCTGAAAGAGTCCCCTGGCTTGCCGTTCCGTAACTCGACTACTATATGGGTGGGCCTTGTGCTGCCATGGAGCTGGACAGGAAAGGAAAATTACGGTAAGTATGAAATACAATTTTCCTGTTTTTCCTGTCAGCTCCATGGCAGCACACGAATGGGAATAAACTAGCCAAAAACAGGGGTGGGTATGCTTGAACATTTTTAAAACACAACTCATGGTAGAAGAAACAACTGATTAGGGGAGGAGGGAGGGATTAACCCATTTGTGTGCTGCCATGGAGCTGACAGGAAACGTTAAATATTGCACTTTCTACATTAGCCACTTGACACTGTGTTTGTAATCTCTGCCTCCCTTCCTAACCAGTCTGGAAAAAGTTACCAAGCACATAGGGAGCGCATTGTTTTAAATGAGTCAGTCAACTTGTAGACTTCTATTGTGAGAAGAAGCAATAGATCAGAACTATTGTGTAGCACTGCAGAACCTGTCTATATATCAAGCAAACATAGCTGTCTCTAAAGTGTGCTTCTACTGCCTCCAGTCTGGAGAAAGGGTGTTGGTTGGTGGTGAAGGTTATTCTGTGAGGCAGCCATTGGAACTTGAGGCCTGCCAAATGACTGCTAGACCTCCTCTGTCCTTGAAGGGAACATAGGGCAGGGACCGTGTTTCCCTAGGGATCCCTTATTTCGTCATAGAAACATTGAAGAGACTCTTATAAAGAATTGCTGATTGATGGTATTGCTGTTCAACTGACAGTCTGATCTAAAGATCAAAATGTTGTGTTGTACTTTGATAAGATTTCAGTAAAACATTTGCAGCATGACGTGTATTTGTGTCCACTGGCGCTATCAATGAGTCTGTGCTTTGGGACGTTAAGCAAATGGTGACTGGGGGATAGAAGTGGGCAAGAAGTACAGTGTATAAAATCCAGGCAAAAGTGGTCACACTGAGAGAAGCCAGGTCTGGTGCCTGGTGTGAGGATTCACAATGTAGTGGACTTTTGTCGAAGGAGATTAGAGACCGGCTTTCACTCATTGGTCTCATGACTCATTATTGGCGGCTTCTTGCCTCGTTAGTCGGAAGTGCACTACATTGTGGGTCCTCCCACCAGGCACCAGACCTGTAATGGGTGGTGCCAAGTCCAAGATGCCTGAGATTATCAGGTGATATCTCTGGGCATATAACTGTGTGTTAAAGTAAATGTATGTCAATCCCCCTCTTTACTTTGTGTAAGACCCACTGAGCTAGACTTGGATGTCTCCCACTCTCCAAGAATGGGGTTTTACATGCCCCTATGTACATATATAATATAGAAACAAATATACGGTAGAAGCAATATTTTTTAAACCATTAACGCACCTCGATCATATTTAGAGCAATGTACACCTATATCTAAAAAATTTCTAAAATAATTTAGACTGTGCCATGTCCTTTACAATGGAAATTAAGCCAAAACGTTTTAGTCTTTGGATAGAGTTTGTAAACTAAACATGAGATTGTAGTCCATCACGGGAGTGATCTTGGATCAGTGGATACTTTACAACACACACAGGGACCATGGGGAACAGAAGTAGCCACCATCCAGAAGGAAGGACAGTGTCAGCATGAATTCAGAGATGATTTGAGGATCTACAGCCAAGTTATACACAAATAAGATACATATTCTTAATAGTTGAGGCACTTAAATATATTTGTAAAGTTTAACTCCTGAGTTTAGTGTCCCTTCAAACATTCATAACACAGAATGATACCTCTCTAGCACACCTCGCTGGAGCAAGCTCAAACAACGAGTGGCAGAGAAAATACATTCTATGCTTAGAGGTACAGATAAGCTGACTGCAGCACACTGTATCCTACAGAATCACAAACATACAAAATGGTATTTGGCAATGGTGTAACAGGGGGTCACACCACTGTTCATACAGGATTTTTGGATTTTATTGTTGATTGGGACTTGTTTTTAAGCACAGACAATTAGAATTTATTATAGATAGGTAACGCAGTACATATTTATATAAAAATAAGATATCCCTCCGTAAAATACATAAACCAAAATCTGGAATATCAAGCAAGTGAAAATGCAAAAGTCATAAGACAAAAGACTTTCAAGTAAATGCTACAATAATAGCTCAAAATTGGTCCTTACTGAGTTTTTAACTTTAAAGATATAAAATATAGATTCTTTTTAATATGTAAGCCCCTATATAAACTTTCAATGTCATCCTATAACTGGCGTAATCATGTAAAGAGCAAATCTGCGGTTGTTTTTCTCATAGCGCTCTTCAACAAAGATAATATATAAACAGCAAAGAATGAATGTCTAGTCACGTCAGCCTGGTGATGTCATGTGTAGGTCAGAAACTCATCCACCTGGTTTTTACATCATCTGGATTAGCAGTCCACAAGTGTACACTAATTTAAAGGACAGATGAAATAATTTTCTCTTCCTTATTATTGCAGCTGTTTAAAATTGATACACCCGGAGGAGGATTACTGCTCGAGTTCACAGCAATAGATGGGTAGTCTAGGAAAATAGTGGAAAATATTGTCCTGTAATTATAATTTGAATGGATCAGATTATTTTGAACTAGAGATAGCTAAATAGAATACAAATAAATACAATATACCTACAGTATGCTTCTTACAGTAAAACTTTGGCAAGTAGAGGGAAGGGGCATAACCTCCTGTCAGGTTTTTTCTTTTCTTTTCTGTGACCAAGTTGGGGTTTTTTTCTCACTTCCTGTTCTGCTGGCCATACAGGAAGTTAAGATATATCCCTAATAGGGCACATATAGCAGTAAATTTTTACCCTTCCCCACCTGGGGCGAGGCAAACAAGGCATTTACCTGGAGCGGCAGATTCGCTGAGGGTGGCACCGCGAGGGTTACTGACCGGGATGGGATGACATGGACTGGAGTGGACGGCATGTGCAGACTGCGGGCGGCGTTGTTTTGCGGTGAGTCTGTAAGCCCGGGGGAGCGGCTGTCTACAGAGGGGGGGTTTGTGCTTCCTGAGAAGCGGCGGTTCAGTCAAAGCGCAGGGTCAGTCCGGGGCGGCTTTGCTGCCTTGCCTAGGGCAGCACCAAAGTTTAAATACACCGCTGTTGCCCACTTTAAAGCTAACATCCCCATGTGGTAGAATCTAAGAAACCATGTGTAGTAACTTTTGATGTTCACTCTGATTACATTTACAGCCTTATCACCTATCTGCCATTCTATTGTTTATCTTTTTAGTAATCTCTCAGAACTCTCATCGTACTGCCATCTTGTTTTGGATGTCAGTACCTTGAGAGCTGAACGAAAATCATTCACTGTTAGAATTTCCTTAGTTCATCAAAATGTTCTATCCTGCTTTGAGTTTTTCGTCACTATTGTGTAAATCGATCATTGAACTGACACCATTGCCTACTAGAAAGGTGAACAAATGATTGAAAATAGATTTTTCTGTCACAATGATCTAAATCAATAATTGCATTGATTCCATTACCTATTAGAAAAGTGAACAAATGATCGAAAATTAATCGGAATTGGAACTGTGTATACCCACCTTTTACTTTACAGAGGCCATTTGTATAACAGAGAGCCACTGTAGAATGTGGTAACACAATAACCCCTAACCATTCTGGATTCCATTGGACTTTACTGAGTCAGGTGGGTCTAGGGCATGTGCCAGTACCAAATTCTGGAATGCTTGTGTCACCCAGCAGTGGCTCTGGGTGGAATGATCTGCTGCCCACCAGTGTCTGCATACTTATGTGATGTGGGACACAGAGTTTCTCAGGAAAGTGTCTGCTGGACAACAATGCTGTGGAACGTTTCTAAGTGCCACTTAGAATCCCTCCTCCCCAATCACTGTTATTAAGTGCCGCTGACTACCAATGCATGGGAAGGTAGAAGTTATAAGTACCAGTGCCCATCAACCATCAAGTGCCACTGACCACCAATGCTTGGGTTGGGATAGTGAACACTGATCAGCAATGCTTGGGATTTTAAGTGTCATGGACACTGATACCCCAATGAACCTACTTTTTTCCAGATTGGTAACTCAGCTTATTGCAGAGACAGATGACACGTTTAGCCAACATATTTCCTTTAAACTCTATAGTTTAATTATTAAAGCAGAAATGGGTTTAATGTATGTTGTGCATTTTTTGCTGTTTTTTGTACCCATGGGGAAGTTGAGATGAAATGAGGGGATCTTCTAAGTGCGGACAGCAATAAACACATACAAGAGGTTCTCACCCTTCCCCGCGCTTATATAAAGCGTTTTTCGTACACCCCGTTTCCCCATTGGAGAGATCTCCTCTCACTTTTTGTATAAGGGAATGGGAAGTAAGGAAAAATTTCTCACTGTAGACAAGAAGTGAGGGTAGATTCCCCACCATGGACAGGATATGAGTGCAGATTTCCCACCGGGAACATTATGTGATGGTAGATTTCCCACCGGGAACATTATGTGATGGTAGATTTCCCACCGGAGAAGGGAACTAACGAGAGATTTCCCTCTAGGGACTGGACATTTATTGATGGGAGATTTCCCACCAGGGTGTGGATAGGCTGTTATGGTAGATTTGCCACAGGGGAAGGAATTGACAGGAGATTTCTCATCGTGAATGGGACATGTGGGGACTGGATGGGAGATTTTCCACTGGGAACAGAAACGGAGAGAGAATTTCCCACAGAGGATGGAACGTGACAGGGGAATTTCCCAAAGAAGATGGGATGTAAAGTGGGGTTTTCTATAGAGGATGCAATCAAAAGAGGGGAATTTTCCACCAAGGATGGGATGTGAAGAGAGACTTCCCACCAGGGATGAGAGGTGAGGGGAGACTTCTGACCGGGGACTGGATGCGAGGGAAATCTTTCCACTGGGGACATAACATTAGAGGAGATTTCCCAGCAGGGATGGGATGTAGTGGAAACTTTCCAATGGGGACCTGAAGTTTAAAGGTGATTCTTCACCACTACAGGACATCAGGGGAAAGTTACCACTAAAGGCACAGCAATAATACAAATCTGAATCCAAACCATTCCCACTGTGTCCAGTACAGCAAAGAAAAAAGTTTTGGCCAGAATTCCACTTTAACTTTTCTTTCCATTTTTCATCTTGGCTTGCCTATAGGTTATTGTAGCTCAGTGCACATCAAGTATCTGGGATCCTCCCAGCATTTAAAGGCCCAGTGTTTTTTTGTATTTTTTTTTCCCTTTTGCGTTGCTCGTCTGCCCACAGCAATTGCACAGACCGCACTCCAGTCATTATAAGAAACACATTGTGAGCAAATCATTGCCATAAGAGCTGTGTGTGTTTTATTCAGTCAAGTGGCTTCAGCTCAGAAGAACAACTTTATCCCATAATATTTTGGAACAAAAGAAAATTGACCATAACACAATGGATTTTTTTTTCACTCTTGTATGACTTCCAGGTAGTAACCACTTCCATGTGATAAAAACTTAAGTAAATAACCATCTCATAAATTGTTAAACATTTGTTACAGGAATTAAATCTGAAATCATTTCTGTGTGCGGATTTGAAGAGCTGTTTTGTGAGTGATATATTACAAGTCTGCATCGGCTGCATTTTGTATTATTATTTATTTAGCTGTATTGCTTTCACAGCTGGAAGGAAGCAGTGACAAAACTTGGTTGTCTGTCAAAACCACTTGTACTGTAGGGTTTCTTTACTAAAAGAGTCACTTTTGCTGTTGGCGAATGAAATATTTTTCATTTAATACCCTTGGCTTTAAAGGGGACTTTTAAGTGTCTGTAAAGCCGAGATCTTTTCATTTAGTTTTGGATGGAGTGTACAAGGCTTAGAACCACTGACAGGTTTTTTTTTTTTGTTGCTGTCTGCCTCCCCGCTGGGGAGATGGAAGAATAAAAGGATCCTTGCACGTTCTTCGGAAGCGGTGGTCTCTCTGCAGATGCCTGTCACTCTCCCCGATGATTCAAACATATAGCTCTGCACTATGCAAAGCTCACACTGCCTTTGAGAGAGCTATAGCTCTGACTCAGCAAGTGGCATGTTGAACCTATACAGATAGACCACTGATTGCACACAGAGAGCAAGAGTCCTTTTCCACAGCATGCTGGCAGGTGACAGTCTTTTCTACTAATGCTGCTTTCTAAAGAAATAGAACTTTGCGCTCATTTTGTTTTGATACACCTGGAATGTATTTAGATTAACTCAATGTTAAATTGGGCTTTTAAAGTACAGGATTGGTTGAAAAAACATGTATACACAGGAGGGGTACTAAGTGATTAATGTACCCATATCAATGGGTATTTAAGATTAGGTGACTGACACCAAATACTCGGTAAACACTGACCCTTATAAAGTGGTATATGCTTTACTAGGAGTTGAGGAACATTATTTTGTAACCTTCATGTTATGGCTGCCAGTCTTCAATTTAATAAACTTAGTCTCACATTCTGAAGTAACCGAAGTGGTTGTGCTACGGCCCCGGGTTACCAAACCTAAACACATAACCAGCAATTAGCCTATTTACTCATCAATATCCACTTAGCCATCTTGTACCTCAGTTGTTACCTTTAATCAAAGGTTTCAAGCTCATGACCGTTAGACCATAAATGCTACATAGATATGCCAAAATGAAAGGAAAGAAAATTGACTAATGTTTAGAGGCCTATTTACAACCACAGGTGTTCTACAGGTGGACGAAAGCCTTTGGAACTCTGTGGAGATCAAACAAATCAATTTATTTGTTTTAGTACCCGGGATTAGATGACCATCCCCAAGTCTGCTTGGTTTAAAGTTGAACAGGCAACCATCATACAAAGGTACCATGTAAATGTTTATATATCCCATGCCAACCAATGTTGGGGGACTCAAAGAGTCTGTGTGGCTTTATTTCCCAAACACTAATATTGTTCTTCAAAAAATTGTCTGCACAATCGATAATATGCACTCTTGGCCAGTAGATGTAGTGTTATATTATTAAAAGTAAAGTGTACATAAACCCTAACAACAAAATAGTTTTATTTGCTCCCTTTTTGTCTATTAAATATACCATTAAAAAATGTTTTGTATCTATATTAAATAAATGTAAAGAAATAAATACCATTTTATCCTACCAGAAATTCTAATTTTGACAAGCATAGAGAATGGTCAAATCCCCTGTTTGGTTTTTTTGCAATAGATGTCCCATTTGAAAGATTTCTTTCACTTCCACAGAAGAATAAAAGAAAAGTCACTAGCACATAGTACTTCGTGGTGCAAATGTAATCTTCTTTATTATTAAAGCGTCAGATGGGTCATAAAGCCTATGTTTCTGTGCCGTGCAGGGCGATGTGAGGAAGGGACCCTGAGTGGTCCCAAAACATTGGCTTTGTGACCTATGTGATGCTCTAATAATATTACATTTGCACAGTGACGTACTGAGTGCTGGTGACTTTTCTTCTATTCTTCTGTGGATCCACATGACCCTATCCAACTTTTCATGGTCACTCAAGGTGACTTGAGGAAGGGATCCTATGTGGCTTCAAAATATTGGCTTTATGACCTATGTGACGCTTTTATAATCCATAAGATTACATTGGCACCATGAAGTACTGTGTGCTGGTGACTTTTCTTCTATTCTTCTGTGGATCCACATGGTGCCATCTAACTTTTCAGGACCTCTTAAAGCGACTTGATGAAGGGATACTACTCGGCCTCAAAACATTGGCTTTATGACCTATGTGACATCTTAATAATCAGTAAGATTACATTGGTACCATGAAGTACTGAGTGCTAGTGATTTTTATTCTATTCTTCTATGGCTCCACACTGCACCATCCGTGGTTGTTACTACAAGCACCACCATATTCACTTTGGTCTGTATGGAGTGCAGCTGGTATTTGTTTCTTTTTCTTACTTCCTGTCTTGAAGATGACCTTCTCTTGTAGTTTCATCTGGTCCTGACAAAAATCTCCTCTGTATATGCCACACCTGCGGACCGAGCTTCCTTTTACTTGAATGAGGGAATAAAACGTAACTGGGCTGGAAGAAGATGAAACTATCAGAGGAAGTTGTAGCTCTAGAATGAAGGTAAGTATATAGCCGGGCAGTCTGAGCAAACATTGATATAAAGGTATACCTGTCCTGGTAACCTGTGGAATGGTAGTAAAATATATACCAAGCAATCCTATCGCAATCATCCAAGATAAACCAAAATCTAAAATGTGCTGCGAGTCACTGCTCTGCAATTTGTACATCATCATTGCATCTTTGTAGCATTTTATTGAATAAACCAGACTAGTTTGAGAATTTACCTTTCCTACAGGAGGATCTTATAAATAGAAAATGCAACAATAGAAGCGTATTTCTAAGATGTGTTTAACATTCTGTTCCACATGTGTACCTGTAACCCGAGCAGCCGACAAACATGTTGCAAGGTGGTAAAATCAAGCTTTGTATGAATGCAGCTTGGGAGCACATCTGGAATTATACTCCATATATATCTATATATAAAAAATATATGTTTTTAACTTTGCAGATTGGAAACAAAGCACATGTTTGTGTTCACCAAGTGAGATCCATTAATAACGTGACTCAACATGGGTCAATATGCAAATACAATCATTTTATTGTTTTTTGTTTTTTTATATACATCCATACAACGTTTGTTTCACATGGAACATTGGAACACAACCGCTCACGCTTTGAAGCTTACGTGTTTTCTTTCCATCAGTACAGTACTTTAAATGGTCAAAAATGTAATTATTTGCTTCATTCTTCCCCCCAGATGTATCAATATTGTACAAGGGATTTTAGTCACAGTCCTAACAAGGCTCTTTGGGGGCAATTAATTAAATTGTTAAACCTTTTGTGGTAAACCTGCCACTGAAGCATGAGGACTCATTCTGCCTTTATATGACCCAAGTAGTCTCTTGCAATTTGTATATCCCATGCAGTTCTGTTTTAATGATTTTCAACAAGTTGTAGTTTATGTAGCATTGTGCTTTAGCCACATAGGATGTACACATCTTTCTTATAGTGACCCTTGCATTTTTTAAAGATGGTATTCTAACAAGGCATGTCTGTCCAAATGCTGCAAACACTCTCCTCACTGTTGAAAAATGTTCTGAGCCTGAAAAAATGGGCCCCAGGGTCTGCCGGGAAATGTACCTTTCCGTGGTTGTCTATCTTTAGGGTCCCCTGCAAAATACTTACGATTTACTTGTGCTGATCTATATGTAACTACTGTCTCCTGTAAATCTTTAAAACATCCTCAGTATTTAAAATGTTCTATTATAAAGTATTAAAATTCATGGCATTTCATGCATCACATCAAAAAGCATATCACGGGTTGGCAACCTTGGCACGCCAGCTGTTGTGGAACTACAATTTCCATGATGCATTGCAAGACTCTGACAGCCACATGTATGGCTCCCAGAAGCAGAGGCATGAAGGAATTTGTAGTTTTGTAGTGCCTACCCCTGGCATATCATAAAAGAACCTCCTGAAGACATCTTAACTGAGACTACTTAGGAGAAATGAAAGACTGAGCTATCCAAGACTTTTCCAGGAAAAGTCAAGATTTGTGTGTAACTTCAGCTTCCTGTATCTCTGAACCCTGACAAGATTTCAGTGATGGTAACCTGCATTTGCATTTTTTTTTTACTATTTTAATTACTTTGTTCTTCAGCTATTTTCTTTTATCTTTTTACAGATCATACTTTTCTGAATAAGAAAAAAACATGATTTGCCTTTTGTTTTATTGTTTAACAGCAGCTGTGACATGGAATTGGGTTCCATAGGAACAACACTGAGGAACTGAGGGTGAGTGCAAAACAGACACTGATTGCTATCACATGCCTATAGCTAAATAATATATTATTAGGTACAAAATTGTATTAAATAAACATGCAGATATGCTAAAATGATCTTTTTATCTACATATATCAATTGTGTATGTTTTCATTATTGGGATAATCATAACAGTGTCTTTTTAAAATAACTGCAAAGGCAACCTACACATTGGGGGGAATTTACCAAAACTGGAGCAGAGAGATCTGGAGCAGTTGCCCATGACAACCGAACAGCTTCTTTCTTAAGTTCAGTTCAGTTTTACAAATGAAAGAGAGAAGCTGATTGGTTGTCTTGGCATCTCCAGATTCCGTCTGTTCCAGTTTTGATAAATTCTTCTCTCTGTGTTTACATCTCTAAAATATAATTTACAATTTAAATTATACAATATAATTTGAAATAGCTTTTTCTTTACACACAATGGTGAGAGAATGCAGAAGATAAGTGTTTTTTTTTTATAATCCCTAATATAAAAATAATATTATTATTTATTTTTTCTTTATTTACAAAGGTACATATATGTACACAGAATAAGATATAATATAATGAGAATGTTTGTCTCCACAGCTAAGCCAGCAAGTTAAGAGGTATCTGTGTAAAAGTGTCTGGTTGATGGGTTGGGGCTTAAAAGACCACTATCACAATAAATGTTTAGTCTGTTAACTGCACATGTTTAATGCATGTAATGGTGATAGTAATTCAGTATATTTAATTGCTTCTTCGTTTATGCACCTTTTATTTTTTTCCCCACATTTACTTGCAGACCAAGCTGTCCAGGGTAAGTGACAGTGACGAGAGCTGAGACAAACTATAACCTTCCGGGGGTGCTTAAAGCATTCACCTATCACTTCAAAGGCTTAAATGGTATCTAAACTTAAAAATAAAAATATAATATAACTATAACACTACTTAGATTTGTTGGCTACATTTTTTTCAGGCTTCTCTCCCTTTTATTTTTACCTGATAATGCTGTGAATAACACACTTCCTGTCGCTTTGTGTCTACACTTCTTCATTGTGTTTTATGGAGGGAGCCATGGTTGTTACACAGGTTGGACTTAGACATGTCTGCCTTTGTTCATCTCCATCACATAGATGATGGGGTCAGACGTTTGCATTTCCGACACAATCAATAGGTATTTTCTGCAATTTTAAGAAATGTTCTTAGCTTGGAAAAAAGGAAACCAGTGGAGCCACTACATCCAGGGACTGGTAAGCTGCAATTTATATAAAGTTTAGGGTTTTGGGTTCTCTTTTTAAAAATATGCCAAAGGCAACATGTGTCCGTAGTCCTGAATATGGTTTTTATTTTATTTACTTTGAATCCCTGCAGTTATTAATATAGGTGGAGCCAATCATTAACGGTGTGTTTTATTATAACCTACAAGACTCTGCCCCTGAGGTTTTCAGAGGTATTACTCACCAGCACCTCCCCATGGCCTTAGAATACCATTTATATTACCTTTATAATGGAGAAATGTAATTGGCTTCTTTTTCTTTTTTCTTCGAATATTTCCACTGTAATCCTAATCATCTACTGAGAATCCTTACACATGTAAAGTGCTTTTTATTTATGGCTAGGTGCCTCATCTCTCACTCCGGTGCTGACCTGACCGCTTATATCTGCCATGCATTTTTCATGTTATAGCTCTGAGCTGGTGATTACTCATGCTTTCTTTTTATACAGTTGTTTTATGGCCTCTCTGTGGGGACTCGGCCTGTCATGAGGACTTCTGCCGGCCCGAGCATCTGATATCTTCATGTGTTGATGTGTTCCAGCAGCTGCTACTGGAATTTATCAGCATGGCAGATTCTCAGACATTTAAGCAAATAGTATCTAGCGCAGACCCGGAGCTGCACAGAGCAATAATGCTCTTCAACTCCATATGGGATAGCACTCCTTGCTTACAGCCAACAAGCTTATGGGCACAATAAAGTCTGCAGACAGTTTGTCTGAAAGTACCTAAAAGCCCTAAAATATAAGCCGAGCAGACAAAAATATTTTTCTGTTACAAAGAAATGTAAAAAAAAAAGTGTGGTGTGTGTGTGTATATATATATGTGTGTATATATATATATATATATATA
>NW_017306288.1:453583-454275 GCF_000935625.1 Nanorana parkeri
TATATATATATATATATATCTCTATCTATCTATATATCTCTATCTATATATCTATCTCCTATCTCTATCTCTATCTATCTATCTATCTATCTATCTATACAATTTGTTAGCCAGCAGAGCTGTAGGCTGCTTTTTACATCCTCGTTGGTTGCTTTACAGCATGTGCAAAAAAGCATGTGTTTATAGGCATCAATAGTTTAAGCTGAAATTTATCTGCACAACTGAAGAGTTCATTGTAGCGACTTCTCCATTTTTCAGACAGCTTAGTCTAAAGTTTAAATCAGACAAATGGAGCCCTCAGACCAGTAGTGTCTGCTGTGCTTTCTCTTTAGCACATTGGTAGCGCTCTGGGAATCCTTTACTATGTATTACATTTTAATTTATATAACCATACGTTTTTATAGTCCAAATTTTTTTTTTTTTAAAGACAATTGAAATCAAACTGTGCCCATTTGGGTAACTATAATGGCTTCACATTATAGTTACCCAAATGGGCACAATGGAAACTTCAGCACCATGTGCTAGCATAATGACACAAAGGAAGGCATGAATACTGTTTAAAAAGTCAACTATTTGTCTGCTATTGCTCAGAATATCAGTTTGGCAGAAAAATATATCCCCAAGCACATAGTAAAGGTTATTTGAATTGATTAAGTGACCCTTTAGTGTTGGAGGTACACACACACACACAC
>NW_017306288.1:455109-503474 GCF_000935625.1 Nanorana parkeri
ATTATATAACCGTACGTTTTTATAGTCCAAATTTTTTTTTTTTTAAAGACAATTGAAATCAAACTGTGCCCATTTGGGTAACTATAATGGCTTCACATTATAGTTACCCAAATGGGCACAATGGAAACTTCAGCACCATGTGCTAGCATAATGACACAAAGGAAGGCATGAATACTGTTTAAAAAGTCAACTATTTGTCTGCTATTGCTCAGAATATCAGTTTGGCAGAAAAATATATCCCCAAGCACATAGTAAAGGTTATTTGAATTGATTAAGTGACCCTTTAGTGTTGGAGGTACACACACACACACACACACACACACACACACACTATCAATGGGCGCTTATACCTAAGTTCAGTGGAGCCTTCCACTTTTCAGGTGACCAGCTTGGCCAGGACTATCTCAGCAATGACTGCTCTCACAATATGTCATCTCTGTACTAAAGGTCTCACACACCTTACAACCTTTTCCCACTGCCCCCTCTGCATGTCCCCTCTAAGCAAGTAGCTTAGATTCCCGCCACTATTTCTCCCTCTTTATTCAACAATGGATGGGCAGCGTGACAAGTAAGGAACGCTACTTCTAGTAAGCTCAGCAAACGTATGAGCTTGCAGTGCATCCTCTCCCTTCATAACTACAGAGAGCTGTGCTAAAAAACCTGGGAAGACATAACCTGTATTGTCACAGGCTTACAGTCCAGCTCATTTAGAATCTCAGGATATCAAATAACCTTATATATTTAGGCAGCTGTGCAAGTTCAATTAACACTGAACTCCAGGATCAAGCCTCTATTGCATAAAATCCTCCCATTTTTCATGGTCATTCAAATGCACTTAAACTTTAGGACTTCATGGCTTTGGTGGCCTGAAATCTCAGGTCACCAAAGCTATGTGAGATCACCATCCACAGCCCAGATCTTTACTATGTCCGGTCACCGGAAGGACAGTCCAGCGAGGGACCAGATGTTGCATCCGACACACGTACGGGCTGCCAATTAATGGGCAGGACAAGACCAGGTAAACCGAAGACCAGATCCACCTACTAAAGGCAGTGCTTTGGTGCAGCCTTTTTGACCTACAAGGGGGCGTTAACAAGACCAATTACCATACTCATTAGGAAAAGAGTAGCTTCAAACAGCCCTTTTAGAGCCAGAAACAGGTCTCTTGAGGCCTGCTGAGGAACATGTCTGACTCTGAATATTACTAGCAAAGAAGCTAATCTGAAAAAAGGGATGAACATTTTTGGGAAAGGTAAGGCTGTGCCTTTGCACTAAGAATATTTTAAAATTGACTGAAGTTCAGCTTTAAATTCAGAGTCGCTTAGCAGGCAGGCTTGTGACCACATGTTCCAGATTTGTTAGCTTTTATCAATGCAAGATATGGAATGCTGGTACATTGTACATGGTACATTGTAGAATGCATGGAATATAGGATAAGTAAAAATCAAGTAAAATGGTGAGTTTCAAAATGTATGTATTTTGGTGCATACTGTTAATTTATAAAGACGCCCATATGTCTTTGATAACAGATACAGAGCAGACAAGTGAAACACTTTTAAAGTGTATGTGAACCCCCAAACAAAATACATGGCAGCTTACCATTTTTTTTAGATATGGTAGCTGCATTAGATTTCTTTTTCAGGCCCTTTTGCCATTTGCATTGGGTAATCCTGCCAGTAACACACTTACTGCCATAGGGTGACAACAATCCTTCACTGTACTATATGTAGGAGTAGCGGTGCCACACCAGGAGAGGAAGTGTTTTACACGTATCGCCATCGCATGGGGGGTTCTGTAGTTACCAGAGCCCCTGTGCAGGACTGATCAGACTGCTTTCAATTGTATATCTAACAAAATAAAATAGGGCGAGTAAGAAAAGTTTCTTATTGGTATTCTACATATTTGGTCCATGTTTGTTGACTTTTGTGAGGGGTAGATGAAAAAGCAAGGTTTAAACATCACATAAACAAAAACTCATGTAATACAAGAGCAAAATGTGAATACTTTCACATTGGTGCAGGTCAGCAGCCTGTGATAAATCTGTCATCAATTTTATATTTGTCGAAGTTTTGAAAAAGAAAGTCATGGCTACAAAGAAGCCAATTACGCAACAAAATAAACTGAATCACCACAGCAATAAACTGAAGGGCTGAATGTAAATGACTGTTCTCTCTGCAGGCTCCATTAATTTCAATTTTGATGTGTCAGTGCAGCTAAAACAACTAATTGGGGTTACACAGATCGAAAAGGATATAAATACTTTGCCGACTTTTTTTGGGGCAGATTTAAAAATGGAAGAAAAGAATAGCCGACGTGTGGGAAGAAGGGACCAAGTCAGATTCCATCTCCAGTTTTCTTCTTTATAGTAAAGAAAGAGTGAAAACAAAATATGGAGTACATGCACACAGAGCCCCCGGACACATCTGAATGGTAAGCGCCCTGTTGTACTAGCTCTGCCCCCTGTATCATTAGATTATTCTAGTACTTCTAGAGTACACTATTGGAAGAAGCATGCTGTCTGCTCTATATAAAAACTAAGTCTCAAATGTACAGACCATCGGACATGAGAAGGAAGAGATGGATTCATGTTTCCTGATCTATAAAGATTCTTTTAACTCTTCTACATGTATCTTGCACCAGAGCGGGATTAATACTAAATCGGGCCCTAGGAAGGTAGCAATTAGGACTCTCCCTAGAGCACCTTATGCATATACCACGCACAGTTGGGTTAAGGTTTCTTACAGGCATCAAAAAACATTTACCCAATCTGGCTATTTGTCTATAGACCTTCACTGATGGCCACAGACATCTCTAGTTTAGGAACACCTACCTACACTCTTGGGCCCTGGTTTGATTAAAAGCTCTGGGTAAGTAGCTTTGCCGTGATTACTGTAGCATAGCTCCCAACTGTCCCTCATTTTAGAGGGACTGACCCTCACTTGAAACCAAATCATATACACATTGGTCCAATGTGTATATCCCGATTTAAAAAGAAAAAAAATCGTATATATCTGTTAAAAGTGTGTTTTATTCAACCTGTACATTATTGGATTTATTATTTAAAAGGCCTTTATAAAGGAAAATGTCACTGTAGGCGTAGCAAGGTGTGTGTCCTGTGTTTGTATACTTTGTACTAAAAGGTGTCCCTCTGTCTCAAAACGCTGTCTCAAAAAGTTGGAAGGTATGCTGTAGCACTGTTAATAGCCGGCCCTGCCTATCATCTTCTTCTCTCTGGGCCCTTGGCTCTTGCCTTGGTTTCCTTGTCAGTAATCTGGTTCTGCTCTGCACCCCCTTCCCTCTACAGCTCCCTTGCTGAATTTAACCATGAATATCCAGAAATGACAGAGAGGGAACTAAAAAATTATACCAGTTTGTACATTTTGAGGCTTGCTGCTGCCCCCTTTGACCCTGCTATCCTAGGCACTGACTCACAAGTTCCATTATGGCAAATACAGTGTCTTATCAATAGTTTGGTACAGTCCAGGTTAACACACTGATCGCAGATTTAAACCATATTATTTTTAGTGTTGTTGAAACATCACTATAAGAACTTGTCCATGCAGAATCGCAGATACAGAATATTCTTTTAAGACTACAAGCGTGGAAAAAGTATTGCTTTTACCATCCGTAGGCATAGCAGAGACATGTAACAGGAACTTCTATATCAGATTCGAACTACAAAGGCAGTGCTGGAAGTTTATCATTCCCTCCATTAAGTAAAAGATAATTTTACATTTTAAACTTTTAGACACATTTGTCCACAAGGTTACAAGTCCATCTCCAGAGATCTTAATGTTCCTGTGTCCACTGTGCGCAACATTGTCAAGAAGTTTACAGCCCATGGCACTTTAGCTAATCTCCCTGGACGTGGACGAAAGAGAACAATTGATCAAAGATTGCAACAAAGGATTGTTTGGTGGATAAAGACCCCCGACCAACTTCCAGACAAATTCAAGCTGACCCTCAGGTACAGGGTACAACTGTCAGCTCACACTATACGTCGCCATCTGAATGAAAAGGGACGCTATGGTGAGAGACCCAGGAGGACCCCACTGCTCCTACAGAAAC
The DNA here is from genome assembly GCF_000935625.1 of Nanorana parkeri. Taxonomy (NCBI): domain Eukaryota; kingdom Metazoa; phylum Chordata; class Amphibia; order Anura; family Dicroglossidae; genus Nanorana; species Nanorana parkeri. Next base: position 459,178 of record NW_017306288.1, read on the forward strand.
ATAAAAAAGCCAGATTGGAGTTTGCTAAAACTTACCTGAGGAAGCTGAAATCCTTTTGGGAGAATCTGCTGTTGACAGACGAAACAAAATTACAGCTTTTTGGTAAAGCCCATCATTCTACTGTTTTCAGAAAAAGAAATGAGGCCTTTAAAAAAAAAAAATACAGTCCCTACAGTCAAACCTGGTGGAGGTTCACTCATGTTTTGGGGTTGCTTTGCTGCTTCAGGCACTGGATGTCTTGACTGTGTGCATGGCATTATGAAATCTAAAAACTACCAAAGAATTATGGGGTGCAATGTAGGGCCCAGTGTCAGAAAGTTGGATCTCCGTCAGAGGTCTTGGGTCTTAAGGTGCCCATACACCTTACAATTATCTGCAGATTTTCTGTGGTCAGATGGAAAAAGTGCAACAGATTGGCCCAGGTGGTGATTACTCCATCCACACAGTTAAGTGAAGATGGAGGAATCTGTTGCACCTTTTCCATCTGACCACAGAAAATCTGCAGATAATTGTAAGGTGTATGGCCAGCTTTACAGCAGGACAATGACCCAAAGCACATGTCAAAAAGCACCCAGAAATGGTTTCAGACAAAGGGCCGGAGAGTACTGGATTGGCCAGCAATGAGTCCAGATCTAAATCCCATAGAGCACCTGTGGAGATATCTCAAACCATAAGTTGGGAAAAGGAACCCTTCCAATCTGAGAGACCTGGAGCATTTGGCGAAGGAAGAGCAGTCCAAAATTCCTGTAGAGAGGTGTAAGAAACTCATCGACAGTTACAGGAAGCGATTCATTTCAGTTGTGCTACCAATTATTAATTGAGGGCGCCAATAATTTTGTCCAGTCCTTTTTTGGAGTTTACCCTGACAGAAATTAAAATTCATACATACTGATTTATATTTCAATATAAATGTGCTTGTATATACATTAATGCAATTACATAGACAACCGGACTGGTAGCAGATAAATGTGATCTGGGGAATTTGGACTATATTGAACACATCCGAATTTCTTAGTGTTCTTTGTAGATTTGGCTCATTTCTGTTTAATTATTGCAGATTAAAGTGGAAAAACAAGCTTAATATTAAGCAGGAAATGTTTGTGGAGACCTGGACTTTCTCAGCTGGTCGGTAAAAGTAGAATAATATGAGACAGAGCTGAGGAGTTCTTGGGTGGTTCATCTAATCTATAATTATGGGAACAGCCTGATAAACTGCTGGCAGAGAAACCTGCTTAACAATAGAAGTGTGCATTGTAATGCAAACTGCGAGAACAATAATATCACCAGTTATTTGCATTGCGTGGCTCCAGTATTTAGTAAAAGTGACCCTGTTATGACATAGACATAGAAAAAGTCTGCTGTGAAGGAATATAAGAAAAGTGTTAAACATCTTATCTCTATCCTTGTTCCACATCAATGACTCAGAAAGCATCAAAGCCAATGCAGCAACATGACCGCCAGGCAACTAGCATTTTTAGACAGCATAGGTAGCCTCCGTGAACCCGTGCTTTGCTCATCAAGGACAAAGTAATAGGTTTCATTCTTTGCCACTCAATTTAGCCCCTGAAAGGGAGGAGAACTCTGTGTACATTGAAGGGTCTCTGATGGTCTTCTCATGCCCATGTGACGGTGCTGGGCATATCACCAAGCAGCAGCACATGAGGGGAGTCACATGCTCCTACAAGGTGTATCCTTCTATTTACAGATGAATGGGGTGGCAGGGGAGCAAAGCGAAGATGAGTATGGTCTGTTGGGTCAGTGAAAGCTAACCTGTTGATTTGCTCTGCATGGGCAAAGCAATGGATTGCTTGCTGTACAAGCTGGGCACAGCATTAGAGCGAAAAGTGACCAGGACTTTTCCTGATGGCTATACTGTCCATGATGTCGTCGTCCGTGCTGAGGCTTCCCATTCAATGCAGTTAAGTGGACTCTTGCAGGGCAAATGACTTAAAAAGCAAACTTTCCCTATACATTCCATAGAATTACCTGTTTTTACCTGTGTTGCAAAGTGCAAGGCTCCATGCCCTGTGTATTATTCTTTATACTCTTCTCATTTCAACTGCAAAGGCAGCATTATTATATAAGAAATAAGTCAAGCTATATTAAGAATTCTCATTTACTAGGGCACATCAAGAGGGTAGTCTGGGTCACGTTGACCCACTTAAATAACAGTTACACGTAATCTAATATCTAAAGTAATAAAAGCCACCCAAATCGGTATTTATATAACCCAATAATAAAGGAAAATGACATAACACGCCGGACTGATTTGCCCTCGGCAACATGACGCATAAACAAAGTGACAAGAAGCAATTCATTTCCATGATAAAGATCGGTTGTATTAGCTATGGTTTCAAATATGTTTATTTGAATAATGTGAACGATGTGAAGTGCTTAATTTTGTTGAGGTTCCAAAAGTAACACAAGAAATTCTGTTACATTTTAAGATGGTTGACTCTCTCGGGAGCACAAGATAATCGTTTTCACTTTGTTGCATATACTGCACCTGTATAATATTCAATTCTTCTTTTTAAATCTGAGCTCCAGGCAGATATAAAAGGAGCAGATTAATGCAGCTCTGTATTAATGAAGCCATCGTTAGTTTTTTTGTTTGTTAAATGCAAGCAGCGTAATTTCCTGAATTTGACTTGGTATCATCCTTTTGAAGTGCCAGTACAGCAGGACTCAGACTGGGAGAGAGAGAAGTAGCACAAGGAGTCAGTTGCAGTGCAGTGGAGAGGGCAGAGTGACAGAGGGATGAGCTCATTAGCCTGCTGCGTCACCATTCCCTGTCTATTCACAGGCTGGGGGAGGGACAAGACCTGTATGTGTTGCCTAACTGAGAAAAATCCGGTCTCCTGTCCTGCCAGACAGGACTGTGCTGTGTGGCAAATCTGTGTAAATCTCAGGACTGCATGGAAAGAAGTGCAAATCATTGGACAAGGAATACCGTTCCTATAGAAGTATTTCCTAGGAGAACCTGTTAGTAATTTTAAACATTTGAAAGGAAACATGCTGTTTATGTGCAGACACAAGATGCCTACTATTAATTTTGTCAGCCACAAGAGCCCATTCTTTGTGCCCCTCTGATTCTAGTTGACTTGGCTAAGGCCATGAGTTTCCTACTTATTATCCTTATTGTGTCTCCCCTATTGATTACTTAAAGGAGACCTGTATTCAATCTGTAGGCTGTCATTGATGAGCTTGTTTTGAAAATGCTCATTACTGGCTGTTTTGTTGATCCAAAGTCTTCTAGCACTTGCTGTGTCCCGGACTCAAAATAAACATAGAGATCAGGAGTTCTGACTTTTACTAGCTGCATGCTTTCTGATTTAAAGCCCATTTCCAGGCAAAATAAACATCCATTCGACCCATTGCATATTTTATTTAAATATGCCTTGAGATGTCACTCACTGGCTGATTTTCCTTTAGTGGAGACCAGAGATCCAGCAATGCAGTCTGGACCCACCATGCCATTGCCACTGAAGTCTTTTTAGGGTCTGTGAAGACCCTGGTGTTGGACAGCCAATCAGAAGTGCCAATGTCATCAGACAGTGGCAACTGAAGAAGAATCCTCCCATTCTATAGCATGGAAGAGAAGACTTGGCACTCGGCATGTCACATGACCATGGATTTAACTGAGTATTTGGGGCATTAAAAGAGAATTATGGGGAGAGTGAAATACACTCATCCCCAAAATTAGAGCCGAAGTTTGACAGCTTCCTATTGATCGAGAACTGAGTGATCACATAGCGCTGATCGATCAGTTCCCGATCATCTCCCTGCAGAGAGCGGTGACTGAAGGTCATCTCTCCCTGCAGGGATTATGCCCTCCCCTCTCCGTTTCTCCAGTACTGACTGGAGAAATAGACAGGGGAGGGGCTGGCACAGCTGGTTCTTCCTCTAGAAAGGCAGAGGCAGCTGTCAATCAAGTGGTGGGGTGGATCCCGCGGCTCTGCATTGTCAGCATTTAGTGGGCAATAGCCTGCTATATGCTGAGTTTTGCAAAGTCACAGGAAGACATTAATATATGTCCTCCTGTGACCATAAAGAGAACTATGGCAAAAAAATGTTGGGCCATAGTTCTCTTAAGTTTGGATTTTCTAAAAAACATTGCTGCAGAAATTAGCTAAAATAGGGTGGTAGGAAGTATTTTTTTGAAGGAGGGGTTGGGGGAATCTTGGACAGTACACAACTTTAAAAATGTAAAGCCGGAAGCAACCAAGAGAAGGAGGAAAATCCCTGGCTGGAGAACAGGTTTAGGGGCCCATTTATATAGCAACACAAGCAATATCGTAGGTTGTGCAGTACTGTGCTGCTTTACGTGTTTTTAAAGTGTATTGGGGTGCATTGGTCACAATGAATGGCACAGCAGTGCACCAATGCATGTAATGTGCATTGCTGCAACACAGTGGTGTACATGGACCCAAAAGGGTAATTGTGGACACAGGGCATCCATGGAACTAGCATTTTCAGAATAAGGTCAGTAATGACAGCGTCTATAGTTCTTCTAAAAGACAGGTTTCCTTTAGAGCCCTTTCAGATGGCATTCTGATCAGGTCCGCCTGTCAGTTTTTCAGCCCTGCCCTGTGTAAGTCTAAGGGCAACCAAGTCTAAATGGACATATGTCCAATTACCCCCAACACTAGCTAGGTCTGGAGAACCAAAGAGAACAGGGTTCCATTTTGGCGGACCTGATCGTAGCGGATTGGGGGTAATCTGATGTAACTGGACACAAGCCTGTTTAGATCCAACTCCCCATAGATCTAACATGGGTCCAGTGAGTTCAGTTTTTTCCTCCATTGCAAGATGGAGGTAAAAACTGGACGGACATAGATGTCACATGGTGACATCCGGTCTGAACAGCTCCAATCAGTAGGGGATCTGTTTCCGGGATTCCCTACTGATTGGAACTGACAGGGGCCCATATTTGACAGGTATTCAAACTGCACCCATCTTATGTCTTTGCCATACTCCAGCTGGAGAAGGCTTTCAGAATTGTAATCCTGAATAACTTTATCCTATAATATCTTTCTCAACCCACTGTAATATTGTGAAATATGTCATCCCAACTATTTTGTAGCAGCAAAGGTTTTCTAAATGATATGAATACAGTAATATTTGTGCAATGCTGTGGTCACTTTTTGTCAGGGGGTCACGGTCACTGCAACCATGTGGCCATATCGGAAAAATACAATTCCTGAGGGGTCTGCAGCATTCTCTTATGTTCACTATTAGGCGGCTCCTTGTCTATTGAGGAAAAAAAACTTTATACTAAACATTGATTTTTTATTTTTTTTGCCTTTCTTCCTTAAATACGGCATCTCACCATTCAGAATAATACAGCTACATAGCATCAGAGTACACGGACAAATGCTGACTGCTATAAAAAAGGAACAGATTGTACAGGTAGGCGGTAGCAGATAAAACTGCTAGGAAATCCTTTTTCTTTCACTGTAATGTGTTCCCATTACATATTGGGTAGCATCTATTGAGTAGCAATGATAAATAACTGATGGTAGACACTGTCTCTAGAACATATGGCAATGGAATTAAAGACTACAAGACTGCAGCCACTGAGGTTAAATGACAACGATATTTCAGTTTTGTTTTCTTACCGTGACAATGTTCAAAGCTGTGCTTAAGACAACCCAAGTATCCTTTGACCCAGCCACAGACTTCGTAATTGCTGACAACTGTTACTAAAGGGTAATGCGTTAGTATGGCTGAAGGTCTTCTGAAGCCACTTTGCTACATGCTGGCTTGTCCTCTACTGAGATGTAATGGTACATCTGAACAAACATGGCTGGGCCTTGGGTATCTGAATCCATCACTTCCAACGTGACAGGCTGGTGTCACAAGTACAAATGTTCTCAACCTACAACCAACCCAATCAAAGAATGTCATAAGAAACCTATGCTGAGAGAAATATGTAGCCTGCCATTGCTGATCTCATACTAAAAATGCTAGTTGTCTGACAGTTTCTAAGTTACTGACCGGGAACAATCAGGCAGCCAGCGATGTCAAAGTGATATCAGAATTAAACTGATTTACCCAGCATACTAATGCTGGGTATACACTGTTATATTTTCTGCGATCGGCTGAACGAAAAAAAAATATAACAGATTCCTCCCATCAATTAAGAGTGTGAATGGAGGAATCCCCCGCTCTTTCCATTGTATTCTGACAGCAGTCACCAGTCAGCTGCAAGCACAATTGGACCGAAAATTTTCCAACTGGCTCTTTCCATCTTATGATTGAGGGATGCCAGCCGGTAGGGTACCGATAGTGGCACCCACTGTGCGAATTTCAGCCGGTTCAAATTTGAGCAACCCCTATTATCTGTTATATGAAGGAATGGCTAAATGGGGGGTTGTAACCTACATCAACAGGTAATCTGTGTATAATGATAGTTTAATGTTTTGAGAACCAATTTGGACACCAGAAATGGAAGGGTTACGAGCATTTAATAGATTAGGCTGTCAGAGGTCCCGCTCTTGATGGGGACCTCAGGCAGCTTGCTCGGGACCTGAAGCAGCTGTCTTTGACAGTGCCTGTCTGGTTGTACATTACCTCCTCATACTTCCAAGCACCAGCACACCAAAGGACAGCCCCATATCTGCTTGTACAGCCCCGGAGTCCGCAAAAATGAATCTTCTCTTTGTACATTCAGCTTGGTGTCCTTCTATACCAAATGAGGTAAAACCCAATGTTTCAGATGAAATAATCTGTGTCATGTCCTAGTAAGCATCCTGAAAAACTGCTGTTTCAGCAATCACTCTGGCTTTGATAGCATGCCAACAGCTGCCAATGAAATGTCCCTTATGAACTGAGATAGAGGGAAGAGCACACTGTACGGCTTCTGTTGTAGACTATTCCTCCCTTCTTTTTGGGGATTCACAGTGTGAAGGTAATATACAACTGTATTTTTCCCCACAGTCATTGCTGAATGTGTTCTGAAATTTCAACCTCTTTGTTGCTGCAGAGATGATTACATCCAGCAGTACACATATTACATGTGTCGTAGGCCAAATGCATATGTGCCAGATCACGCCAGACAAATCGATTTAACTCCTACTTCACACCGCAAGATACACGGCCTTAAAATCTAAACTGCAGTAAAAGGTTGAATTACACATTCCTGTTTATTATACTCAGGTTCTCATGAATAAAATCACGGAGAACTTTTATAGTGTGTAAATTCAGAATGAGATTACCGAGACATGACCAGATAAAACGCGGCGGGTTACTGAAACTTTACATTATAATTTGCACGGATAATTTATAAACATAATCTTGATCATATTTGCAAACCACTATTACTATAAAATCTTGTTCTAACGCTCAAAGATGAACACGCAAAAATTTCTGCAGATTCAGAAGAGAAGTTATTTAAAATGAAGGTGGTGCAAGCAGAGTCAGATCTCCAATCAGCAGGCAGCGTGAGCTTTGCTGACTGAAGAGCTATAGGTCAGCCTCAGCAAAGGGAGTGTTTGACCTCTGCATAGAGAGCATTGCTTTTACACAGAGAGCAAGGGTCCTTCTCTGCAGCATGCTGGCAAGGAACAGGCTTGCTACACAGATTGTGGCTGATTTTCTAAAGAAAATAAAACGGGGGCTAATTTAGAACCCTTCTGTCCAGCGTATAGCTCAGCGAATGCTGTTGCATGGCATGACTGCCATACGATGGCACTGAGGAGCATTGGCACGGCAGTAGTGCCGTGCCAATGGCATTCACCCAATAAAACACTGGATGGAAGGGTTATTAATCAGCCCCTAAGTGTTTGCACATCTTTTGTTTTGATGCACCTGTATTTAGCTGGGCATCATGTGCAACCAAACATAATTCACACAGCCTCACAAATGCCTGCGGTGGTGTGGCAAGAATTGTCAGGAAAATCAAGCACGCAGCCATACCTGAAGATCAACGAGTGCTTTGTCCGGATGTCTGCACATGGACCTTGCTCACAACAAAAAAAGCTACGTTGGCTTGCAAATCTGCACAAAGGAACGTACTGGCTAATGCACATGCACTTGGTGCCCAGTGGCCTATTTAAACTGGAGCACCACTGAGGAGAGTTGCTAAGTGGTCTTTAGCTCCTGCCTCCTGTGACCTGCATGTTTCCTCCCTGTGTTTTGTCCTGGCTTGCCTGACTCTGTGATATCCTGATTCCTGGCTACTGACCCCAGCTTGTACCCTGACAATGCTCTTTGTTTACCTGCTTTGTACCTCTGTTTCCTGGCTGAGTCTGGCCTTAGCTTGCACCCTGACTTCGCTCCTTGCCTACTGCGTGGCTGACCTCGGCTTGTCTGCTGACCTTGCTGCCATCTGACATCCTGTTATCCTGCCTGCCTTTTGCTGATCCTGGTCTCTGGTACTCTCCAGTTCTCCAGTTCTGGACCAGCTGTAGGCAGCGTGACAACAATGCTGCACTGCTCCTGTAGGCTGTGTCTGCTTCAGATGATCAAAAAATATATGGGGGGTGGCTATCCGCATTGTCACTGCTGATTCAAAAGCCTCTAGCTCGTCAGTCAGCACTTGATCACACCTAGTCCTGCCCGATGCTTCCGGATTGACAGCACTACCTCTGATGCCGGAACCCTCCCACTGTAAAATTCAGTGTCTGGGAGGGGAGCGTGTGAGACACAAATGAAGGAGGATTTGCCTCATCCAGGGAAGGTAAAGGGCATTTTACTGTTTACTTTATGAGGCCTGTGCATCTTATAGTAACAGGATTTAATACTTGACCAGACTAGTACATAGGAACCTTTAAGCATCAGTACACTTTATTAAAAAGGGCAAAGTGATTAACTATGTCATACATCTAGGATGAGGTTGATGGTCCTAGACGGTTCCTTTTTAAAATGCATGAAGTACAATTACAGTGTTGTAGATCAGATTGTAAAAAAGAAAAGTTATTTTTAAATTTCCCCCATTTATGATTTCATAGTGGAAAATTTGTAATTTTTCTGCCTATTATAGATATCTCTAACTAGATAGCAGATGGTTGCTTGTCTCTGGGTGCTCTTCATACTAGAAAGAATTCTTCTGAATAGTCATACCCATTGTAAATTCTGTATTACACTGTAACATTTAAAAGAGAATTAAATGCAAACTTTTTTGACTATACAGTAGTTCTCTTTTGGGCCACAGAAGTACATTTTCTGACGGTGTAGAGCCACACTGCAGCCGAGAAAGATCCTGACAATATTGTTGGGATCCACCCTGCTGCCTGGCTGATAGCTAGCTTTGCCTCTCTAGAGCCAGAGCCAGCTGTGCCCGCCCCTCCCCTGTCTGTCCCTCCAACGGGGGCTGGAGAAACATAGAAAGGTGAGGGGGAAATCCCTGGTGTGAACAGTGACTGATGGTCACAACACTCTTCAGGGAGAAGCCGTGAGTTGGGTGGTCAGTTGTTGTTGCTGCTCAGTTCTCAAGCTATAGAGGCGGCGTGTGACAGCTGCAGTGTCACACGCCGGTTCAAACTATTGGGAATAGCACATTTTACTCTCCCAATACTTCTCCTAAATATACACCCAACAGGCAAGAGAAACCATGTTACTTTATTTAGTGACTTACTACATGACTTATGTGATATATTCCCTTTTAATTTATTTTCTTGGGGCTTGTTCACACCAGTTCCAGTGGTTTCCAGCACGATTAGCTGATGGAATGCACTGGATAGCATCCTGGCTGTCTCCCTGTGTTCTGGGGTGGTAGCCCGCACCAGAACACGTGGCACATCAATGCCTGCATTACGATCCAGTCTGATTGCAAAAAAAAGTGCATACATCATTTCTTGTGACCGCACTGGACTGTAACGCAGGCATTGATGTGCCACACATTTTTGGTGGGGGGGGGGGCATGGCTGCGGTGCCACTGACTTGAATGCATCGGCACACCCCCTCCCGCTCCAGAACGCAGGGAGCCAGCCAGGGTGCCATCCAGTGCATTCCAGCAGCTAATTGTGCTGGAACGCACTGGAAGTGGTGTGAACAAGCCCTAAGGCTCCGATCAAACTTTGGTGTTGCATGAACACAGGCCAAAGCATGTTCACACAATGCTTTAAAACATGCAACATGCGTGCAGTGCCATTACTTGTTAAGAGCCCTGCTTTCATCACTAAGACCTCACTGCTTGAATTCTTGTGCTGGATCAGCATGACAGCCATTCATCCAACAATTTCAAACACAGGTCAGCAATGGTCCCCGCTCCCTACATATTTATCTAAGTACCAGGTTCTTTCAGTGCAAATATTTTCTAAATACAAGAGGCATGGGTATTCTTACTTGAATCTTGGCGAGCTTTATGTATTTCTTCCAGATCTGTGCAGTAACCCTGCATGAAGCTTTTCTTCTGTGCAGGAGCTTCCTGTAATAAAGACCAGTCACTGCTGATCTCTCTTCTTGTGCAGGGTAACTGGTCTTGTCTCTGCCCCCCTCCTGAAGTTTTCTGCAGGCAGCCTGTAGTGGGTGGAGCCTGCTGGCTCCCTCCCATAGCTCTGCTCTCTGCACAAGCTATGTACAGGATAGCGATGATGTCACTGTAGCTTTAACAATGGTTTGCAAAGGTAATTGGTGTTCACAAAATGGATTTATCTCCTTTAAGACAATTAAGATATATTTCAATGAAAGTTTTTGTGCCCAGAGTTCAGCTTTTAAACTGGCTACTAAACTGACTACTTCCCAAATTAGCCCTACCGTGTGTAATGTTTTTGTGATATACTGACACTATGGAGCTGATTTATTAATCAGAGTATATAGGCAAAAAAAAAAAAAAAAGCTCTGGCATGGTTATAAAGAATGGTGCTATGCTTTGCAAATGTGTTCGCCGCTTTACTTACATTGGGACTCTAAAGTGAAGACTTGGAGAAGGAAATCTGTCACATCGCTTTGACGGGTTAGATGACAGTTCTTTCCTCCATCCCTGCACAGGCTCCATAATGCTCTCTGTATTATAGACATTTTTTTAAAAAGGGCAGGTGCAGAGTACTGGCTGCGATGTCCTGCAAAGATCGGTATCTGCTCTCCAATATAAATGGGGCCCATGAATGAGTGAATTAAAGAAAACAATTTTCTTTGTGTTCCACATAATCCACCTCAGCAGCAGGTGTACATGCTTTCCGTCTGAAAAGGAAAAACCTGACGTACAATTTAGGCAAAAGGTAAATAAGCCATTGACAACAAGAAAAACCATTAGTAGGCGTGAATTGCCTGAGGGGATTCAGACACCAAATAAAATTCTAATGATGCCTGCAAAAATATACGGAGCAGTAGACAGGGCAGTGCTGTTTGCAGAGGGATAAGTTCCCAGCTAATGCTGCAGAATAGCGCCTTTCATTTCTCAGATCAAGGCTGAACTACTCTGACTGAAGCATTGTGGGGGATTTAAAGGACTACCCCATTCTAATCACCACACCGGGAAAGGAATAGGTTGACTAGATCTTTATCTGTATTTGATTTGTTTTGGTATACACAAGAAGCAAAAATAATATTTTGCAACAATGTGTAACTTGTAACAACTTAAAAACTACTTATATTCTCTTCTGTATCTGGATGACGGGACCTTTTATTTTTTGGCTAAACAAAAATCCAGGAAAATCTGAAAAACATAAAGTTCAGGCCTTACTCCGTTCTTACCATGAATAACAGCATTAAGACATTCAGTATGTCCTCTAAGTTCTGAGGAAGGGGGCGTGCCCCAGAAAAGCATTAACCCTTGCCACTCGGTGCTGGAAGATGACTTCGGTCGTGAGCTGACTTGGCTGTGCTGTGGCTTCTGATGGGCGATAGCCTCCTGTGAGGGGAACCATTGAATACGCTGGTGTCACTTTTCCCTTGTGAGTACATTACCATTTTTTAAAAGCAAATTATTAAACGATCCTTCTCATGGAGTGGGCGCTCTCCTTTTTTGTCATTCTATAGATATTTAGGTTCCCTGCCGTGTGGAGCTGCCCCAGTGTGATCAGGTGGAATCAATTAAAGGAGTAAGGCTTGCTGTGAGTCATTTGCGCTGGGAAGATTTTTGAATCCGTTGCAATTAGGCATGAGTGAAACTGAGTTTGAATTTCCAAAAAACTTTGGTGATAACTGAGAAATTTCTGTGAAATGTCACTATTTTACTGAAATGCATTATAGTCAATAAAGATGGGGAAATTAATGTGGTTTTTGAAGGGTGCTATGAGCTTTAAATGGCTCCTGAGGGTTAGGGAGGCCCCATCCAAGTATCCTGGATCTGTTCTTGTGCCAAAAAAATGGCCCCTGCTAAGCTTCGAATCTTCACGTTTTTCACAGATGAAAAGATATTGTAAAAAAAGTTCAATTTAAAATTTAGAGCGAAAGTACACAAAAACACTCCCCAGAAAAACACATGCTGTAACCACATAATGAAATAGATGATTAAATTCAGTGAGCTGCAAATGATGAGAGTTCAAATGATGAGTTTTCCACGTGAGCATAAATTTGATGATGATAAAATCGGTCATTTATGGCAAAATGTATTTCACTCGGATAGTTTTGCTTCTGACATCAGTATAATTTAATTGACTAAGGTATTCCCATGTCCACATCAATCTGTCCTGATAACATCATTGTCCGAGACAAGGCAAATATGTAATCCTACATTTTGCGTGTGGTTGGTCACTCAGTAATACGTTTGACTCGAGCACAGATGGTCTTGATTAAAGTGACACTAAACCCAGGAGTTAAATGTTAAAAAAGCATTTAAGTTCCTTATCTATTAACGAAAATGTATCTTATTTGTGTATCACTCGGCTGAGGAGATTGTAGTCCATCACGAGAGTGAGCTTGGAGTTTTGGACACAAAGGAGGCTGCAGGCAAACCTGCCCCAACGTGACCCAATGAGATGGCCCTCCTGCTACGTAATTTACAAATCCTAATTTAAATCATGCCAGACAGTATAGCTAAAGGTGTATTTATTGACGTGCAGCACAACAGGTATTGCAACGAACGTTTCGGGGTCGCACGGGATCCCTTTCCTCAGGCAAAAAAGCATACAATGTAAGTGCATAAGAACAGCTGATATATAGCACCAAACCAATCAGAGCAACCAATCACAAGCACCCCATGTGACCCCCGTGACATTATCAAAGACGTCACATTCCCGCCAGATATGCATAGTAAAAGCTGATGGATAATAACACGTGATAGAGCACATTGTCACAACACAATACAAAAGTACATGTCATGTAGCCGTCCCCTCCTCTCCCCTTGTCTGTTCACAGAATACAAGGCGTTCTGTGATTTGGACAATGGGAGAGAAGGGGTGGGTCAGTGTCAGAAGCTCCCCTTGTCCATTCACAGAATGCCTTGTATTCTGTGGACAGAATCTGAGGCATTTTGGGAACGGACAAGGGCAGAAGAAAGGTAAGGTATCTCCCCAAAAAGAAACAAATGGCAAAAAAAACCTGATAGCAGTTTTTACCCTTTCCTACTCTATCCAAAATGGGGGGAAAAAGTTTTGGCTTTAGAAATGCTTTAACATTTTACCGCATGATAGCACGGTGCATTGAGGACTTGCAGTAACATTCAATTTCCAGGACATCCCAACGCAGTACAACTGTAGCAGGTAATGCATCTGTGGCACTCTTCATTTAAAAGAAAAGGGGCATATCAGATTTTTGCAGCATTATGGTAAGTTGGACCCACAAATGAATGGACTGCATTAACGCAAGTTAAACGTGTGCTAAAATGTGCATTGATACACGTTTGCTAATACAACACAGCACTCAAAAGTGAATGAGCCCTTAAAGTATTTTTAGAAGTATTACAATGCTGTCAGTTCACATTGAAATTTATATGCAAAGTTAATTCTATGAAATCTGTCAGGGATACCTTTCTTTAAATGCTCAGGTATGTGAACTTTCCCTTTCTCAGTACATGCACTTTATATGTGGAAGGTAGCAATTAGTACACCATTTAAATTATGGAGTACAAGGGTCTCCTGCTGCCATTACGTGCCCATAATATATCTTTTTTCCTCCAACCAGTAAGCCCACCTTAAGCATGAATGCTTATCCCAGCAGGAGAAGTTATTGCACGCATAAAATGCAAACTGCCAGAAGAAAATGCAAAGCATTTGACTTTTTGGCTACTTGCTGTTCTATACATGAATACAGTGTTATGAGAGAAGCTCCTTGGCTCCAAAAGGGAGGGCCCAGCTCCATTGTTTGGCACCCGCAGCCTGAGACCGAGGGGTGCAAACTCAACCTAGAGACCTTTACCAATACAATGCAGATTGCAGTACCTAACAGAAACCAGGGTTTGCGGACTATCCACAACTTTGATAACGTTGATGAACTGTCTGCTTCTGAGTTGCTTTGATTCCACTTTGAGATTTTAAAATGCGACACACATTGTATATCTGGAGAAAACCTTTTTTCTTTTGTATTGGATAGAGTAGGGAGGGGTTAGACCAGAGGTGGGCAACTCCGGCCCTCCAGCTATTGTGGAACTACAAGTCCTATGGGGCATTGCAAGACTGATTTTTACAGGCATTGTTGAGATTTGTAGTTAAAGCACAGCTGGAGGACCGGAGTTGCCCACCCTGGGTTTGTATATTGTGGACACAAAGTGACCATTGTACACAGTGACATGATCAGCTGCCTGGCTGTCCATAAGTTCTGTAATTAAATTGATCACTGACCCGGGAAAATGCATAAAGATTAGAAATACAAACTGAAGTCAGATGTTCTAAACTGCATACTTGTCTTGGATCAGAGACTCAGGAAGTATGGGAGCCATCTGATCAGCATGAAAGCAAGGCAACCAGCATTTTCCAGGGGAGAGACCCGCAGTGGCAGCCCACATGTTCTCAATACAAATTTGTATTCAAATGGAAGACAGTAGAAGTGATTTTTTTCTGAAGATACGGGTAAACAACGCGATTTAACAGCCTTTGAACGTGGGATGATTGTTGGCGCTCAAGCCATGGAGCGAGTATCAGCAAAACAGCAGAATTCGTTAAATGTTCAAGAGCAGCTGTTGTTAAAGTGTTTAAAGACTGGACATTCTAACGTTCTTCCACTGGAGTTCGGTTTTGAGTTTGCAATTTTGGGGCTTCACAATGGCTTCGATGAACGCCCTATGCATTGATCCTAGACATATATCACTGTCCTTAATGCATCCAAAACTACCCAAAAAAGTATTGTCATTACATTCAATTAAAGTTTTCGATAAAGTGGAGAGGGGTAGGTACCTCCATCAATGTGTTGTCTTTGGGGAGATTTTCATTCACTTCCCTTGTGTCTGTCATCCTGTTCACTTCTAGACAGGATGGTATTGGAAATCTCTTCAACATAGATGGCTGTAAATTAAAAAAAAAGACCTGGCAAAGGTTCTAAAATCCAGCACTGAAAAACAAGAGTTTTGATGAAAGTATTATTTTTTTAAACTAGAATTAGCTGACGTTTATAGCACTTAATATATACTTCCCATTTCTAAATGATAAATAACCTAGGCAAAAGGGATCCAATCAGCCAACATTGTTGCAAAAACAAAAATACTAATTCATCCTGTCAGCACCTCTATCTTTAGTGTGATGCTTTAATGAACTCATCCCTCGTACGACAGGCTTGTTTAGAAAAACATGTTTGTAATCTTCCTTCTCAGCTGCTCCAGTCAATCACCCTTTTCTCTAATCCACCATTAAACATCTGCAGAATTTAATACATTTTCATCAGAACGGGATGAGCTCTTGGCTAAGTTGCAGGATTTTGGTCCCGGACAAAGTGAAATAACTTGTTTTATTCCCGACAGTTCTGGGTCAGGGACTCTGTTTTGAAGCAAGAGGCAATGCCATCTTTAATTTTGATTGGACCCTGGGCAAACATTTTCTTGGGCCCCACCTTACCCACCACGCCATGCCCCCTACCTGCCATGCAATTTTGCTCTCCACCCTAACATCCCAAATCAATTTATTTATTTAAAAATGTTTTTAAATGTTTGGCCTAGTAGATGAATATATATATATATTTTCTTTTTAATTCATGTATTTACAATTATTATTTGCTCTGCCTCTGCCCTGGTGATGTAGCGGTAGCTCAGTCCGAATGTCACATCTCACGCTTCTGATTGACGTGCGTGACATGACAGAAGATGCCCTCTCGCAACATCCTGCTCCTTTTTTAGTTCCAGGAGTCAGTATCTCTCTCTGTCCCAGCAGTCAGTCCCCCTCTCTCTGTCCCAGCAGTCAGTCCCCCTCTCTCTGTCCCAGCAGTCAGTCCCCCTCTCTCTGTCCCAGCAGTCAGTCCCTCTCTCGGTCCCAGCAGTCAGTCCCTTTCTCGGTCCCAGCAGTCAGTATCTGTCTCTCAGTCCCAGCATTCATATCACACTGTCTCTATCTCTTGGTCGTTAAAGTAATTTCACACCGTCCTTCTCTCCCTGGCAGTAGGTATTGAGACCCGGCCCCTCAGTGAGGTAAGAGTCCCGCCCCCCATCACACAGAGTCCCTGAAGCAAGCTGGTGGAAATGTGCTGAGTTTGCTCTTGCAGTTTACACTGGGCATCCCGGGCATGTTTTTTTTTTTTTATTTGTGGGCTTAAGGGGCAGCTGCTTTGGACCCCACAACAATAACAAGGCCCTGCAACAATGACCCCTTTTGCCCCACGTTAAAGACGGCCCTGGCAAGAGGGTCACCATGCCAGCCAGGTAACTTGCATTTGTAATATGAGAAGTTTCCTATGGCTTCCCCAGTGTTCATTTCAGGAAGGGTGTTTTTCATTGTTGTGTCCACTCTCCTCATTTGATTCCTGAATCTATTAGTTCTCTTGTGAGCTAGAACTGGGACCAAACAACAGTTTTACTGACAACGGTGCAATCTACAATGACCGCTATACTGCCAATCACCAGCATGGCCTTGGTGCTCACTGTAGGTTGTATAGTTGGCAACAGGAAGACTAGAGCACAGTCATGAGGCTTGCATTAACTAAACTGGAAACACAATTTACTAAGGCGTTGTTTTGTGTTTTCTTTTGGAACAGTAATTGTTACTTTCTCTACTTTGCAGCTGTGGATATGGAAAACCAATAAACTGAGCTTACTGTTTACAGAAGACCATCTGTACTATTGGAGTTGATACCATTTGTGACAAAACAGTGTATATCACACAATTGTTTCCTGAGGCAGGAGCACTCTCCACTCATAGTGACCGAGGGCCTTTCAACACAAGAAAATGTGAAAAATGGCAGTAATGTTCAATACAGGGCATGTACAGCAGTTGTGTACATCATTGTATTCTTTATTAAGGTCGAGACTTGGAAAAATTGTTATACAGTTAATTATGAAATATCGCATAGTAAGAGTTAGCATTTTACTTTCAAACCAGCAGATGGAGCTTTAACCTTGCCTTTCATGTTTCAATCTTGCAGGGTTGATGTGTTGCTTTTTACAGGCTTCAAAAACTCAAACTGAAATCTACAGACGCAGGGGTCAATATTGACTCCACTCTTATTGTAGAGCTCAGTCAGTAGTTTCAGAGTCAAATTAGTGCCTCATGGCAGACAGCTTCTGATGTGCTGTTGCTTTTTAGCTTACCCATAGTGATCTGGAAATCCTTTGTCATTATAATCTGATCAATAACATTATGATCTCTGACCATATATAAAACTGACCTTAAAGTGACACTAAACTCAGAGTTGCTTCTTAAAAATACATTCAAGTATCTTAACTATTAACTAAAATGTTTCCTATTTGTATATCACTCGGCTGTAGATCCTCAAATCATCTCTGAATTGGTGCTGACACTGCCCTTCCTCCTGGAGGGTGGCTACTTTTGTTCCCCATGGTCCCTGTGTGTGTTGTAGAGTAGCCATGGCTCCAAGCTCGCTCTTGTGATAGACTACAACTTTATTACAAATTAGTAAACCAAATGTGAGCTTGTAGTCCATCACGGGAGCAGCTTGAAGCGATGACTACTCAATTCCAAAATTGGAATTTCATTTGACTTTAACATTCAAACAACCTTCTTCAAGTCTTTGATGGCATTATTGAATGTTGTGATGAGATTATTTTCTATTAAGGTTAATACAAAAATCTTCCTGTGTATGAACAGTTTAACAATACCCTCTCCAAAGATTGACATTGCTGCCTGCCGTCCAAGTGTGGCCCCTTTCCTCATTCACTAAGTTGAGCCACCCTTGACAGGAAGTGTGTTTCTGGCCAAATCATCAGGTGAAAATAAAGGAAATAAAATACGCCATTGAAGTAAATAGGAATCTGCTTAGCAGCATTTGATGCGAGCTTCGAATGCACATTAAATGCAGGAAAATACCCATCTACACCTGTATATTTATTATATACACACATGTATTACATCCTGTTTTCCAAATTGTTTTGCAGACCAAATAAATCACAGTGGCAGACTGTGGGGGTAGTTTGGCAGGGAAGGGGGTGGGTGGGTGTATGGTCCCACTGTCTAGTTAAACCACATCATGACATACAGTACATGTATGCCTACAGCTGCTGCAATGCTACGTAGCAGTTTTGTTGTGCTCAGAAGTAGTTTTCATAGCTTTTAGCAAATGACCTGTGACATCCCTGCTTGGACACATGACTTTTATTAAATACATACAACCATCTGGTCCACCACATACAGACATTAATATTTCTTGTTGAAATTCGTGGTCTGTTTTGAGGTGTATGGTATGTCACAAGTGGATCAGATTGTCACATTAGAATTGCCTACTGGCTTGCCAAGTCGAAAGAATTGTCTCTGACTACCCTCGTTTCTAATATGAAATTAGTCACAAGTGATAAAATTGAACTTTAAAGACGCAGTCCATCCAAAGCTAATAGTTCATTTTTTGATAGATACTAGAGAGTTAAAGGGAAAGTATAATACATTTAAAATCTAAATAATTTCAGTTTTTTAAGTTTAGTATTTACGTTTTTTGTACATTGTATCTATTAATTATATTGATGAAAATATCAGGTAGGGTCCTAGGCTCCTTTTTTATGCTTACCTGTCTCTTCTTAACTGCTCTGTTAAGAAAGCTCAATATACAGAGCTCAAAAGCACAAGCTAAGATTTACACAAAGATCTGAATGACACGGAACTGTGACTCCTTACCCACCTCCCTCCCTGTCCTGCTCGATCTGTTCATTTGTGGCTATATAAAGTTCCAATCAGAGAGAGAGAGAGAGAGAGAGAGAGTCTGAAGCCAAACAGCTTCTGCTATGCTTTAGAAAATGCATGTGAAGCCTGTGCCACGGGTGCACTCTGCATTAAAAAATGCACTTGTAAAATTATATATATATATATATAATGTATTCTGCCCTTGCTAATCTTAAAATGCTTGTTGCCTGACAGTCGTTTGCATCATATTTCCCAAGTCCTAAAGGAAAACTATGGGGTAAGGGTTTTTTTCCCCCATAGTTCTCTTAATGGTCACGGGAGGACATATACTCGCGTCCTCCCGTGACCCAAAGCTCAGTATATCGCGAGCTACAGCACATACCGAGCGACGGTATGCGTTCGCTCACTTCCCGATCTATTGAGCTGACGTGTGACAGCTTCATTGTCCCACGTCGGCTCAAACTATGAGGATGAGTGACTTTCACTCGCCTCATAGTTCTCCTTTTAAGCTTGCATACTTGTCCTGGGCCTCTGACTTTAAAAGAAAGCTACTTGCTCAGCATGAAAGACAGACAGTTAGCATTTATAGAAGGAGAAATCTACAATGGCAGCCTACATATTTCCTTTTAACCTTAAGGCAAACCTTGGTTCTTAACTGTTCCATTTCAGTGTCTAGTCACTCCGACTTAGAAGTTCATTTGTGATGTCACCAGCTACTTATATTTTTCAACAGCAGGAAACATAAGACAGATTTATGATGGTGAACTGGAGATATGAAGGTTACAAATCACTACAAAATAAATTTATTTTAAAAATGTGCACTTTCAAAACAAAATCTTAAGCAATCCAGGAACATTTTCTTTTCAGAGTGCAGAAGAAAATACAGCTCTCTGAAACATAAATTCAGCAAATCCAGGCAGATCTGTAAAAGAAAAGGCTTCTGTAGTTTGCCATGCTCTGACTGGAGATTTAGAAAGACCAAAAATAACAAGAGACGACAAGTTCCGTTTAAACATATGGCTCATACCTTACATACAATTATGTCTGCACGACAAGCGATTACTATGTTCTTAAGGGTGGAAGAATGGGATGAGATGTTTTTCTCTGAAGCTAAACTCATCAACCTCTCTCTTAACCCTAGCAAACCACAATCACTGCATTAAGCTGTCAACCCTTCTCTAAGACTATAATTCCACGTGTTTCCTGTGAATTCAGGAGAAGCTTGGGCTGTAACCTTCCAACTACACTTCTCCCTAAGGAACCATAGACATAGAACATTCATTTCACTGGACTGTGCCAGTGGAGAGCTTTGACCTTACTGAAAGGTTGCCCTCATGAAAAAGAGTTATACCTTATACAGCCTCGTATAGAAAGCATCATAAAACCCATCTTCAAAGGCCATTTAATGAACCTAGACCTTGTTTGGACTCTAAGGAATACTGTTCAGCTCCGAATCCGGACTACTGTTTAAAAAAAAAAAATCACAAGATTCCTTCCCAGCAGACAGACTTGCATATGAAATGTACATTTTACAGAACACTTCTTGTAATTCCAAAATGGAATGATCAGACTACAAAGAGAAAGTTCCCGGGGTTTTTAGAACCCCCGAGAGTCCATTTAAGAGCATACTCCGAGTTGCAGGTGGGACAAACGTTTCATGGACATTTATATGGTTCCTTTCAAAATTCCCCCGAAAGCGTTCATAAGAGCTTTTTTTTTTAAAATTCAGCTTTTTACTTCCCCCGCTCCACATCTTTTAGCCTCCGTCGATAAAAACAGAAAAGATATATAAAATTGGAAATGATTTACAGCCTGCTTTTTGATGGCTCAAAAGGCATCAGTGTGTAAGAGTGAACGTGCAATTAACTTTTTAAAGCGCTCTATTTTCGACTATAACTTGGAAGATTTAGAACACAAGATCTCTGTCCAATTCCCTCCAGGCCTGTAAAGTTCACCATACTTTTGTAGTTCTGCTGAGGCAAAAAAGTGTCAAAAAATAAATATTTTTCCCTCCTAGCTGTTTGCTGGAAAATGTGTGCTCACACCTACGGGTGATATGCAAGGTTGGGTTTCAAGATGTTGGACAGGGATTGGAGCCTGCAATGTAACAAAGTGTTTCGGAGAGTTGGAGAATAAAGATTAAAGCGAAAAAAGATAAAATATTTGAGCACAGACTTCATTGATATAAAATAGTGCTCCGTGTTTGTCAGAACTTTATCAGAATTTTGTTTCCATTATCAGGCATTGCTTGAGCCTTTTACATACACATACCTTGATGTCCTAAGCCTTGCCTGGCCACACTTCTTATACCCAAGTAGGGGATGGACGAATTAAGTTCAGTTAAATTGATTTTGCCATTGGTGACATTTTTCAGCATCATAACCTCTACAGTTTGTCCAATGAGCTGCTTAGATAAAACTTGCTTTTAAATGAAAAGTCCTGCTATTTATTTAGGGGGTGTATGTTTTTTTTCAGGTTGTATTTAGAGTAGTTTAGTTTCGTTTTTCATTTAGTCGTATTTTGATTGGTTCGTTTTTTTTTCCCTTTCTGTGTATTTAATGAAGATTTGTGTAGTGTCACTTCAAATTTTCATTTATTCAATATGGTTTTTCTTTTTTGTGAAAAAATTTAAAATAATGAGGGACTATGTTTTGGCGTAAGAACAGGTCCAGGATAAATGAAAGGAGCTCCTGTGACCATCAGAAGCTATTTAAACTCCATTGTACTGATACGAAACCGTGAAAAGCTACCTTACTTTCACCTCCCTCTGTTGACTTCAGTGCAGTTGGCTGTTGATTTCAGTGCAGGGGGAAGGGTGCCGTCACTCCCTCTGTCATGTGACAGCACTTGGGTTAGCGATTGGAAGTGTTATGCTGACCCACTAGCTTTGCAAAATTGAGTCAATGACCCAGAACAGATATGCAGATAGGGACAACTGACTTTATTCTGATATTTTATTTTGACTGTGCAGGTGAAGTATGTGACGGACCGCCTGGTACCCCGACTGGGTACCTCCGTCAGAAAACAGCTTCCTCTCCGCTGGAACCCGAATCCCAGTGTCCTCAGCCCAAACCTGCCTAATTATTGGACAGAACCAATATATTAGGACAGAACGCTAACCACTCAAGCATTAGACAACACCAATGTTGAGGTGGAAAACAAGATCTGCATTTAGAAGAGGACGACGGTGAAGCAGACGGCGGCTGTGATCCCGATTGCCATTATTACGGCTTCTGTATCATAAAAACTGGCGATCATTCCAACCATGTAAGAGAGGCTGAGGGTCAGGATGGACAAGGCCACCAGATTCCAGGGGTGTCGGCGCCGGAAGTTGCCACAGCAGCTGAGAGTGATGAGAGAGCAGAAGAAGATGGCATAGGACAGGTAATAGGTCCATGTGTTCCTCTGCACATATTCCCGGACTTCCTTCACAAACGTAAAGACGGCCACAAATGCAAACGTGACCAGAAGCTGAGCCGTGAGGACCAGGAAGACCTTCCGGATAAAAGCTCTGCGAATACTTTTATCATCCCAGTGGCTGGTGGGGAAGTCCGGGTTGTCACAATAAGAGGGGGGTCTCCATAGTTCTGGTCCATAGTCAGTTGGAAGGAGGCTAGCCCTCAGGCTCCTCCAGCAGCCCCAGTGACGGTTCAGTCCGTCACAAAGTACATACTTTCTTTTTAGTCAGTGGCTCAGATGCTATTGAAACTAGGTGGTCAGCTAGACACCTGGAATTTTTAGACTAAGCTCAGCAATGGCAGCCCCCATTTTTCAGAAAAGGTTCACTTTAAAGTCAAATCCAGGCATATTCACCTCTCTGGATCCAACCATATTCACTGACCGCTCTACAGCTTTCATCTTCTAGATTTGTATTATTGTGGCAGGTGGGGAGAATAAATGCAAGCATATACAAAGGAGGAGCTTAGGCTAAAATTCTTATATTTGAAGTCCTTTATATTATCTGCGTGGAGCATTTCAAAAGTGAAAGTGATCTTGTGTAAATCTTGTAGTATTTATAGCTGTCCCACCCCAGCCAAAAACAAGAAACTCAAAGGGTCTTCTGGCATGATGATGATATGGGTCCTTTCTCTTCACTGCCAACAATAGCATGGGAGTGGTCCTTACTGCTATACAAGGAACGCTCACATAATGAGTGCAATGCAGATATCTTATTATTTAACCAGCCAGCATCAATTAACACACTTCCTCCTGCTGCCCCACAGAAAGCAGGTCCATGAAAACCGGGGCTCAGAAGAATTGGATGAATTGACACTGGCTGTCATTTAGCCTGGGAGACTGAGGACATCTAGGGTCAGAAAGCACATGGATCTAATTTCCAATTTTGTCCAATTTTGACCTGTGGCTGGCCCTATTTCCTCGACAAAAGTTGATGGTTGGATCGATTTTTGTCAAAAGTAAATGTTGGAAAATGGGCAGCTGTCAGAATACATAAGACACAGTTGGAGATTTGTCCCACCATGCTGTTAGTGTGGATGGGGTAATCTGTCAGATGTAACTTGCATACTTGATTTGGCATTACTGGAAGATTGGTCAAAGCAGTGGACACTGCAAAACAAAGAACAAAACAGAGCGCCTCCATAGTGTAAAGGGTAATTTATTTGTACGGCACACAGCTGAAATTATACTTACAAAAAGGTTGGTAATAAAAAGCATGTAAGAGACAATGCAATTTAAAATCTCTAGCAGCGGGAATCTGACGAGATGAAACAAATCAGCGTCCTCTGCCCCTGTGAGTTCAGAAGGTCTACGCGTTTCAGGGGCACGCAGTTGCATTATTACCTGAAAATGTCAGTCCTATCATCCCCATACAGCCATACTCAGACTGAGAGAGGGACGGGCAGCACTTGTATCCAGTCAGGCTCTTCTGTATGTACATGTGCTGGAAAAGAGAAGGTGGAATGAGCAGAGTTGATGACTTATTAGTGCATTGCTGCTCTTTCATTGCCCAATCAGGAGGCTGCATGCAGGGAGCTGACACCACTGTATTGCTTAACTCTAACAGGGTCACTGGTGTCACTCTTATGGTTGTCCTGTCTGGAAAAAGTTATAAACCTCACAAAAAGTCTATTACATAAGTTACAAATCTTTGAGAGCTAAAACTGTTTTGTGTGTATTTAGCGGTTTGCCTAGAGTTCAGTTCTAATTTGCCTAGAGAAAAAGATTTTTAAATGATGTCTTAAACTAGTGCCGACAACTTTTCTCTTTTTGATTATCACATAAAATAAAAATATTTGCAATGTCACTTTTGGCATGTGGTATGTAAGAGCTGAGCTTAATGAATCAGAAACTACGCTGGATCTACCTACTGTACCTTCCTACGGCCTCAAAGCAAGACCCAATGGGTCACCAGCTCTATCAGGGCCCTAATCTAATCCTAATGGATGCTATAAAAGTAGCTTTTCTTCTTTGAGAAATAGATCTTTACACCGTAGAAAAGTCTTCATCATGCGCGCCTCCTAATTTTCCATTTATTCATAAATATGACCTGAACTCTGTAGATAGAGAAGAATAATATTTGTATTGGATTAAAAATGAACCCATAATAGACTCCGAAAATAATTCTTGATGAGGGAATGTTGTCACTGACTCTTTTGGAAACTCGGATTGCTTCATATTTTCAGAATGTACAAACCGCTAATTTTTTGTCTGGAGAGAAGTCCCCAAACAAAGCTTTGTCTGGAATATATTATTCCATGTTATGAGTAGAGGGGGAGGGGGGACATGAATGTCGGCTGAATTGGTATATATGGAAAGCCAAGAACTTGTCAAAGCTACTTAAATCTGCCAAAACATATAAATGTTTTATACATTACTAGATCTTCAACGTATGTTTACCGAATGGGGAAAACGATAGGGTTCCACAGGTGAGACTGCTCCTCATTTAGCGTTAAAAGGATGGAAAAGTAAACTGTAAAATACACATTGATTTATTTTATCAGGCAGTGGAAAGAGCAGTAATTCAGAGCAACCAATCGGATGTCACCTTTCAGCAGTTTAGTGAAGTCCTAACAGTGACACATCATTTATAATTGGCTGCTACCGATTTATTGAACTTTTTATATATTGCTTGTCCCCAAAAAAATTGTTGTGAACTATAACTCCACCACAAAATTGGATTCTGTAAGGCAGAGGTGGGAAATATTCACAGCTGTAAACTGAATTGTGGACATTCGGCTAGCACAGCTGCAATGGAACATTTTTCCAACATATTAAAAAATATTCTACAAAATAAACATGCAAACCCAGCTATCCCTGATCGTAGACTTTTTAATACAGCACAACTATGCAAACCCAATCTATCCCTGATCGTAGACTTTAATACAGCACAACCATGCAAACCCAATCTATCCCTGATCATAGAATATAATACAGCACAACTATGCAAACCCAATCTATCCCTGATCGTAGACTATAATACAGCACAACCATGCAAACCCAATCTATCCCTGATCGTAGACTATAATACAGCACAACCATGCAAACCCAGCTATCCCTGATCGTAGACTATAATACAACACAACCATGCAAACCCAATCTATCCCTGATCATAGAATATAATACAGCACAACTATGCAAACCCAATCTATCCCTGATCGTAGACTATAATACAGCACAACCATGCAAACCCAATCTATACTGATCGCAGACTATAATACAGCACAACCATGCAAACCCAATCTATCCCTGATAGTATGATTATAACAATACAAAACAACTATGCAAACCCAATCTATCCCTGATCGTAGACTATAATACAGCACAACCATGCAAACCCAATCTATCCCTGATCGTAGAATATAATACAGCACAACCATGCAAACCCAATCTATCCCAGATCGTAGACTATAATAGAGCACAACCATGCAAACCCAATCTATCCCAGATCGTAGAATGTAATACAGCACAACCATGCAAACCCAATCTATCCCAGATCGTAGACTATACAGGTGAAACTCGAATAATTAGAATATCGTGCAAAAGTAATTGCAGTAAGTGCTGCAAAAGGGGCCCAAACCAAGTACTGAGTACATATGCATGCTTGTACTTTTCAGAGGTCCGATATTGTTCTATGTACAATCCTTGTTTTATTGATTGTATGTAATAATCTACTTTTTTGAGGTTGTGGATTTGGGGTTCTTGGGGTTTTCATGAGCTGTAAGCCATAATCATCACAATTATGACAAATCACGGCTTGAACTATCTTGCTTTGCATGTAATGAGTCTATCTTATATATTAGTTTCACCTTTTAAGTTGCATTAGTGAAATAAATGAACTTTGCACGATATTCTAATTATTCGAGTTTCACCTGTAATACAGCACAACCATGCAGACCCAATCTATCCCTGATCGCAGAATATAATACAGCACAACCATGCAAACCCAGCTATCCCTGATTGTAGACTATAATACAGCACAACCATGCAAACCCAATCAGTCCCTGATGGTATGATATAGTAAAACACAACCATGCAAACCCAATCAATTCCTGATGGTATGATATAATACAATATAACCATGCAAACCCAATCAATCCCTGATCGTAGACTATAATACAGCACAACCATGCAAACCCAATCTATCCCTGATCGTAGACTATAATACAGCACAACCATGCAAACCCAATCTATCCCTGATAGTATGATTATAACAATACAAAACAACTATGCAAACCCAATCAATCCCTGATGGTATTATATAATACAACATAACCATGCAAACACAATCTATCCCTGATTGTAGAATATAATAATACAAAACAACCATGCAAGCCCAATCAATACCTCATGGTATAATATTAATCATACAAACTAACCATGCAAACCTAATCTACCCCTGAAAGTATACTATAATAATTCAAAATAACCATGCAAACACAGTCAATCCCTGATGGTATGATATAATACAACATAACCATGGAAACCCAACCAATCCCTGATAGTATGATATAATAATACAAAACAACCATGCATTCCTAATCAATCCCTGATCATATGTTAGCCCAGATAGTAACAATCAGGATGACAAGAAAATACATGTATTACCATGAGGGCTTAGGTTGCACGCTCACAAACTTTGGTTTAGAGGACAATATAGAAGCCCGTGTAGGCGAGAAGAAAACAGTCCACCTGGACAACATGGCGCACGCACACACACAAATTATATATATATATATAAATGTATTTTTATTTTTTTGGGGTAAAACAGCAATAAAACTAGACTGACTCAGTGGAAAAAACATGAGATAAACCAAAGTCATGTCAAATGTTAATGTTTTAGATTCTTCATTGCTCCTGGAAAAAAATGCTTCAGCAACCACTGTCCTAACCACAAGGTCATTCATCCCCCTTTACCACAGTTAGTCATTCAATCAGAGACAAATAAACAACCTTGTGCTGTAGTGGTTTTATGAAGCAAATGTGGCTCCCCATGAAATCAAAAGCTCTGGCTGCAGAATGATTCAAGTTTGACTGCAAACCTTTGTGACATATGTACTGGAAGAGAACAGTGATCTTCCTTTAAAGTTTACTTACTATACTTTTTTTTTTTTAATGTATGAAAACTTAGCAAATGTGTTGGTTGCATTATATTTTTTAGGCTTTTTTTCCCCTTTATTTTCAGCTGGTGATCCGGCCAGAAACACACTTCCTGTCTGAAGGTGCCCACACACCTTAAGATTATCGTCCGACTTTCGTATGCGATTGCGTTTTCGTCCGATATTCGTAAGGTTGATGGGCAGTGTACAACCGCAAATACTGTACAATCGATCGACTTTTGACTATCCAGCAGGTTGGAAAAGTTTGGTCGACAGTATGATTTTCGCAAGGTTGGTGGCGTTTCCGTACGTCAAAATTTGTACGATTTATACTGCTCATGCACAAACGGAAATACGTGCGGTCGATTACCGCAATTCGTCCAGGTGTTTTTTTAAATTGCCGCTGATTGAACCTTGCCATAATCAGGGCAGGATGGGGCCGCCGTGCGAAAATGGTACGACGGTTCGATCATCGGATGAAAAGTTTTGCCCAATGATCGCAAGGTGTATGGGCAGCTTTAGGCTGGGTTCACACCTAGGCGGATTGAATATGCACGTTTTTCGCACGTTTTTTTAACCGCGATTCGCGGTAAAAAAAACGCACAAAAAACGCGCGTTTCCGAGGGATACTTGGCTGTATCCCAATGGAACCGCCCGACCAAAACGCCCTAAAGAAGTACATGTACTTCTTTGGGCGTAGGGCGGTTTCCCGCACGTTCGTACTCGCGGAAAACCGCACAGATGGGAACCATGCACATTGAAAATAATGGCATTTCCCTGTTTGAGCATTTTTCCGCGAGTACGAAAGCGCGGAAAAACGCCTAGGTGTGAACCCAGCCTAAGGGTGACTCCACTCTATGGAAGAGCAATGTAGCCACTCTTGGACAGCAGCATTGTCAACCTGTGGAGAGGGTAGTATTAAACTGGCCATACGCTATAGACTTCTAGGTTTTGTACAAACGTTCATATGAAAAATCTCATCGCAACGCAACTATAATGCCGTCAGAGATTTGTAGAATGTTTGAAATGTCATTTAATTTTAATATTCGATATTGGAAATCAATGGGGTTTCTTGAATGATAACCACATTCACGGTTAGAATTCAGTTTGAAAAGTTTTCTATCCTGCTTGACTTTTTTTTTTTTCTTTTCCTCCTGCCACTACAGTTGAAATGAATTGACAATGTAACCCCAATAAATAACTATCAGAAAATCGAATGAACATGCTGACATTTTTTTTTTCAAATTTAGACAACATTTAGACTCGACTAACAAATTAAATCGGAACTCAAGTTAACACTTTTTAAACCGTTAAAGCTGTTTTTTTTTATTCCTTTAGGGATAAAGGTTTTACATAAATTAATACAAGCTGTCCATTGTAAGCACCCCTGTCAGGGTTTCCCTCAACCCTCTAT
The DNA here is from genome assembly GCF_000935625.1 of Nanorana parkeri. Lineage (NCBI taxonomy): Eukaryota > Metazoa > Chordata > Amphibia > Anura > Dicroglossidae > Nanorana > Nanorana parkeri. The sequence continues at coordinate 488,238 of NW_017306288.1, forward strand.
CTACCACTTTTGCTGGACAGCTTGGCCTGCTAAAGGAAGCTGAAAAATAACACTTATTGGCTGGATCACCAGATGAAAATAAAGGCTAAAAAAGAAAATGAATGCAGCCACCACATTTAAGGATTGGTGTGCTGTAGTGTATTCATTTTTTGCTTTTGGGGTTTGATACACTTTGAACCTGTTTTAGAAAATGCGGTGTATATTGTCTCCAAGTAACTTAGCTGGGTCAGAATAGAAAGGTTCAGCACTCAGGCATTGATCTTATAGGATTGCTCAGGAAGTTGGTGGGGTCAGGTCAAGGCATAACTAGTGACCTTAGGGCCCCGGTGCAAGAATCCATGAAGGCCCCTCCCACAACCCCAAAAAGGAAAAAAAATAGATTGTTTAAAAAAAGAAGAATTTAGACAAAAAAAACAAAAACACTCTCCTCTTCCATGTCTCCAGCTCCCCATTATCCCCCCTTCATGTCCCCATAACCTCCTCCTTCATTACCCCAGCTCTCCTCTCCCTGACCTCACACTCTCCTCTTCCATGTCCCCAGCTTCCCCCCATCTCCACCTTCACGTCCCCAGCTTTCAGGTCCCTGACCCCACACTTTCCTCTCACATGCCCCCTTCATATTCTCAGCTCTGTATATCTCCCCCTTCATGTCCGCAGCAGATTTCTCATACCCAGGGAGTTGGAGCTTTCAACGGCACACAGGCAGCTCTATGGTGTGCAGCCGTTCTGTGTGATGAGGGGGCGGGAATAGCTCCACTTTCCACTCATTGGCTGCTTCATCCGGCTCGATCATACTTCACGCTGCGCCTGGCCGGAACAAGGTGAGCAGTGTGAAGCACGAGGGGCCCAGGACAGGAGGAAGAGACCCCGATATTGATATTAGCGGTTACCGGGATATTAAATATCCTGGTAATCAGCGGGTACTAGGGGCCCCATCCTCCTGTCCTGGGCCCCTTCTAAGTGGTGGAACTCCAGGGCCCGGTCGCATCTGCGACCCTGGTAGTTCCGCCACTGGGTGAGGTCGAAACTAAGCGTTTGTGGATAAAGTTGAGATCTACATGTGACTACAGCTGCCCATATCTCTTGATTGTTTTGACAGGTTTTTTTCCCAGCATATGCTAAGTTTCAATTGTCCAGGTTTGTGTAAGGTTCACTTTAAAGCTGCTCTCCAGGCAAACCGCTAAATACACATGAAATGCATAGATAGGATCTCTTACCTGCCAACGGATTCTTATTTCTGCCCATCCAGTTTCCACAGCACAATGAGGTGGATGACACCATTTTTTATTGTTTTGCAATTCCATAGTGTAGAAGCGGTACAGTGGTGTCCTCTCATTTACCAGCCTGCTGAATAGACTGTAAAGGATGAGTTGGAGACCAATAAGCTAATTTTGCTATCTACCCCTACCAGCATTTTCCTTGTGAGAACATTTGCTTGCGGTACACGTGATTGGCTCCTAGTGTCGGCTCTGCTGTATAGGGGATTGGGATAGACTGATACCAAGTCAAATTCACGTACTTACACTAGTTGCATTTTAAATAGGTGTAATGATGTATTAACGAGTACAGAGCTGCATTAATTTGTAGTTCAGCTTCCATCCTTTGGCTGACACCAATGTAGATACTACCTGTGTGGCAGTAGCAGGACAAGTCCCGGCTGTGTGTTTTATTGTACATGTGATTTGGGAGGCTGGAATGCCACCCAATGATTTCTAAAAGACAGTGTGGGATTATGCAAATGTCATGTGACTTAAATCATGCAGCTACCATCATTTTATTTGATAGGTCCTCAGCTTTCAGAATATATATTTTGTTTCGGGGGTTTTAAGTAAGCTTTCATGCCAAATTGGTCCCCACATAAAAGGGTTAAAGAGCTACTTTTAGTGTTTTCAACAGCTCTATAATAAAATTCTGTCGGCGCAGGTATAGCCAGGCTATATGGTCTACCAGAAGTCCTAAAGCACTTATGTCAAATACAAGGCCCGCAGGCCAGAAATGGCACCACACAAGATTTTCTTCTTTTTTTTAGGCCGGCCAGTCCCGAGCTGTGCCGGCAAGCAGGGTTCATTTTTTTTGTTTTATAACAAGCCGGCGCTTGGTTCTGCAATTTAGCCGGCTGCCCTTTGAGGATCCCACACCATTGAGCAACAATCGGGGGAGTGCGACTTACCCGGATTAAGAGATGGTGGTTGGTGGCCTCCAGCAATGCATCAGCTGGGCACATATCTGTCCCAGCCACCACACTCTGCTTGCCAGCACCTGTTGCAGCGGGGATCAGAGGATCTGGTGAGCCTGGGTGATGGGTAGCTGTGGGCTGGAAGTGGGGGTGAGAGAGTAGCAGGAAAGGGTGGAGCAATGCCAGGGGGACAGTAGGCTGTATTAGGGTGCTATATGACAGTTTTCTGATGCCTTCATCTGCAATTATTGTTTCTGACCTCTGCACTGCATGTTACTCCTGACCTCTGCCATTGTATTGCTGGGATTCGTAGTCCTATATAGCTGATGGTATTATTATGCATTGCTGTATAATGTATTGCTGATTATTTCCAGTCCCTGTCTATTAAATGACAATCTTGGTGTCCTGTGTGTGAGGTTACTACAAATGTTGGCAATCCTTGTCTATTTAATGGACAGGGACGGCTGACACTTAAATTGCTCTCACACAAAGCACACTAGGACTGTCATATAATAAGTGGGCCCAAGCTTTGTACCGCGGGGTTTTTTTTTCTTCTTCTTTACATCCGAACCCTGATTTTTTTCACAATACTCGGCATTGGCCCTTTGTAAGTTTGGATTTGACACCTCGGTCCTAAAGACTCATGCCTTTTTATATTCTTTATCACATGTTAATTTTCCATGTCTTAAGAGGCTAAATGACTACAAATATCCAGTAAATAAAGACACACACCTTTTTATGAAAAAATTAATTTTAATAACAATTTTAAGTTCACAAGATGTACATATATATTTAAAACATAATTGCATAGAAACATTGTAGCAGCATTGTAGTATCAGGAGGATCATTTTACTTGTAAATCTTTTAGTGAAGCTACATTAATCACATAAGGCAACTATGATGTAAAATGTCAAATACTGTGCACTTCCAGACCAAAAGTTATTGAAATGGGCTTAATAGGGCTTTCTAAAATAATGATGTGGGGTAAAGTCATATCTACAGTAACATGGCAGTAAAAATCCATTTTTTATTATAGACACTAAAAGGCCCAAGAAGTCCACCCTAATAAAATAGCTGTTGGATGCAAGTTTGTGATCTTACTGCAGAATGACTGTCCTTAAAAGAAATAGAATACATATATGTAGACATATAGGGTTGTATCACCATCATATCCAAGCAGAGGAGCCATGTACAAACGCTTGTCAGGTGCTTGGTCTTGGAGAGGCAGTGGATTGTCATTAGGTAATCACTTCTGGCTAATCAGTCAGCATGAGGTATCTGCTACAACATCAAGGTACCTATAGACTTTAGATGTATTGCCCTGATCGAGTGATGATCCTCTCATGAACATGGTTACATTATGGCTGAAGAGTTGGTTACCAGTTAGGTTTTCCATGAAAAAGGAACCCCACTGTTCAACAGCACTCCCAGTACCACAGCAACAACCTACAGTATATACAAGCTGTATCTATCAAAAGACAAGTAATGCACCTTTTGTCTGTCCAACTGTGCTGAGCTATATAGTTGCATACTATAGGCAGGCTGATAAAAGTTAAAAGCGAACCTGTCACTTTGCCCTCTCTTGCTGGTCCCCTTCCCCTAAATTAAGTCCTGTGTTGTGTAAGGGGAGCTTATCTCACCCCATGTGGCAAAGTTTGGCCCTAGTGATTGGCTGCTCAGACACTGCATTGACAGAGGAAGGTGAAAGCTACCTGCACCCCCATACTGTTTCCAAGAACAAACAGCAGTGGGGAGCATATGGACATATCAGAACACAGCAGAAAGTGCCATCAGGAGAACCTGACCCTTTCCCCTGAATGCACAGTGACCAGTGTCCTTTAACTCTACAACCAATCTCCCCTTGTGCCAATGGCCTACCTCCTTCTAGCTTTGTGAACTCCTAATGTTGATTTTAATGATACCATGCTAGAGTTCTATAGTATACATGTTCATGAACAACCATCTTTGTAATGTCTGAACGGAATGGTGTTTGTGTGTCTGACGCTCACCGGGCTTCCTTCACATGGGTGTAAGGAACAGACATTTCTTTTGTATTATTGAAGCTTTCTGAATGCTTTGTCCAGCCAATGCCTGTTCTGTGACAGAAGAGTGAACGGCCCAGTGTACACATAACATTTAGACAGTTTTTGCACTGCTTTGTGTTGTTTTTGATCTCGCCACCAACATAAGGCAAGCATGCCCTTTGCTAAAGCCTCAATTCAGGTCAATGGTGACGCATACCAAAACACGCTTTAGACATTAGGAAGCTTTTGCTTTTAATGAATTTCCTTCAAAAAAAAAAAAAGTGACAAAAACGCTGGACTTCTAAGTACAAGGTACAAGTATGTTAGTGCTTATGTAAAGCGAAAGTGTAATTTTTTTTATATCTAATGCAGCATGTCAGTAGCATTAACACAATGCGGGGAAATCTAGAGCAGCTGTGCATGGCAACCAATCAGCTTCTATCTTTCATTTACAAAGCTTAACGGAATAAGTTAAAGATGGAAGCTGATTCGTTACTTTGCATAGCTGCTCGTTTTAGTAAAATCCCCCCTTTGTGTTTTGTTTATCCGAGTCCCCCATAACATAGTTTATTAGCTGTTGATCCTGCCATTATATATGTTATTTTTTCCACTTGTAACGCAATGATGACGTTCATTCTTCAGTGAAATCATGCAACAGTGTTGTCACCCTGTGGACAGGGCAGTCTTAAAGCGGACATTTTACTCTCAAGAACCAAATTCTACCAATGCATCCCTCTATGTATAATGATAAATAATAACATAGACCTGTCAGGTGTAAAATGTTGTGATTGTGAAAGACTTACACTTGGAGAGCATTCACTTCCTGCTTTGAAAGTGCAAAATGGCTTCAGTTTCCGAAAGCAATGCACACTGGGATTGCCTTGTCAGCAGAGCATTGCTGGGAAATCACATCTCAGTGCAAGGCATTTTCCTCCCCTGAGATGATGTGCATGGTCACATGTCCTAGTCACATGTGCCAGAAATCCAGGAAGTAATAGGAGAGCTAGTAATCTGCCCTTAGTAAACATGGCCACTGTCAGAAGACTGGGGAAGAGAAGAGAAATAAGAAATGCAAAGAATACAAAGCCGGCAATTATCTAGAAGTATGTGTGTGTAGATTGTCATTACTAAACATGTCTAAAGGTGTGTTTGTTGTCATTCTAAAGATATGGGTGAAGGTCCGCTTTAAATGTATGTGTAATTTTAAATGGATGAATCATATGTGTCGGTTTTAAATTTCCCCAAAGATGCATTTTGACCTCCAGCAACAGGCAAGATTCCACATTCACCATTCGGCACAATGAATAATTTGACATCCTTTATAGCAAACTGAATCAGGATAGGAAATAAGTACCAGCTCCAAAGCTGAGATTTTATATATATTTCCCAGTCTTGAACTCGGGCCCTGAAATGTCTACACATGCATGTTTCCTAAATCTGCTTTATTAGAACCATATTGTAAATGAAATCTAGTGGTTAAGAAAATCTGTACACATCCACAAGAATGTAACACATCATCACTCCTGAGATAGGTATGTTGATATCACTATTGTGTTGTGTCTTAGCTGACAGCTTTATAAAGTTTACTTAAAGATTTAGCCGCTTTATTTTATGTTGATTCTCTAAACAATTGGCCACTGACAGCCATCCAGCTCTGCAGACCTGTTCTCTAAGTGCATTAGGGAGTGAAGAAAACGTTCTCATTTTCAAGTAAACGTGTCATAAATCTGTGCAGTACATAAGCAGAGGTTACCTTTAGTGAAAACCACATGTCAAAACAATCGATAGATCTGCGGACAGAAGGGAGCTGGATTTCAATGCAAATCTCAACTTTTCCTGTTAGAAGTATAGCCCGCTCCACCCCATGAATTACCCGATCAGCAAGGGAGGCCACCCTATACTGTAAGGCCCCATTCACACCAGATCCGTTGCACTGTTTGGCATCCATTTATTCAACGGAGGCTAATGCAAGGGGAACGAAAGATGTATAGGTGTGAATGGGGCCAGTTCACACTGTTGCGTTGCAGTGTGCTGAAAAAACAGAGCATGCTCTACTTTTATCAATGCAATGCGTCAAAAATGCATGCTCAATCTTAGAGAGGAACTCCTGCACTCCTTACTGGAAACCCCCATGTACAAAGGAGGGTGCTGTAGTAACCACGGATGGCGCAGTGTATCTTCAGATATATAGAGAGCGTCACCAGCACACCTATGACTTGTGTCAACAATCCATCTTCTTTATTGAGGCAGACTGTCAAATAACAATGTTTCGCATGCACAAGAAAAAGGCAATACAATGACGCATGTCCACTCAGGACATGTTATTTCACATAAAAATTGCCCAAAAAAGAAAATAAATAGAATGCAATGCAACGGAAGTAAAATGGGGGGAAATCAACGGAACCTCTGTTGACTTGCGATTACCTTTTCAATTTTGGTGTGAACGGGCCCCAAAGGGGCAATAGGGAGACAGAGTGTGAAAATCTGAATATGTTAAAGGAGCTGATTTCTCCACTTCCAGTAACCGCTGCTTATGTTTATCAACAAAGTCCCAGAAATAGATATGCAGTCAGACATCGTACTAACCACTTCCATTTTCCTAGTCTTACCTCCACTTTCCAGTTACAACAGACTTAACGCTGAGCGTATGGCCAGCCTCTTTTCTTACTCAGCCTCACATCGAATCATCAACTTTTGTCCTCACAGGGCCACACAGAGCTTGAATGTGGGCCAAATCAGCAGTATGGCCGAGCCGTGTATAGTCCGCTTTTATGTTCTCACAAGTAATCACAACAATGAAGGTTTAAGGGCCCGTTCACACATAGTGAATGGGCCCTAAATCTATTGAGGAAACCAGCTTCCAATAATAATTCTAGAATATATACACATTTCTAAGACCCTACTACAAATCTCAGCATGTCTCTCGCTGACAAGGTATTGGAATTTCACAACAAGGGCAATTCACAAACTTCCTAAATTGGTTTTAAAACATTAATATGTGTATAGACATGCTTTAAAGGCACAGTCCACCGTTTGGACCATGCAACACCCATATTTAGGGTATACCACGAAGCATGGCAGTATATGACAGGCCAAAAAAACTCACTCAACTCAACCAGCCACGTCATCTTTTCACATGGATTGCTGAATGAAAATACTATCAATACCTCTGCGGCAGAGGGACCCAGCTGAGCAGTGATGTCACTGCAATTGTAGTTCATTTAACACTTCCTCCAGCCCCATAACAGAAGGTCCATACCGCAACTGACCTTGGGCTGGGGTAAACAATGCAGGAGCCTGTGCACTGCACCAGCAAGGAACTGATTGCAGTTGTAATACTCCCCAGGCCTGAATGCAAATGATTTAATAAATGCACATTTTTTTTATTTTATTTTAATTATGGTACATTTACTAATTTTTACAAAGAAGGTGGACTATGCCTTTAAGCAAAGATATTCTCACCTCCTTTAAAAGGAGAACTATATGGTTATGGCTTTTCCCCATAGTTCTCCTTAGGGTAACGGGAGGACACAAACTAGCGTCCTCCCATCACCCTAAGCTCAGTATACCGCGAGCTACAGCTCGCGGTATACTGAAACGCTGAAGCGACAATTATGTCTGGATCCGCCCAGCTGCGTGAGTGACAGCTGGCTCTGCATATCTAGAGGCAGACCCAGCTGTACACGCCCCCTCCCCCGTCCGTTCCGCCAGTCAGCGCTGGAGGATGGGAGGGGGGAATCCAGTCCCTCTCCTGTCACGGCAGAGAGCCGTGACAGGATCGAGAAGTGAGCGAACGCCGGTATGTGTTCGCTCACTTCGCGATCTACTGAGCCGACCTGTGACAGTCTCATTGTCACAGGTCGGCTAGAACTATGAGGTGAGTGGAAAGCACTCACCTCATAGTTCTCCTTTAAGTATCCTGTAAAAGAAAAGTAAACATCCTATCGGAATACTGGAAATGACGATCACTAGGTATATACAAACGGGGTATTATTAAAGTACTTCTCAGGTTAAGCAGCTTGATTAGGGGGAGACCTGCTGTGACAGTACAGACGGCCACTCCTGTTCTCCTTCTATAAATACAAAGTGCCAGGTTGTTATTCTGATCTTCTCTCTTCAGTGTTCTGCATCACTGAACAAATACAAGTATGCAGCAAGTGTAGTTCTGAACTCTTGGCCAGCATATACCTTTCAGGTAAGTGGCTCTAAACATACCGGAGATCGGGGATCAGAACAACAGCCAGGTTTGTCAACAGTGATCGCTTTCATATTAAAAACTGCTAAGCACTGTTTATTGTCGCCATAAAAAAACTCACACTGCAGTTTGGAAAACACAAGACGTTCAGCAAAAACAAAAATAAACCGTGCCTCCAAAAGTCCGGCACTTGTAAAAGGATCAAAAAGGGGATGACCTCCATGGGACACTGAGAGGTCACGAAAGCAAAAAACATATGTGCTAGGCGCGTCACGTTGCCATTCATTTCAATGGCACCGCAACACCCCTCCCTGTAGCCGTGCGCTGCAAAGCAACACGTTACCACGGTGAAAAAAAAAGCAATATAATTTTCTCTCTTTTGCTCTGTGCAAGCAATACTATCATCATGACAGGCAACAGGAACATGAATATATAAATCTGCCCCAGACACATACCTCCGTGCTAAACTCCGGGGTGTATGGCCAACGGCGGTACTGTGATCAGCTTGGAAAGCAAAGAACGGCCAGCGTGCTGATACACCAATATGGAGGAGGTACTTGAAATCACAGGTCACAATACAGAAGCACTTTCTCTGGTCCTGTAACAAGCAATATCAAGTAAAATTTGCATATCGCAATGCTGGCCATTCTTTGCTTTCTTTCCTTTCAATCTTCACAGCATATTGGCAGCATACTGGCACTTCTCCAACTGCATTATAGGCAGAATTTATCTGCACTTTATATTTTTCATGTAAGCTCTGCAGTTCCTCTACCTGTGTGCACATTTCATAATCAATTCCTGGCACCTGTATTGAGGTATAAGTAAAAGGCTCTGGGTGCGTCCCGTCTTAGCTCAGATTACATAGTCTGCAATTGTTAGTTTAGTCCACAATGCACATGGGACGCTTTCCGCCAGAGCCAGGGTTGTGTTCTTATTACAAGGCTATTGCAGCATTCTCATTTTCAAACCGAAAAGCCAACAACAAAATGTGCCAATGCTCAGCTTTTGGTTTTTTTTTTTATTAACTATTTCTGGTGCTTCAACCAGCGCTCTCTTGTAAACAGTTGGTTTATAGTGCAAGTATTGAGCTATTGAGATGGACTTCACTTTTACACAACAGGGAACCCAAAACGTAATATATTGCTGCTTACCAGTCCTTGAGGTGCTGGCATTAGTTTCAGTTTTTCAGGCTAATTTTCACCTGGCGATTCTGCCAGTAGCATACTCCGTCTTAGGGTGACAACCAGGGCAGCCATCAGAAATTTTGGGGCCCCTTACAAGGCTTTAGGCCAAGCCCCCCCCCACGCCGACCCCCGGCCCTGCTGGGCTTAGTGACGCATTGGATGCAGGGATTAGTGACGCGCTTGATGCAGGACCCACCTGAGAGTGACCCTGCAGAGCCCACCATAGATGCTGCACAGCCCATCGGAGACTCTCTATGGTGGGCTCTGCAGGGGTCTCTGGTGGGCCGGTCAGGGCTGCATCCCCCTCCTCTTTCCTGCTCCTGGTGCCTGTACAGCTGGCCTCCTCTGCTGCCGGACTGGCCGGAGGCGACGTAATGCCACTTCCGGGCTGGTCCGACATCAGACGGACTGGCCGGAGGTAACGTGATGCCACTTCCGGGCTGCTCCTCTGCTGCCGGAGGTGACGTGATGCCACTTCCGGGCTGGTCCGACATCAGACGAGCAGCGGCGCTGATGGGGCCCTAGCCTGTCTCGAGCTGCTGGAGCCAGGCCTCCTGTGGTGCTGCGGGGGCCGGCCGCCTCCTCGCCTTTCACCGTCTGCCAATACTTATGTAAGGGTCCCGGGTAGGCCCCTTACATGAGTATCGGCCGTACCTCCCTGATGGCGGCCCTGGTGACAACACTCATTTACTCCATTGTATTGTAGGAGGGAGCCATGGTTGTCACCCTAGGACAGGCCTACAGCGACCTCTTTTCTTCTACATAACATAGGTAGGCATGGTCCTGCAGTTCTTAAAAGGTAACTGGGAACAATGTAACTGATGACACTGCAGCACAGGCAGTTAGAAGCAGACATGCTCCTGCCAGGAGCAACAGGTATGTTTTTACATTTATCAAACTGATAGAACAAAATTATATTTATAACATACCTTTTAAACAGGTTTTGCAGTGTATTTGCCGATTCGGCGTTCTAAAAGCCTTGGCAACCGTATCCGTAATTAAAGGCCTATGCAGCTCCCCTGTTGGGACTATTAGAAAGTTTGGTCATGTGACATAATATTCAGCACCCAGTTTATTTATGCAGTTCCTCCCTAAAGTGAATGTTTGCTTTTGGTCTCCCATTTCAGCCGGTGACTAGTTTTATTTTTCCAGAGGACCCAAAGGGCAAGAGAGTGGCGTGCTCTGAACACAAACTATTTCTCCAGCAATTTCCCCCTGAAACTGGATATCCTTGGCAGTAAATTCTGTTCAAATGTAAACTCCGACGTGATGCTCTCATTCATTGTAAGCCCAGTTCACGGTAATTAGTGTTAAACTGCAGGCACCAATACAAATACCAAGAACAAGCAAGCCACAGGCCTGGGAACACAAGAAAAAACAAACACAAATTAGCACTTGTGGAAGGAATCAATTTTCACTCTGTGAGAACAGCCAGTCATTCAAGCGTCAGGTTGGAAAGCTTTTTCCCCCATTGTTGATTCAGGAAAAACAGGTTGCTGGGGAAATGTTTATAGAATACAGGACAATATGGTTCATGATGGATCCTATAAAGCGAATGCATCCAAAACTGATGTTACAGTGCTTGGCAGAGATGCTGGCGACATAAACCACAGGGACTCCTTTGATAAGATCTGTGTTGCTGGGTCTGCACACCTACTGTGGCCATTATGAGGGGGGTCCCTGTGTGTGTTGTAAATTTCTTTTTAATTAAAGATGGCAGGGGGGGCCTGGTTCACACCTGAGCGTTTTTCTGTGCAGATCTAGTCATGTGAAAACGCACAAAACACACATTTCCATGCAAGTTAATGGCGACTGTTCACACCCTAGTGTTGCGTCGCATGAAAAGATGCGGGAGCTATTTTCATGTGGATGCCGCGTGGTTTTGGTCTCATAGACATCTCAATGCAGGAAGAAACACGTGTTTTTAAAAGCAAATACAAAATCTCGCGAGAATGCCCAAAACTGAATATGTCTAAGGTGTTAAGGCCTCATACACACACAAAGCAAGAGCAAAATTGTATATTGCGTATATGCACGCATGCACTATATGCAATCCCCAGAATGCATTTCGTAATAGAAATTTTAATGAACTGTGTGTGCGTATACGTGCGTAAAATACGCAGAAATGTTGCCTGGACGCATCTCGGGTCCATTCTGTTTTTGCGCATCTTTACGCAGCGCAAATATATGGCTCCATGCGCAGCTATGTGTATGGAGCCATTTATTTGGATATGGGACAATACGCGCATATACGCAGCGTATTGTACGGCAGTGTGAATGAGGCCTAAACAAGCAATTCGGAATATATCCATAGTAAGCTATGACTCCGTGGGAAAGCAGAGCAAAAGTGAAAAGCTTATGAACAATAAAAACAGTAACATACCCCAAGTTTCTGCCGAGATAAAAAGTCTTCAAAGCTAAGCTTCAAGTAAAACATTCCAGGAAACACAAACAGCAAACACGTCGAAGTCGTAGATCCTGAACAAACAAAACATTTTTTTTAAACCTTCCTATAAAGCACATTTAGGGCAAGAATACAGAGCAAGCAACTAGAATGACTCTTTCACCTATCTACTACAGTAATGTGAATGACGTGGGTTGCTGCAATCTCACATAAATTGCTAAGCAAGCAAAATTGTGGATCACTAGCTTTGGCCACTCTCAGCTTTGGCATCTGTCAGGTTCCTTGAGCAGCATAAGGTGAGTATACAGAATGATGGTGTTAGATTAAAGTTAGGGGGTTAAAGTGATATTAAACCCTCCCTGGAGAAAAAGAGAAACATAGCAGCATATTGTTGTAGCATGTTTCCACTCCCCTTTTTGTGTTCAGCCACTCTGCAGCATTTTTCATGTTTGAAGCTCATTTCTGCCTCCAAGGGTGGCTCCATTGCCTTGCAGGTCTTCCTGGAGCCACACTGGACTGTGTGTGCCTGGCCGAATCTTTTTGTGCACGCTCGGACGCATACAAACGGCGTGCATGCGCAGTGTGGCAGAGGTCCGTCTCATTGCACCTACTCCAGTAGGGCTCTGTGTGTGTGTGTGTGTGTGTGTGTGTGTGTGTGTGCGCGCGTGTGTGTGGCCAGGGCCCATACTATTGTGTTCATTGTGGTTCTGTGCTATGGGCATGCATGTGCAGTGTGATGGATGGACAAGGAATTATGGGAAATGCAGTCCCAAAGCACAGTACACGCACCCTGAATGGAAGTTCAGGTGAAGTGCAGCAGAGAGGAGCACAGGCTGGAGATTTTTCAAATGGCAAATGTAAGTGTGTTGCACAAAATGAGGCTAAAGATATTTATTTAAATGTTAGTTAAATGGAGCTTGCGGCAGTAGATCAATTTGCACTATGGGGGTTTAATACTATTTGGTTAAGTTTTAGAGTTAAAGTGAACCTGTGCAATGCCTATGGAGGGCAAAGTAACAAGATCAAAGCCAGCAACTGTGCAGGTTAATACTAACATACGCTACGCCGCTGGAGACAAGTAGAGATCATTCTCTGTAAGTGCCATGATAATACGTGTGTAAGTAATACACATGGCTGAGGACTCTTCACACCATCTGTGACAGTGAGGAGTACTGAGCGGTCACTCGCCAAGCACCAGCGTTGTCCCATAAGAGAAAGGGGAGTGAACTACACTGACACCTCATACCTTGAAGTACTGCATATATTTCTTTGCTTTCCTGCTGCTCTGTTCATCCATTTGGAGCAAAGACTAGGTGAGTGTGTGGTGCTAGTGGGGGTCAGAATTAACGCAATCATGTTACATCCAGGGTATTGCTGATCACATATCTAAAGTTAAAACATCATCTCAAAGTGACCTCTGTACTATGTATTTATTACAGTTCATATATTTTCATTTTAACCAGTTGAGTCAATGGTAATTTTGCGTTTACAGCGAGTACTCACCGATTACACCAAACACGTTCCGTATATCTGGCACATATATGGCAAGGAGCACGATGGTTATATTTAGGCCCAGTGTCACCAATATATGGCGGATGCATGAGAAGGGATAATTGGAGAAGATCATCATCATGACGGCTTTTCTAGCCTGAAAACAATAAAGGAACAACGGTCTGTGAACACGACCTACGACCTCTGACCTCCTCCCTCCCCCCCCCACACACCTTCTCTCTATGCACAAGTATCCTCTTGTTCTTGGACAGCAATTTCCTCCCACCCATGAAGGTCAACTCCACTGTTCAGGTAACATATCTGTAGGATCCAGCTTAAGGAGTTATTTGAGCTGTTTAAAAGTAGAACTGTGGCCAGACTATGGACATTAAAATATTTACAAATTCTTATCAAGCAGTGAACAAGCTTTCAAAAAAATCCAACACTGACCTAAGCAGCTGCAGGCACTGCAGAGCAATTCATCCTCCAAATTTACAGCAGCAGCTTTCCATTTAATTTTATCTCAGAAGCTTAGCTTCCCCTGCCAACATTCTAATCTTTATACAGAGATCAGGTGGAGGGGGAAAAAAGAACACCAAGTCTAGACTTGAACAACTTCACTGCTTCTCTCTTGTAAAGTTTGAGCATGAACTGCTCCACAGTGGCTTTAACTATATGAGGAAGGGGTGGCTTATTTTAAAGCTTATTTACTGCTTCTTAAGAATATCATGATATTTGAATGTCCATAGCCTGGCCAAAGTTCTACCTTAAGAATATGCAAAGCTAACATTTAAAGCAAGCCAACCAGGAGGTAAAACTGACAGTGGTGAGTTACTACCAGCCAACCGCTTGCAGCTAAATCACAACTACAACAAAGTATTTATTAAACCATCTTTACATACATCTACCTCATCTTTATTTACTGTCACTGAATACATTTACTTACAGGAAAATGTATAAGTGGCACAGTCAGAAGTACAGCAAGTAGAATGGAGAGCCTGACAGTCATAATCAGAACATCATTAGGAAGGAATCTGCTATAACCTTGCAGCAATTCAGACTCCACTTTATCTATAAGAACACAAGACAATGGAGATAAAGTAAGTATACCACAGAAGAAGGTTTCTATAACAGACATTGACGGGTGAGGTGTAGCTAGTAAAATGCTTATTTCAAAAGGTCTACCCACCCACAACTAGTATTTTAGCTTTGGAAATATGCTGGTGGGTTAAATCACCAACTAGTACCTAATATCACTCAAGGAGAGGTCACTGCATCAGTGTTCCGACCAGCTAATACAATTACTAGTGAGTGACCCTCTTATGTTGAATTTGTCTTCATTTCACAATATGTAAAACACAACAGAAGCTCAAAGAAAACAAAAAAACCTTGAAGAATTAAAGTGACACTAAACTCAGGAGTAAAACCTTAAACATACATTCAAGTACCTTAACTATTAACAAAATGTATCTTTGTGCATCACTCAGCTGTAGATCCTCAAATCATCTCTGAATTGGTGCTGACACTGTCCTTCCTTCTGGAGGGGGGCTACTTTTGTTCCCCATGGTCCCTGTGTGTGTTGTAAAGTAGCCACCACTCCAAGCTCACTCCTGTGATAGACTACATTCTCAATACAAATTAGTAAACTAAACATGAGATTGTAGTCCATCACAGGAGTGAGCTTGGAGCGGTGACTACTTTACAACACACACAGGGACCATGGGGAACAAAAGTAGCCACCCTCCAGAAGGAAGGACAGTGTC
>NW_017306288.1:504045-537052 GCF_000935625.1 Nanorana parkeri
GTAGTCACCGCTCCAAGCTCGCTCCCGTGATGGACTCCAATCTCACATTTAGTTTACTCATTTGTATTGAGATTGTAGTCCATCACGGGAGCAAGCTTGGAGCGGTGACTACTTTACAACACACACAGGGACCATGGGGATCAAAAGTAGCCCCCCTCCAGAAGAAGGACAGTGTCAGCACCAATTCTGAGATGATTTGAGGATCTACAGCCGAGTGATACACACATTAGGTTCAGTATTAGTAATAAGGTGCAGACTTCTGGAGGGTGGCTACTTTTATCCCCCATGGTCCCTGTGTGTGTTGTAAAGTAGTCACTGCTCCAAGATCACTCCTGTGATGGACTACAATCTCAATACAAATGAGTAAACTAAATGTGAGATTGTAGTCCATCACAGGAGCGAGCTTGGAGCGGTGACTACTTTACAACACACATAGGGACCCCCTCATAATGGCCACAGTAGGTGTGCAGACCCAGCAACACAGATCTTACCAAAGGAGTCCCTGTGGTTTATGTCGCCAGCATCTCTGCCAAGCACTGTAACATCAGTTTTGGATGCTTTCTTTTTAATTAAAGATGGCAGGGGGGGCCTGGTTCACACCTGAGCGTTTTTCTGTGCAGATCTAGTCATGTGAAAACGCACAAAACACACATTTCCATGCAAGTTAATGGCGACTGTTCACACCCTAGTGTTGCGTCGCATGAAAAGATGCGGGAGCTATTTTCATGTGGATGCCGCGTGGTTTTGGTCTCATAGACATCTCAATGCAGGAAGAAACACGTGTTTTTAAAAGCAAATACAAAATCTCGCGAGAATGCCCAAAACTGAATATGTCTAAGGTGTTAAGGCCTCATACACACACAAAGCAAGAGCAAAATTGTATATTGCGTATATGCACGCATGCACTATATGCAATCCCCAGAATGCATTTCGTAATAGAAATTTTAATGAACTGTGTGTGCGTATACGTGCGTAAAATACGCAGAAATGTTGCCTGGACGCATCTCGGGTCCATTCTGTTTTTGCGCATCTTTACGCAGCGCAAATATATGGCTCCATGCGCAGCTATGTGTATGGAGCCATTTATTTGGATATGGGACAATACGCGCATATACGCAGCGTATTGTACGGCAGTGTGAATGAGGCCTAAACAAGCAATTCGGAATATATCCATAGTAAGCTATGACTCCGTGGGAAAGCAGAGCAAAAGTGAAAAGCTTATGAACAATAAAAACAGTAACATACCCCAAGTTTCTGCCGAGATAAAAAGTCTTCAAAGCTAAGCTTCAAGTAAAACATTCCAGGAAACACAAACAGCAAACACGTCGAAGTCGTAGATCCTGAACAAACAAAACATTTTTTTTAAACCTTCCTATAAAGCACATTTAGGGCAAGAATACAGAGCAAGCAACTAGAATGACTCTTTCACCTATTTACTACAGTAATGTGAATGACGTGGGTTGCTGCAATCTCACATAAATTGCTAAGCAAGCAAAATTGTGGATCACTAGCTTTGGCCACTCTCAGCTTTGGCATCTGACAGGTTCCTTGAGCAGCATAAGGTGAGTATACAGAATGATGGTGTTAGATTAAAGTTAGGGGGTTAAAGTGATATTAAACCCTCCCTGGAGAAAAAGAGAAACATAGCAGCATATTGTTGTAGCATGTTTCCACTCCCCTTTTTGTGTTCAGCCACTCTGCAGCATTTTTCATGTTTGAAGCTCATTTCTGCCTCCAAGGGTGGCTCCATTGCCTTGCAGGTCTTCCTGGAGCCACACTGGACTGTGTGTGCCTGGCCGAATCTTTTTGTGCACGCTCGGACGCATACAAACGGCGTGCATGCGCAGTGTGGCAGAGGTCCGTCTCATTGCACCTACTCCAGTAGGGCTCTGTGTGTGTGTGTGTGTGTGTGTGTGTGTGTGTGTGCGCGCGTGTGTGTGGCCAGGGCCCATACTATTGTGTTCATTGTGACAGTAGTGCTCTGTGTGTGTGTGTGTGTGTGTGTGTGTGTGTGTGTGCGCGCGTGTGTGTGGCCAGGGCCCATACTATTGTGTTCATTGTGGTTCTGTGCTATGGGCATGCATGTGCAGTGTGATGGATGGACAAGGAATTATGGGAAATGCAGTCCCAAAGCACAGTACACGCACCCTGAATGGAAGTTCAGGTGAAGTGCAGCAGAGAGGAGCACAGGCTGGAGATTTTTCAAATGGCAAATGTAAGTGTGTTGCACAAAATGAGGCTAAAGATATTTATTTAAATGTTAGTTAAATGGAGCTTGCGGCAGTAGATCAATTTGCACTATGGGGGTTTAATACTATTTGGTTAAGTTTTAGAGTTAAAGTGAACCTGTGCAATGCCTATGGAGGGCAAAGTAACAAGATCAAAGCCAGCAACTGTGCAGGTTAATACTAACATACGCTACGCCGCTGGAGACAAGTAGAGATCATTCTCTGTAAGTGCCATGATAATACGTGTGTAAGTAATACACATGGCTGAGGACTCTTCACACCATCTGTGACAGTGAGGAGTACTGAGCGGTCACTCGCCAAGCACCAGCGTTGTCCCATAAGAGAAAGGGGAGTGAACTACACTGACACCTCATACCTTGAAGTACTGCATATATTTCTTTGCTTTCCTGCTGCTCTGTTCATCCATTTGGAGCAAAGACTAGGTGAGTGTGTGGTGCTAGTGGGGGTCAGAATTAACGCAATCATGTTACATCCAGGGTATTGCTGATCACATATCTAAAGTTAAAACATCATCTCAAAGTGACCTCTGTACTATGTATTTATTACAGTTCATATATTTTCATTTTAACCAGTTGAGTCAATGGTAATTTTGCGTTTACAGCGAGTACTCACCGATTACACCAAACACGTTCCGTATATCTGGCACATATATGGCAAGGAGCACGATGGTTATATTTAGGCCCAGTGTCACCAATATATGGCGGATGCATGAGAAGGGATAATTGGAGAAGATCATCATCATGACGGCTTTTCTAGCCTGAAAACAATAAAGGAACAACGGTCTGTGAACACGACCTACGACCTCTGACCTCCTCCCTCCCCCCCCCACACACCTTCTCTCTATGCACAAGTATCCTCTTGTTCTTGGACAGCAATTTCCTCCCACCCATGAAGGTCAACTCCACTGTTCAGGTAACATATCTGTAGGATCCAGCTTAAGGAGTTATTTGAGCTGTTTAAAAGTAGAACTGTGGCCAGACTATGGACATTAAAATATTTACAAATTCTTATCAAGCAGTGAACAAGCTTTCAAAAAAATCCAACACTGACCTAAGCAGCTGCAGGCACTGCAGAGCAATTCATCCTCCAAATTTACAGCAGCAGCTTTCCATTTAATTTTATCTCAGAAGCTTAGCTTCCCCTGCCAACATTCTAATCTTTATACAGAGATCAGGTGGAGGGGGAAAAAAGAACACCAAGTCTAGACTTGAACAACTTCACTGCTTCTCTCTTGTAAAGTTTGAGCATGAACTGCTCCACAGTGGCTTTAACTATATGAGGAAGGGGTGGCTTATTTTAAAGCTTATTTACTGCTTCTTAAGAATATCATGATATTTGAATGTCCATAGCCTGGCCAAAGTTCTACCTTAAGAATATGCAAAGCTAACATTTAAAGCAAGCCAACCAGGAGGTAAAACTGACAGTGGTGAGTTACTACCAGCCAACCGCTTGCAGCTAAATCACAACTACAACAAAGTATTTATTAAACCATCTTTACATACATCTACCTCATCTTTATTTACTGTCACTGAATACATTTACTTACAGGAAAATGTATAAGTGGCACAGTCAGAAGTACAGCAAGTAGAATGGAGAGCCTGACAGTCATAATCAGAACATCATTAGGAAGGAATCTGCTATAACCTTGCAGCAATTCAGACTCCACTTTATCTATAAGAACACAAGACAATGGAGATAAAGTAAGTATACCACAGAAGAAGGTTTCTATAACAGACATTGACGGGTGAGGTGTAGCTAGTAAAATGCTTATTTCAAAAGGTCTACCCACCCACAACTAGTATTTTAGCTTTGGAAATATGCTGGTGGGTTAAATCACCAACTAGTACCTAATATCACTCAAGGAGAGGTCACTGCATCAGTGTTCCGACCAGCTAATACAATTACTAGTGAGTGACCCTCTTATGTTGAATTTGTCTTCATTTCACAATATGTAAAACACAACAGAAGCTCAAAGAAAACAAAAAAACCTTGAAGAATTAAAGTGACACTAAACTCAGGAGTAAAACCTTAAACATACATTCAAGTACCTTAACTATTAACAAAATGTATCTTTGTGCATCACTCAGCTGTAGATCCTCAAATCATCTCTGAATTGGTGCTGACACTGTCCTTCCTTCTGGAGGGGGGCTACTTTTGTTCCCCATGGTCCCTGTGTGTGTTGTAAAGTAGCCACCACTCCAAGCTCACTCCTGTGATAGACTACATTCTCAATACAAATTAGTAAACTAAACATGAGATTGTAGTCCATCACAGGAGTGAGCTTGGAGCGGTGACTACTTTACAACACACACAGGGACCATGGGGAACAAAAGTAGCCACCCTCCAGAAGGAAGGACAGTGTCGGCACCAATTCAGAGATGATTTGAGGATCTACAGCCGAGTGATACACAAATAAGATACATTTTTGTTAATAGTGAAGGTACTTTAATGCATTTTTAAGATTTAACTCCTGAGTTTAGTTTCACTTTAACATAATACTTAAAGTTTTGGATAGAGTGGAGATGGGCTAGAAACTCTAAGTTTGTTTTGCAGTCTGTGTGTGCACTGGGGAGATTCACCTCCCAATTGTCCTAGTGACCAAGGGGAAATCCAAAATTTTAGAGCGGTGCCCATACACCTCACAACCATGGCACAACTTTCATCCTGCGATGGACAGGCAGATCGTTCTTGCGATCATCGCAAGCCCTACCCGCTGAGGGGAGGGCTTCCGAGGATTCCAATCCTTAGCTGGCAGTGTGCGCTTGCGGCATTTGTCTCCCGAGAACGCCACTAACCCGCCGAAAATCGCACGATTCTCGGCAGGTTTTCAAGCCTGCTCGGGAGACTAAAGTCGTGCGACCTTACAGTAGAAACGGTCGCAAGCCTTCCATACACCTGCCGATTATCGTACGATCGCGGGATCACCCGCGATTATTGTACCATAATCGGCAGGTGCATGGGCACCTTAAAGGTGGGAAATTTCTTCTGGTTTCCTGTGCATGCCAAGGACAGAAAGTGAAGGGAAATCTTCCCAGGTGGACATACCGTATATACTCGAGTATAAGCCGTCCCGAATATAAGCCGAGGGTGGGAAATGAGGCAGCTACTGGTAGATAGATACCAATAAAATTACATTAATATTTATTTAAAAGAAAAATAACCTAGCTCTGTAAGTGGAAAAGGGGGTACAGGGCTACATATCATGTACTACGGATCATTTAACCCATTCATATTAGCAGAGGATAATTGTAAATCTATTGTTCAGTGCACTCTATATGTAGTATATAGTACATGTACATATAGAGTGCCTGCAACAATACATTTACAATGATCCTCTGCTAACATGAATGGGTTAAATGATCCGTAGTACATGATATGTAGCCCTGTACCCCCTTTTCCACTTACAGAGCTAGGTTATTTTTCTTTTAAATAAATATTAATGTAATTTTATTGGTATCTATCTACCAGTAGCTGCCTCATTTCCCACCCTCGGCTTATATTCGGGTCAATACTTTTTCCCAGTTTTTTTTTTTTAAAAGTAGGTACCTCGGCTTATATTCGGGTCAATACTTTTTCCCAGTTTTTTTTTTTTAAAAGTAGGTACCTCGGCTTATATTCGGGTCAATACTTTTTCCCAGTTTTTTTTTTTTAAAAGTAGGTACCTCGGCTTATATTCGGGTCAATACTTTTTCCCAGTTTTTTTTTTTTAAAAGTAGGTACCTCGGCTTATATTCGGGTCAATACTTTTTCCCAGTTTTTTTTTTTTAAAAGTAGGTACCTCGGCTTATATTCGGGTCAATACTTTTTCCCAGTTTTTTTTTTTTAAAAGTAGGTACCTCGGCTTATATTCGGGTCAATACTTTTTCCCAGTTTTTTTTTTTTAAAAGTAGGTACCTCGGCTTATATTCGGGTCAATACTTTTTCCCAGTTTTTTTTTTTTAAAAGTAGGTACCTCGGCTTATATTCGGGACGGCTTATACTCGAGTATATACGGTATACTGTATATAAAAATATAACCTGATATGAGTGTTAGCCTTGCCTATTCTATCCAAAACTAAAAGGTCCATGGCAGCTTCATGACAGTCTCCCCAGGGGTTGGGTTTTTGAGGCCTTGGACTTGGATGCTGGGCGTCATTCAACCTGGAAGAAGACTGTTGCTGGACCATGGTGTGTTGAGGTTACAAGCACAGAGTAGAAAGCCAAAGATAGGGCAGAAGTGTAAACAGGCTCTTAAAGATTCTATAAACTAGAATTAGGTTTTAAATAAGGTTCTGATGACTATTGTAATATAGAAATTACTGTTTACCGTAAAAAGTGAGGTAGCCAAAGAGTGCGGAAATTAAGTAGATGAGAAAGCTCAGGAATATTCCGATGTTTGCCACATTCTGCATCCGACTCTTGGACGGACTGTTAATAATTGAAGAAAAAACAAAGTTAGATAACTGACACTAAAAACTAAAGGCAACTACCATACCATAAAATCAACCACAACAACCTTATGTAGCATTTCAAAGACAACTTTTTTTTCAAAAATTGTCCTATATTGTAAATGACACTATTGACAATGTAAAACCAAATAAATATCTTGACATGATATGAAAGACATAAAAACAGATATGGATAGCAGCTGCACTAAGGGTATGAATGTAACCTACCTTCTCAGCTCACAGTAAATGGGCAGGACAGATGTATGGCACAGAAATGAGAAGGCCATGGTGGGCAATGCAAATGCACTCTAAAATAGGAGACACATGGAAATGTTTAGGTGAATATGATTTGTGACACATTGATGCAAGAGGCCTGAATAAGGAACCTCCAGAACTTCAAAGCACAACAACCAGAAGTAATGTTTAAGGCTTGTGTTTGGTAGTCTTTGCAATTGGAATGGTTATAATCATGGGCTTAAAGTGAACCAGTACTCCATTTTACATGACACATACTATTACCTTTTATTAGGCTCTTGAGTCCCTCAGCCATTTAGTTTTTGTTGCTGGGAGCGGACATTATAACTATGCTCCACCAACTGTCTAATGAGAGTGTCCTTACTGGCCACTGGGGTAGTCTCACTGAATGGCGGAATGGACAGGCTTAGCTATGCAGTTAGGACCTCAAAGTGACAATGAATCAGATCGGATTCCTCTGCTGCTGCCCACGTGCCTTCGCTGCTGCCCCCATGCCCCCTCTTCTGCCAGTGGTAGAAATCCGGCGTCAAGTCTCCCATCAGCAATTGCGGGCTGGCTATTGCACCCGCCCACTGCCTGCTGTTAATCAGCAGAGGATGACCTGAGGGAGAACTTTCTACTTCAGTTCCCTCCTCTGCTGATTGACAGCAGCCAGTGGGGTGGGTGCAATAGCCAACCTGCTATAGGCTATTGCAGTTTACAATAGCTAATAGCATGCTGGCTATTGCTCCCAGCCACTGCCCGCTGTGTTGACATTCAGCTGCTTCAGTAGGCAGCTGTCATTCCCAGTGAAGTGGAAAGATGTCACCTCCAATGTGCTATCACATAGGGGGCTTATGAGTCCTCCTATGTGATAGCAATGAGGTGGAAAAAAAATAAATTGTAAAAAATAAAGTTAAATTAAAATAAAAGTACCTCCAAACATGTTAAGTCCCCCAACACCACGCATACTAACAAACACAAGTCGGGTGTACCTTCGTAGAAAACCGGCGATTGCGCCACATGTCGTATCGCCGCGTGTGCTGGAGTGAGAGCAATAATTCTCGGGCCAATATTCATGGCCAACTCTAAACTGATGACCGAGCTTTTATAATATATATATATATATATACATATAAGTGCGATCACCTGCACTGGAATGCCTTGTACTGCAATGCCATGCATTCCAGGATGGTGCGAGTGCAAAAAAATATGCATAACATTTTATGCTGACGGAAACTTTAATGTTTGTAACACTGCATTTGTGTATTTTATTTATATTTATTATTATTCTATTTATTTATATACAAAAGATAGTAGTTTTTTTTTTATCTGATCGAAAAAATAATTGGCCGACTATTTGGTCATGAAAATAATCGTTCATTGCAGCACTAGACTTTTAAAAGTAAGAAGAGAGCAGGTTCACTGAAAGGTTGTGTCTGGATCGAAAGACTAGCTAGCCTAGTATAAACAATACAAATGTGTCATGTAAAATGTAAGAATATGAAATCAATAAAAGGTTACACAACAAAAAATATAGGAAACTTTTATGGAACTCTTTTATGGAAATTACCCATAATTCCATATTTGGCCAACATTGCTTAAAACCTCCATAAATATTATCAGATGACTGAGGTTCCTGTCTCTGGAGCATACATACCCCTCACCCACTAGCACACCCATCCTTTGACATCCTTTAAAATGCATGTTTGTATCCTATACAAATCTTTCAATAAACCGACAATAAAATATGTATATTTGGTTGTGTCATTAATTGTAAGAACTACTCAGGTCATCGTTGTGTGTTGTACCAAAGGATCCACAGCAAAGACACGTGGAAAGAACTGAAAGTCCTGGGAAATCACTGCACTGCTTGTTTGCTTCAGTGGTTTGTGCTACAACAGGTCTGGACAAACACCAGAAGCCAGGTCGTCAATAATTGTGAAATGTTACTTCTAATCTTAGCTCTGACTTGGTACATTTGTTCCAAGAAATGAACAAAGCTTGCAACCTCTGGGAAGCATTAGCATTGCAGATCGCTTCAGTGGCTCCATTCGAGAGTGAAGAGTGAGCCAAGGTGGGAGATCATAAACTGCACTGTGTTCCCAACATGTACTTGCCCTCACTTCCTGTCCAAGTGACAAGGGGGCACAGGGCAAGTAGGTGATAAATCATACAGAAAAAACAAATACTCCCCAGAGGAGCCCAGGTAATACATATTGGAAGTTGTGACCCTTGCAAACTTTACTGCATACAAAAAACAAATTGTTTGGTGTTGGGCTAGTATGTGGACATGAACCTTAAAAACAAAAAACCTGAAGATTCGCTATATGATAGGAAACATGGAAAATGTTAATAGTATTAAAGCAGTATCCTATAAACAAATGGTTTGTCTGGAATTCCTCCTGAAAGCTAACATTGCACTTCCTGGTATGCAAGTGGGTCTATAGTCTGATGGCTGTAAACCTGCAGTGTAAGATCTAAGGCCTAAGGAGATCTGGATTGAATTGGGGTGAGAACATTACGGTGTTTCTCATTCTTCTCTTTGCTGGAGAGACACAGTACAGAATAAGGCAAGGTAAGTCTGTTATCAGAGAAAGATCAGCTGAAGAGGGACCACAGGCAATACTGGTGACTAGTCCTTTGCTCCTTGCCTGCCTTATTTTGGGCACAACTTCCAGAGTTTGTTCCTTTTGAACCTATTATCTTTCTTCTTCTACATGCCATCTGATCCTGGTTTCCTTTTTTCACCAGAACCTAAATGTCCATCTTTGGGCCCAAGCCCCACCCAATGAAGCTAAACCCATTTATCTTGCCAGTGAGACAGCATTTATGCCCAATAATAACACTCTTATTGGACAGGGTGAGGGTATGTGGGGCTTGGCTCCAGCAGTATGTCTACAGCTGGCCATACACTGTTAGTTTTTTCTTGTTCAGCCCCACATATATGGCCAGCTTGATCCCTGCAGTCTTGGACATATAAGCCGTAGCAGAAAACAAGATTTAGGGACACATGGAAGAGTGTTTACTGACTAATGCATAATAGGTACCTTGTGGTGCAAGTTCAGAGGCAGGACTTTTCACTTTTAAAAAGGTGAGTAATTATCACTCATCCTCATAGTTAGAGCCGACCTGTGACAAAGAAGCTGTCACAGGTCGGCTCTATTGATCGGGAAGTGAGCAGAAACATGCAGCCGATCCGCTCACTTCCCGATCATCTCCCTGCAGTGAGCGGTGACTCTCAGTCACCGCTCCCCACAGGGATTCTCCCTCCCCTCTCTGATCCTCCAACGCTGAGTGGAGGAATGAACAGCTGGCTCTGCCTCTATATAGGTGGCGGGCACAGCTGGCTCTGCCTCTATATAGGCAAAGCCAGCTGTTGCTCACGCAGCCAGGTGGATCACGACAGTATTGTCGGGATCCATCCTGGCTGCGGCGCTCAATATATCGTGGCCAATAGCCCGTGATATACTGAGCTTTGGGTCACAGGAGGAGGTTAGTATATATCCTCCTGTGACCCTAATGAGAACGATGGGGAAAACCACTGACCCAATAGTTCTTTTTTTAAGTTACTTTTTAAAGTAAATGTTTAAAAATGACAGATTTGCTTTAAAGTTCCATTATGCAAAGCTGTTTTTCCATCCGGATCTGCGAAAAATGAAAGCACACGTGGGAATTTCTTGAAAAAAATTGTAAAGCAAAAAGAAAGCAAAAATCGCAGAAAATGGAAACATACCCCCTATGTCCGGTCACAACTATAAAAGTTTGAATTTCACTTTCTGGCTCAGGGACCCCAGGTCAAAAAGAATGTGAATCTTCCCAGCAGAGACAGAGATAGCAATAAAACCTGACAAGGATTCTAACCGTTCCCTAATCTATCCAAAACAAAAAGCACATTTTTTTCGATGAACACTCTTTAAAGTGGCCCTGTTACCATACGTATTTTAAAAAAAACCGTGTAAAAGAAGTTTAATATTTACCAACTCAGCAAGTGGGAGTTTAACATTGGCTCTCTCAAAGAGCTGTGATCACCACTGCAATCTGTCACCCCCACTATGTTCTGTGGTTGCTCCCGATGCCCACTACATCACTATTGTATTGTGTAGTGACATAGTGGCCAGCAGGAGGAAACACAGTGGGATGCATGCTATCAGACATGCCAGGAAGTATCAGAAAGCTCTTCAAGAGAGTGAAGATTTAACTCCCCACCTGCTGGAAAGAAATGTCCACTAGTACAAGGTGGTTCTTTTGACTATGGTTATAGGGTCACCTTTAACTAAGAAAACCCCCTTTAGAAACATACGCAGTGACCCAATAGTTTTCAGCATGTAAGATAAACAAGGAGAAAATGGCAAAACAACCAATTTCACACTCCTCTTATCCAGCTGTGACACAATCTCAGCGGTTACTATGCACAGGTAGCTCTATCCCAGATAATAACTAAAGAGAGCCACTTCATTGTGTTGTGTTTGTAACCCAACACCGCTATAAAAGCCTGTGGTTAAATCAGGCTTGACAAGAACAAGCATCCTTGGATTACATTTTTAAATGTCCCCAACATTTTAAATCCCACCATCGGTCAAGCTCAGTGAAACCCAATTCCCCCTGGGGGCCTATTATCCCCTTGGATGGTGCCAGCTTTTGAAGTTCAGAAGATCAGAAGATCTCTCGGCCTCCATATCAGTACATCATCATTGTTATGCCAAGGACCACTTAAGATGATCTATGAGAAAAAGATGCACTGATCCCGTTTCTGTGTCCTTTGCTGCCACTCCACTTCTACTATATCATTGTTATACATGAGGTGGATGGTTTCATTTTGGCGCGCAGGTCTGGCGGCACCAAAAACTTGGCACGTTATAAATAGACATCATAGCTTTTATTGCAGGACATTTTTGTTGTGATGGTAAGACTCTGCTAATTTTGTGAACCTCTCTATCTCATAAGATCATAAAATCTAATCATGTGCGAGTCATCGCTACAAGATTCTACTGTATGCTGCTTTTGTAGCTTACGTCATAGGGAGACATTTGCTACTCCTAGCGATTGAAACACTAGCAATTTTAGCAGCACGATAGAACTACTAAACAACTCCCATCTAGCTCTTGCCCCATGAGGTGACTGCCTTTAAGTGGTTAAACCTCTCAATGATAAAAAAAATTACCCATGTAGCTCTTGCCCAAATCTACTTCACCAGCTGTTTCCAAAGACCTCTACTTTTGGATAAAAAGGAACAGCAAAGTTCCCCACTGCATCTCCAGCCGCTCCCCTGACATATGGCCTCCTGCCTCTCCTACCACCACCACCGCTGACATATGCCCCTGCCCCTCCTACTGCTACTCCTGACATATGCCTCCTGCCCCTCCTACCGCTACTTCCGATGACATACGTCTCCTGCCTGTCCTACCGCCACTACCCCTTACATATGCCTCCTGCCCCTCCTACCAGTATTCCCGCTGACATATGCCTCCTGCCCCTCCTACCACCATTCCAGCTGACATTAGCTTCCCGTCACACTTACCACATTTCCTTATAGAGCTTATACTGTAAGAACTTTTCTTGCATTGCCCGTATGTTAACATCTGCCCTTAGGAGTACCCCAAAGAGCCCAGAAGATCCCAAACTCTACTATCCCACCTACCTCAGTCCTGCAGTGTAGGAACCAAGAAGAACAGTGAGCAAGATGATGAATAGGACTGCTACCCATGAGCATTATGGCAGTGGCAATGTTGTCACTATGGTCTCATTATTTATATGCTGTGTTAACTACTTAATTACAGCACCCAGTGCATCTTCTTTTCAGTTGTGATGTGACTTTCACAAGAAAAAATGTGATTGACAGCTTGGCTCCTCCTCCTCTATGTCATGCCAGAGAAAAGATAGTGTCATCCAACAATTGGATATCAGGGTTTCAGCAATTTTGGTTACTACTAATGCACCAATGAGTTATTTAGTCACCATATAAATGAAACAGCAGAAAAGGGCATAAATGAAACAAACTGAAACTTTTATAAAACATGTCTTGTGTGAATATGTACCATTCTTTCATAACCCACCTCTTTTGAAAATTCAAAAAGTTTAGCTTTACATTCCGAGCTGTTTGACATCTGGAAAAAAGAAATATATATTGCATTTTAGACTACATACAACAGGTAAAACATTGCTAAAATGTAACACATAATTGACAGGGGGTCAGAGGTCATTTGACAGTTGGCGCTAGTCCAGTGCTGCACATTATGAACTATTTCTCAGCATCTAAAGTTGACATTGAAGCACCTGCCAGGCCTGAGACCACCTGACACACGCTGAACAGTAAGATTCATGCAGATTAAGTAAAGCTAAAAGACTCAGGGCAGAGGAAGCACTGGAAATATCACTCTGCCTGGTGTCCACCCAGAGAATGAACAACTCTGCACGACATACAAGTAATCCAACACTACACCGAGCACACAAATCTACTGCAGTAACCCCCACCCCAACCGTCTTTTGGTAGTATTATACTGCTACCCACCCACAACCCAATCTACTGTATGTATTCTAAACTGGCCTGAATCCAAATCAACATGTTTATTATCCCATGGGTAGCCAACACTATACAGGGCTACACCCTGAGACACCTTGGTCAAACAAAATAAGAGTTACAAATGATCTATAATTTCCCTATTGGTCCCCAACTGCCAAAGAAAATAGAAGCTCAATGCTGTAGTTTCCAGACTTTGTGTTGGGGACCAACAAGATTTTCTAGTGTTTTTATTAGGGATGCACCGATACATTTGGGTTCGCTCTCGTCCAAATGCTCCAGATGCTTATCTCGATAAAGAACTTCCGGTATCAGGAAGCCGAGCAGCGAGTCATTACATGCCGACCAGCTTCCTGATTGGCCGGGAAGCTGACTCCATGATTCCTGATTGGCCGGGAAGCTGGCCAATTAGGAAGCCGGGTGTCGAGTCATTAACCGCCCCCGGCTTTCTGATTGTCCAGAAAGCCGGCTCCACGCTCCCTCGTCAACTGGTGACGAGGGGGCATGGGAGCCAGCTTCCCAGCTAATCAGGGAGCCAGCTGGCGAGTCATTACATGCCGCCCGGCTTCCCTTAATGGGACTTCCAATATCAGTGTTCGGTATAGGCGAGTACCGGGAAAAATAGGTACTCGATACCGAAAAACCGGTATCGGCGCATCCCTAGTTTTTATTGTAAATCTGCTTTAAAAGGTGAACTCCAGGATTGTCTAATACAAGAGCCATATATATATTCTCATTTAAATCTTGGATCTGCGCAGTAATCCAGCATGAAGCTTTGCCTCTGTGCAGTAGCGTCCTGTATTAAAGACTGGTCACTGCTGTTCTCTCTTTGTCTTCGCCCCCTCCTGTAGAGGGTGGAGCTTGCCGAGTCCCTCCCATGGCTCTGCTCTCTACATAGGCCATCTACAGCACAGTGATGATGCCACTTCTACTTTTACAAGATAGTAACTGGTCCTCAGAAAGGCATTTAGAGCACACAAAGTGAATTCATATCCTTGGTATTGAGGAATATATATAAATAGAGGTTTGTTTTTTTTGCCCAGAGTTCAACTTTAAGTTTTGAATTGATAAAGCTGCTTTTTTTGTTGTCAATGTCCATCCCTTCACTTCCTGTCCTGTAAGCACAATAGAAAAAGGGAAGAAAAATCCTGTCGGGGACAACAAAGTTGTCCCTGGCACAAACTGAAATAATTTCCTTAGTCTTCGGTTTGGTTTTTGGATTTCTAATTTCTTTCTGTTCCTGGTTACAATGCTCACCAAGATAAAAGATCGGGTGAACGGGGGACACAAACCAGGCAGGGGTTCAAACTCCATTCAACAAACAGACATATTTCCAACAAGATATGTAAACTACCCATTGCAGTAATGCCATTTACCTCCATGTATAGCATAGTGTGGTTCAGAGGAAGGGGGCAAGGAATGGACCATTTTTTTATCACAACCTGTAAAGTGAAAACATAAAAGCATTCAGTTAGGTCATAGGAATATCAAATGCAGCCATGTTTACCAGGAAAGCTGCATCTACCTTTATATATCCTCCTAGTCCAGTTCATACAACTTGCAGATCTTTCCTTGCATTTACAAAATTACTTTGGCGTGTCATCTTAAAATCTGCTTGCTTACTGCGGACAGTCTAATTCAGAGGTAGGCTACCTCTAGCACTCCAGCTGTGGTGAAACTACAAATCTTATCATGCCGCTGCGAGTCATATCGGTGGCTGTCAGAGTCTTGCAAAGCCTCATGGGACTTGTAGTTTCAACACATCCGGAGTTCCGAGGTTGCCTACCCCTGGTCTGATACAAACTATGTAACAATGGGAGCTAGTTGGGTTAAATCCATATGTTAAGCATACAGCCACATTTAGTTTACTGTCAAATAAATACGAGAGGGAATCAGCTAAAGATCATTCAAAAGACAGATGTGATGATAAACAGTAAAAAAGAAAAAACGGCTCATTTAAATACTTCAAGATCACAAAACACAGAGAACGCCATCTACAACCCCAGAACTGGTAGCATAGTGTCACGGCTGCCAGGGCTTCTGGTGTCTGTACTTTGCTCAAGCATGTGTCACTAGATCACCTTGAAATGACACATTAGCTTATCTGCGCTGCCACTCATCTTGTGGAAGTCCTTATTACAATGTCAACACCGTCATACCCCGAGGACTGAGAAAAACTGGCCACTGCCTTTGGGGACACACACTACCTTTCATCTTTACCTTTGGGTCTGCACAAATAGATGTCATCCTTAAGTACCAAAATATGGGACTTTTATCTGTTATCCTTCTGAACCTTGGACAGAGCTTATTACATAGTACACAAACACCCTGATATTTTATTTCTTTTGATGATTTAGCACCTTCATAAATTAGATTGTGTATACCTTAACTGAATGTAATATATTAGGGCTCCAATTAATGATTATTTTCAATTTTTTCGATTAATCGGATTTAAAAAAAAAAAAAAAAAAAAGAGAATAAGTACCATCTTTCAATTAAAATAAAATACACATATATACACAAACTGCATGCACAATTTTCTGTAATCGCACTGCACAGCATTGTGGTACTGTGCATTCCAGTGCGGGCGAACACACTGTGGGTGGGAGGCACATTTGCAGTGCCATTGAACTTAACTTTTTTCCACCTTGTATAATGTTTTTTTTATAACTGTATTTTAAGCACATGGCGCTTAAATAGCTTCAGCCAGGGAAGGACAGCTGCCAGTGGCAAGATTCCGCAGACGGCAGCTGAATGTAAATACAGCAGGTAGTGGGTTGGTGCAATAGCCAGCCTGCTATTGGCCATTTCAAATTGCAATAGCAGGCTGGGTATTGCACCCACCTACCCACTGCTTGCTGTGCCCTCCTCCCAGCATGGAGGAGAGAGCTAAGGGATGCAACCAACTAATCGATAATGAGAATAGTTGACAACTATTCTCATTATCGATTAGTTGGTTGCAGCCCTATAATATAGTCCACTAAAGCACTGTGTAGCATAAAGAAACTGTAATTTTTCCCCCTTAGATGCTATTTTCACCTTTGCTACATCTTACTGCTGCTGTTCTCCTTTGTAGTCACTTCTCTTCAGGGGCCATTCACACTGACGCCGTGCATTAACGCAACACACGCATGCAGGCATCACTTTTTTCAACCGCTACGCACAGTATTGCAGTACCATGCAGTCGAGCGCATTAGGGCCGGGATGTGCAGTATTGGTGTCAACGGGCCCTCAATGCATGCACTCCAGCATCAGTGTTTCTCAGTTATGGGGTTCCTGATGGTGACAAGAGTGGACTATGCCTGTGAAATGTGCGTCAGCATGGTGGCTTATGGCCTGCATTGGAAGCCCATGTGACAACTGGAGAGAGCAATTGGGAGACAGGGATAGAGTGCTGGCTTCCTAGGGAGTGGAGAAAGTTTAGCTCCTTCTTGGGTTTTTATTTTTAGGAGTTTGAGTCCTGCTTACTCAGCAGAAATTCAAGCTGCGGGTGGCCCTTGCGGATCCACTCTGTCCGACAAAAGTAGGTTTTCCCAATTTACTTTTGTTGAAAGAGTCGGGCCAAAAATTGTCAGCTGAACAGTGACTACTGCCAATCAGCTTAGCCACCGGTTGTTAGAATACAACAGCCTGGCAGGAGAGACCATTTGGGGGAACTGAGAGTAGCGTATGGCCAGTTTAATTCAGACTAAAAATGACTAAATTGATTCCAAATCTGATGTTTCTGGTCCAGAAGATGAAAAAACTATCCAATATGATACAGGGGTAGCGGGAAGGTTGCATTACATGCAAACTAATCGAACCCCCTCCAGAGGTATCACACAGATGTCCTATTTCAGACATTTAAAGTAGGGATAGGTTGAACTCCATGGACTTGTGTCTTTTTTCAACCTGACTAACTATGTAACGATTGATGCACCGATACCGGTTTTTCGGTATCGAGTACAAGTACCGAT
Organism: Nanorana parkeri; assembly: GCF_000935625.1. NCBI lineage: Eukaryota > Metazoa > Chordata > Amphibia > Anura > Dicroglossidae > Nanorana > Nanorana parkeri. The sequence continues at coordinate 521,432 of NW_017306288.1, forward strand.
ATTTTTTTCCGGTATTCGCCGATACCGAATATCGATCCCGGGAAGTCCCATTAAGGAAGCAGGACAGCGTGTAATGACTTGCTGCTCGGCTTCCCAATTAGCCGAAAGCCATCTCCATGCTCCCTCGTCACCAGGTGACGTGGAAGCATGGAGCCGGCTTCCTGGCCAATCGGGAAGCTGCGCAATGCGTAATGACTCGCCTCCCGGCTTCCTAATACTGGAAGTTCCGGTATCGGGACAGGCATCGTGAGCATTTGGACGAGTACGATTCTAGTATGGGTGCATCCCAAATTTAAAAGTAAAGGAGATACTTGGAATGCAAATGCATGACAAAAAATTCTGATGCGACTCAAACCGACCATAATCACAAAATGTTTGCAGGCCTCACTGTATTACGTCTGCATATAACAAGTACAACCTTCCTACCAGTCACAGGAAAGGTCACACTAGTGATATAAGCACAGCAGCTGGTGAAGGGGCACGAGCTACGTGACCCCAATTCATCAACTAAAGGTTAACCTTTTTACGGCCAGCTGAACGCGTCCTGCTGATAAATTTTGTAATATGAACATTTCCTCATCAAAAGGGGTCCAGTTACTTATTTATTTCATTTCTATATAGCAGATTGTGGCAATTATGCAAATTTATGCAAACCTGGATTTCAATATTTCAGTGAATAAAAGAAAATTCCAGATTGGAGTAGATTGACACATTGTGCAGAGCGGTTTATGGTTTTCTATACATCGGTGCAATAGAAATGAATAAAACAAAAATATTAATACTACGCTCAGATTATGTGACTCATCCATTTGGGGAAAAACATTTTGAACAGCACTGTAACTCTAGACTGTTTAACAGAATCAATCTCTGACAGACAAATACAAGTCTTAAAAGGTGAACTTCAGGCAATCTGCTGGGCAATCCGCTGAATACACAGATGAAATGCATATACAAGAACGGCTTTACCTGCCAAAGGATTAGATTTATGTCCATCCAGTCATGAGATATACACAGCAAAGCCCTGACATAACTAAAGTGCAACTGAAACCTGAAGTTAGTTTTGGATAGAGTGGAGAGGAATTAGAACCCCTGTCAGGTTTATATTGCTGTCGGTGTCCCTGTTAGGAAGATTCACCCTCCCAATTTGTCCTGGTGACCGTTATCACTGAAAGTGAAAGAAAATCCCAAATTTTGAGTTGTCATCAAAGCAAGAATAGTTGGGAAACCTTCCAATGGGGACGCTAGTTCTAGAGACCCTGCTGGCCACCAGGGATTTCCCTCACTTTGCAGGGATTTCATGTAATTTCCTGTTGTGACTTTCAGACAGGAAGTGAAGAGAAATCTCTCTAATAGGACACAGATGGCAAACTAAAAGCTGATGGGGTTTTAACCCTCCCTTACTCTATTCCAAAACCCTCCCAAAAAAAGGTTTTGGATTCAGTTCTACTTTAAATGTAAATTATCTTATTAATTAGGGTTAATGATTTAAAAAACACCTATTTTTCTAGTATATTTAGTGAATTTATGTGTGTATGGTGGTAGTTTGCCAACTACATATACAAGCTCTGCATCCTACTTAGCAATGCTGCCAAATTATTTATTACAGGTATTTATGCAGCGCTGCCAATTTCTACAGCGACTTACAAGCTGCACATTCACACCAGCCCCTGCCCTCAAGGAGCTTACAATCCCTATCTTGCATACAGGGCCACTCTAGACATGAACCAATTAACTTGCCAACATGTCTTTGGAATGTGGGATGCAAACATGCAAACTAGGGATGCACTGATACAGATACTAGTATCATACTCACTTAAATGCTTCCAAAGCTGGAACTTCCGGCATCACTTGGTGACAAGGGCACATGGACCCGACTTCCCGGCCAATCAGGAAGCCTTGGAGAGAGTCATTACCCGCCTCCTGGCCACAAAGCCGGCTCCACCTGGTGATGAAGGAGCATGGAGCCGGCTTCCTGATTGGTTGCAAAGCTGGCTAATCAGGAAGCTGGGCGGCGAGTCATTACCCCCCCCCCCCCCGGACCTCATCACCTGGTGACGAGGGAGTATGGAGCCAGCTTCCTGGCTAATCAGTCATTACACACCGCCCGGCTTTCTCAATGGGACATCCGTTATCGGGTTTTGCCAAGTACAAAAAAGAATATTGATACTCTTACTCAATAACGCAAAACTGGCATTGGTGCATCCCTAATACAAATTCCTTGCAGATAGAACTTTCTAGGTGTAAGTTGAGACCTGATGTATATATGCTTTTTATGCCGATTTGTGCTAAAAAAAAAAAAATTTGCAAACTATTTTCATTTTTGATCACAGGAGAGACACTCCATCAGGACCCCCAGAAATAAAAGATTAGGTGCTACAAATGGCAATCTTCTTACTCAGTGATCAGTAAACAAGCTCTTAGCCATACAATTGGGATTTCACTGAGAAATTAGAGAGCACCACAATGAAGGCCCTTCCAGCTAATGAAGTATAGCAGGCATGTTGCGCCATTTACTTTTAATGATTTCAAATGGAATAAGGTTCACTTTAAAAAAAACTCTCCATCACAGGCAGTTCACAGAAGTCTAACGATCAGCTGGGTGCAGCACGTTTCGTTTTAATAGCTGAAAATTTTGGGCCGAGCCCAAGTTAGGCCCCTTCCTTTCATACTTATACAATGTATAAAATGATGTGTTCTCCATGGATACATTAAAATATAAAGACTTCCTAAAAGTGGATTATGAAAATTCATTTGCGCACATTATTTCTCTTCTGTAACCGCCACGACCTAAAACGCAGGACAAAGGGTGGAGGTGATAAAAATACATTAGGAGACGTAAAAAAAAAGAAAAAAAAAAAGAGATTGCACTATTCATGACGGGCTCATTAAATACAAGGTATAAAATGATGTGTTCTCCATGGATACATTAAAATATAAAGACTTCCTAAAAGTGGATTATGAAAATTCATTTGCGCACATTATTTCTCTTCTGTAACCGCCACGACCTAAAACGCAGGACAAAGGGTGGAGGTGATAAAAATACATTAGGAGACGTAAAAAAAAAGAAAAAAAAAAAGAGATTGCACTATTCATGACGGGCTCATTAAAGAAGTGAAAAGGGAGTAAGTCATTTTGGCCACTTAAGCCCCTCGGAAGAAAAAAAAAAAAAAAGGCAAAAATAAAAAAATTGTTATTTTAGGAACTTACCACAATGGCGAAGTAGACCATAAAGAAAAATGACAAACTACTTGTGTAGCCAAGAAAGCCTGTAAAATAACAGTAAAATAAAAAGCAATTTATATGGAACTTGATCTTAATGCAGGGCTAAGGGTTTACATTTCTGGTATGTTTTATTATACAGTGGGTGGAATCTGGAGCTTACAGCTCGGCATAACAGCCGGCCCAGGGCCTGTCACAGATCATTCATGTCGTTTAGTAGGGCCGAATTAGGACGAGCTTTGTCGCTAATGGAATGCCATAAGTAAGGGCTGCCCTTTAATGTTCCCCTGTAAAGATTTTATTTTTGTATAACAGACAACACACTACTGCAGCCCAAGAAACAGCTTAACAAGCCAGGCCCCCTGACTGAAACAAATTAAAGTATCCCAAATGGAAAAACGGTTTCGCTGCTTTGTATGGGGGCCCCCCTCTCCTTTGCCATCCCATTAAGAGGGATTTCAAAAGTCTTTTTTTTCGGCCTTACCGATTTTTGGAAGCAGTGCCAACGGGAACACAATGCAGGCCAATGTGATTATTAATACCAGTCTGCCATCAAGATACCAGGCCCTGAAAAAAGCCAAAATAGCCATTTTCTTAAAGGGAATGTACATCGTTTTGCTTGTTTTATTTATGCATTTATTAGGTTTGTTACTAAACTAATCTTTAATTTGTTTTGTTTTTTGTTACTTACCCATGGTGGTCACCTGACAGAAACCCCGCAATAGCAGCTGGTAACTCAGACTTGATAATGAACATATAGGAAGACATGGCTGCAAAGAAAAAAAAATGAGGCGCATGATTGCCCAGTAAAACAAGGCAGATGTGCCCATGAATATATGGATTTACAATAAAGCACTAGTGAACCGGTGTCTGGACAGTAAATAAGAGGGGCGAAGCAATGTCACAAGACTTACAGGGTGTGGTAACTTTCTCTCCTTTATCTGGGCACATTTACACTATAGAGGAAACAATTGTAGGGCCCTTGAGAGGAGACACGAGACTCTTTGTAGCTTTGGCAGTATGGAAAACATTTCCGCTTCCCATCTTTGGAGGTATGCGTAATATCTGAGCACAGGCTGCCTTTGGCTTATTTTAGGCTGGTCATTGATGGTCTGATAAGTACAAGTCTATTTTTGAGCATCACTTGCGACTAAGCACCCTGTGAGGAAAATGCCTCAGGCAGTTGGGGGCATTCGTTATGGTACAAGCTCTGTGGAGGCATCTGCAAAATGAAGTGCTGGTAATCAATTACAATCAATAAAAAGGTGTTATCCACTCTGATCAATTTCCCAAAGTTACATTTTCCTTTTGTCTATAATCCCATTTTAATACTTTAATACATAAGTTTAATCAACCAACAACAAAGAAGACAGTTTGCACAGGACAGTAGCCAACCCATTATAATAATGTTTAAATGGTAGTTGTGTTCACTGCATTTCCCTGAAAACACACCTTTTCCTGTGAGGTTTTTTCCCCAACGTGTTTTTCATTGAAATTAATAATACCACATTAAAATGCATGTGAACGCATGCCACTCTGTGTTTTAACATTGATTTTCATGGAAAACACTTTACACAAAAACGCAAGGTGAATTTTCAGCCTCAGGCCTTGTTCACATGGGCGTCAGCTTCTATGTATAGTTTTTTTCCCCCACTCAATTCCTCCATCCAGGCTGGCATCCGAATATCAGAAAAACCTGAACAGCGATTGGTCACAGCCACGGTTCAGCTGACAATTTTCGGCCTGGCACTTTAGACATAAATTGATTGAAAAATCAACTTTTGTTGGAAAGAGTGTTGCGGATAGGGCTACCCACGGCTTGTGTTTTGGCCAAGTCAACAGGCCAAAATTGGAGCAGTGTATGGCCAGTGTACAGGAAGAATTTGCAAAGCCTTCAGCCAGCTTTGAGCAACTTTGTTAAAGAGTTTAAAGCACCATTCGGCACCAGTTTGGCAATGTTAAACACATATCCTTTATCTGCCAGTTGGGTGCTTTTCTGACAGACCCGATAGACTGCCCTATGGCCAACTAAAGGAGCACACAAGACAGACTGACAATACTGCTTCAAATTGCAATGCAGTGCCTTAGGCCTCATTCAAGTCGGGCCATACACATTTGTGCAGCGTGCATGCCCGTATCGGGCCGTTCCCAGGAGGGACAGGTTACTGTGTGCGGCCTGTTCTTCCCAATGGGAGGACGCGGCCGTTCACACAACCGAACTGCACATCCATGCGGGACTAGGTGTCCCTACTCAGACACAGACACAATGGATCCTGTCTGCGTCCGAGCATGGACACCCGGACCGGCATGGATGTGCAGTTCGGTGTGTGTGTATGACAGTGTACAGCTGCCTCCTCCATAGGGAATAACAGGCTGCTGCGTACAATCACACGCATCACCTGTCCCTCACGGGAACGGCCCGATACGGCTGTGCACCCTGCACGGACGTGTGCGGCACCACTTAACGCTGTGAATGAGGCCTTAGTGTTGTCAGCGTTCAACAGGAAGTGTTGCTTCTGGCAGGATCTCCAGGCCAGAAACTTTGTAACAGCTTCTAAAAAAAAAAGATTTGTTAAAGAAACCTGTACACATTGAGACATGATGCCAAACATACCAAAAAAATAGATTCATACCAAAAAAATAGATCAGGGGTGGGCAACTCTCTAGTTGTTATGGAACTACAAGTCCCATGAGGCATTGCAAGACTGACACTCACAGGCATCATTCAAAGAGGCAGAGACATGTTGGAATTTGCAGTTAAAGCACAGCTGGAAGGCTGGAGTTGCCCACCCCTGGTTTAGATGCACTTTAACGCACATTACCGCACACAGAGGTGTGAATGGGCTCTAAACAATAGTATTGAAGTATTAGTCAAAAACAGCACCGGGATGTGTAGGTAGGAAAACTGCAGCTGCGGAACACTAAGATTTTAGATGTACCAAAATGTCAGCGTCTTAATATCATGGTACTAGTTACACTTTGAACTCTGTGTTTCCGTCCTCAGGAAAACACAGAGATTCCTTTACATTTTACCCTGAAGTGAGAGAATATTAATTATGTTTTCACAACAGCAATATTCATGGCTCCTAAGTTCACTGAATTAAAAGGGAGAGACCAGAGTGCCTCTTCACAGGAAACGTGAGCGATATGAATAATAAGGGCCCAATACCTGCTGGAAGGTTAAATAATAACAGTCACAGGGTCAGGCTGGAAAAATATATTCCTGTTCAGCATAGAATCTTTTCCGCCAGGGAGATTCTCAGCGTTGTCTGTGACACACAAAGCTGCCTCCCGCTACAGGCAAGACACATCCAGCAGTGTCTCTACCTCCCTGCCCCAGCTAGGGAAATAAGATTGAATTACACCACATTATGCGCGTGATTAACCAGGTCAATGCCAGGGTAGACATCAAACAAGAGGATTCATGACTATGTTTTTCCGTTTCCAATATTTACATTTTCGGAAAAAGTGGGGAGGATGCGTCGCAGCTTGGGATGGTGTATACCCTGCGGCTCGCCTCTATCTATTAAACGAACAAGGAGTTGCACACCCTGCTGCTGAAATGATTAAAAACAAACCAACTTAAAAAGAATGATTTCAGTGATTGGGCCAAGTACAGGGGAATGTATGCACTGGCTACAGTTTTATCCTGGCCTTCTGTAGAGGTTGTGCACAAATCTAGGACCCTAAATAACTTCTCTTTCTCTGTTCTCCATATCAAATTCTTTTTCAGGTTCTGGTCATTCAGGTCCACCCAGCGCATCTCCATGTATGATGTCTGATGGTGTCACATGCGCAAATCGCTGCAAGGCCCTGGCCTCTGGGCATTGCACTGGGAGAAATAAGAAAACGTCATGAAGATGCCCCACCAGCCAGCCAACAGGGGGCAGGACTGAGGCTACCCTACAGTTCTTAGTTATTTATATAATGCCGACAATTTACGCAGTGCTTTACATAGTGCCCATTCACATCAGTCCCTGCCCTGGGACTGATGTGAATGTGCACTATGTATGTATGGGTGACATACATAAGTCACAGCAGGGACACTCCTTTCCTCTAGCACATACTGCTTTCAGTTAGACAGAAGCAGTCAACAAGTGGTCAGGCGATGCAATAAGGCAGGCCAACGTACTCCTTGACACCTATTTTGTAACTTACTTACAAAATAAGGGTTAAAAGGAAAACTATGAGGTGAGTGATTTACACTCATCCTCACAGTTAGAGCCGACGTGTGGACATTGAAACTGCCACACGTCGGCTCTATTGATCGGGAAGTGAGCGAAAGCATACACTTCCCGATCATCTTCCTGCAGAGAGCGGTGACTGTCAGTCATCACCCCCCGCAGGGATCCCCCCCCCCCTCCCGGCTGACTGGAGGAATGAAACGGGAGGGGGCGGGCGCAGATAGCTCTGCCTCTAGATAGGCAGAGCCCGCTGTCAATCAGCCAGCTGGGTGGATCTTGACAGTATTGTCGGGATCCATCCCGGGTGCAGCGCTCTCAGTATATAGCGGGCAACTGCCTGCTATATACTGAGCTTTGGGTCACGGGAGGAGGATAGTATATGTCCTGCTGTGACCCTAAAGAGAACGAAGGGATAAAAAAGTTACCACGTAGTTATCTTTTCAGGAAGCCTATAGTAAATGTTTACTTATACAAATAATACATAAAATAAATAAAACCACATAAAAAGGATCCATTTCTAAACTTTTGATATTTTTTGTCGTCAGTTTTGTTAACAAATGTTCAGTATTCTTTTATGGGATTCACAGACAATGATCTTAATGTATTTTTTTTTTCCAGCAAGACTGGACAGTGATGAGAAGTCTGATGGGCTCATCTTCAGCAGAAGGAAGTTGGAGGATAAAGAGAGACATTGCTGGGTTATACACTGTCTGACCAAAAAATGAAAAATAAAATAAGTGGCCACCTGGATTTAGCAAAAAAATAAGCACTTTTGGATAATTAATATGTTTCATCTGGCAACAAGTGAGGTCAGCTGTCTACCTGAATATATTGAATGATCAGGTTTTTTGATCAATGGATTTTTTTCTTCCCTGATGGCACAGGCATATTCCAAGATGACAATGCCAGGATTCATGGGGCTCAAATTGTGACAGAATGGTTCAGGGAGCATGAGACATCATTTTCACACATGGATTGGCCACCACACACTCCAGACTTTAATCCCATTGAGAATCTTTGGGATGCGCTGGAGAAGACTTTACGCAGTGGTCTGACTCTCCGATCATCACTACAAGATCTGGGTGAAACATTAATGCAACTCTGGATGGAAATAAATGTTGTGACATTGCATAAACGTATTGAACGATGCCACGGCAAATGTGTGCCGTAATCAAAGCTAAAGGCGGCCCAACAAAATATTAGAGTGTGTGATTTTTTTTTTCCTTTTGGACAGGCAGTGTATAATGCTTCAGTATCCACTAGAATCTGAAATCTAAAGCTTTGGGTTGACTAACCCCTCAAAAGTAGAATTCTGAGGGAAAAAAAAAAAATGAAAGCTGAACGAAAGGCAAACGCATTTATCATTTTTGCACCCCTTCCCGCAGATTCATACTTATCGAGATCTGACGGGCATGGTTCCACCTTTAACATCCAGCATCCCATTGCTCCCTCCCGCTGGCTGCAACTGCACATTACAGCCCCTAGACTTCTATGGGGCCACCTTCCAACCATAAGACAGATGCGCCCAGAGGGAGGAGACTTGCATTTATGTCAACATACAGTGGGGCAGAAACCCTTGGATCTCAAAGTATAGATTTAAGGAGGGTGAGATCGCTTTGACTTCAAGTTTGTCTTTAACTAAAAGCGTACTTATTCTTTACGCTGCCCATACACAACTAGATTTCCTTTTCAGCCCCGTGGGTTGCCTGCATGTTATTGCGCATGCAGCTCACCTGATTGGCTCATAGTGTTGCCCCACCCTGTGGTACTATATACACGGATTACAAAAAGCTGAAGAAAGTCTAACCATAGTATATAAACTTGTTGCATTTATTAAATACATAAATGAGTGATTCTTTTTGTAATATCAGCCTGGTGTTTGGCCTTAAAATACCATACGTTGTAAATTTGATTATCTTAATGTATCCCCCCCCACCATCATCATTTAAAGGTGTTGTCTTGCCACTCACACCAGGGTGGCTGCGGATCAGCGTGGTTTCCGCGCTAATCACAAAAGGGAGGTTTTGGGAGTTTTTTATTGCGTTTCAGCGCTGAAATGCAATTAAAAACGCCCAAAACCGCGCTGATCAACGTGGTTCCATTGAGAGCTGTATGGAAACCGCACTGATCAGCACGGCAAAAAAGGGTCAGGGAGCGGTTTGGATTGCGCGGAGCCGCGCAGTAGCATGAACACTCCCCATAGCAATGTATGTGATCGTTCATATCGGCGGATCCGCCCCAGTGTGAGTGGGGCCTGATAGGGGAACTTTGGTTTGTGATTTTTATTCAATTTGATTGTTTTAGTTGAATGATCAATTGTTTGATCCTATCAATACATGTGTTGCCACCTTGAGGCTGCTGGAAAAAATGTAGCCCCTCCTAAGTTACATGTAAGTGATGCCAATTTTGGGGAAGGTACCCACAAATCATTAAAACAGAAAATAACCACACATAGAATCCTGGGAACTCCTCTACAATAGAAGATTGCAGATATTTTTTTTTTCTTTTTCAGTCTACACAGAACAGTTGGTGTTTTTCATGGGCTCTTGTATCAGTTTTATTTACAAAAAAATAAAATCTAGGTTTTCTTTGTAGAGGCTCCATTAAGCCTTTAGTTTTTAAATGTATTATTAACAAATCTTTTCTCGATCTACACTATTAGAAGGATTCCAGCTTAAAATAGAATCATTTCCCTTTAAGAACGCTCTAATGCCTAGGAAGTAAGCATGTTTACACTGAATTAAAGGGACAACTGGACTTTCAGCACTTAGAGGGTGGCTGTCAACTACTTAAAGGATTAATTAAGGGACGCTAAACAAACAGATGCACTCTGGGAGGAAGTTACGTGTTTATCCTGAAAGTTTGGGAGTCTTTCATTTATATAATAAATGTTTGCAGGGCATGGTTGGTGTGGACAGAAAGTGTCAAATTCTTTCACTGTCTGCCAAATAATAGACTTCCTATAGCCACTATAATTTATGTGTAAAGGGCGCTAGCTCTGAAAGAGTGATGCGTCACCAAGCCATTAATTAAGAGTTCTGCAGGAATCACTTTTTTGGAGGGTCACTTAATGTAAATCACAAATAATTCAGAAGTATTCCAGACAAATTAAATAATAATGAAGCCAAACAGCTCAAAAAGGTACGTGCAAACTTTAGAGAACATTTGTCCAATGCAGACATTTGAAAGGGAACTAAAGCCAAACCTCAACATATACTGGGTTACTGCCTGCTCAGAGCCGCCCTTGTAGCCGGGAAGGATCCCGACAACATTACTGAGATCCCCCCTGCTACCTGATTGACAGCTGGCAAGGCCTCAATAAAAGGCCAGAGCCAGCTGTGCCCTCCCCATCCCTGTATGTCCATCCAATGAGCACTGGAGGAACAGAGAGCGGAGGGCAATCCAAGCGGGGAGTGATGACGGTCACCGCTCCCTGCAGGGAGCTGTGATCGCTTAGCTCTCGATCTATAGAGCCAGCGTGTTACAGCTTCAATGTCACGTCAGCTCTAAGTATTGGAAAGAGTATATTTTACTCTCCCAATACTTCTCCTTTAAGGTCATTCTTCCCAAGCATGCTTTGCACCAACAAACCCTGGCTTTTATGCTATCCCGAGATAGGGCAGCACGGGACGTTTTACAAGTGCGCTCCCCCTTCGGGGGGGGAGGGGGGGGTTATTCCACAACTCACGATTTAGTTAAATGGTACAGAACAATGTTAGTAAAATTTAATCTGCATGATCCTGTATTAATGGGAGATGCTGTACCAAGAAGCAGTTTTACCATTTTAAAAAGAAAAACATGTTCACATGACCGAGCATTAAAAGATCCTAACACTTACAGTGTTGAACAAACATCATCACAGAGGGGTTCATAGGCACAGTGGAGGATGAGGGAACATGCAGAAGTGCAGCAGAGGGGGTGGAGATCTGCAAAGTGGGGTGCTGGTTGGACAGAGCTGGAATGCATTGATCCAGCTCCCAATATCTCCCTGATGATTTCAGCATTCCCTTGCTAGAACTGGGAAAGGCGGCGGTATGAAGACCAGTCACCCTGCTCACAAAAAGCAGGCAGGGGTGACCAGTCTGCAGCACCGCAAACTGTTACATTGCGGCTCAGAAAGGGCACCTTTTTAATAATGTCGCTATAAATGCAATAAAGATTATTTCTGAACCAGACAACCTGCAATCTAAACAAATGACAAATTTTATTGTGACAAGAGTTCAGCTTTCAAGTTGAACTCCGGCTTTTTCTTCAGTCATGCATACTTGTACAGGCTCCTCTTCTGTACTGAAAATGCTGGATCTGTTATAACTGCACATTGAGTTTCTGCAGCAAGTTACATAGATTATTACATACATTACATACATTATTTCCTGGCTGCAGGATATCCAGCATCATCAAGCACTTTCTTTCTCAACCTAACTGTCCTGGCCTGCCCCTTTCATTCATTGGATTTCAGTTCTTTCAATCACTGAGGTTTAGCATCACATGTGGGTGTTACCTAGGGCAGTCTGCATGCAGCTAAAACCTGCCTAGGAATGCCAACTCCTCCACACTGACACTCACCTATCAAGGCATTTTGATATTTGCATAACCCTTCCCAAGACCCAGCCCATTGCTAGCATCAGGGCTGAGGGCTGCTAAAATGAGTACCGGTGCAGAGTGCTGTAATGTTATCAGAAAGCTATGTACAGCACCTGCTTGCCCCTCCCACCAGCTATGATCTGCCTTTGTTGCATAGAGAAGCACAAAAACCTAATTGGGTCTTAAGTAAATATAATGAAAACTGAAAAGTAGTATTTAAAATGTCATTGGCATGGTAATGATGTGGGAGGAACAAGAGAATGCAAACTATAAGCAGATTGACCTTTGGGTTTAATAATTTAGTATGCATGTCCATATCACTATATTTGGCAAAGCTTGATGGCACAATGACTAAAATAGAATATTCTCACGTTCTCAAACAATTAATCACCACATAGCTACCTCCTCATGTAATTGTCTCTCCCTCTTAGATTGTAAGCCCTCAGGGGCAGGGACCTCCTTACCATCTTGTCTTGAATTGTATTGTAATTGTACTGTCTTCCTTATATTGTAAAGCGCTGCGCAAACTGTTGGTGCTATATAAATCCTGTATAATAATAATAATAATAATTTGTATGCCCAGTAGCACAGTGCATCTACTTAAAGGAAACCTATCAGTGTAGAAGCATGGGTGCTGCACATTGCCTTCACTACCAAGGGTGCCACTGATCTCAAACTGGTTTGCAGCCCAAAAAAAAGTCCAAGCTTCAGTACTGCACACGCATACCAGATCAGTGACGTATCTGTAAATTCAAACAGTGACGTCAGGACAACTCTGATGCCTCAATTTTAAAAAACCAAACTGGTTTAGGCAACTGCCAAAATTCTCTCCTCAATGGTTCCCTTTAAACCAGACTAGTTGGTAGTGATTGTATCCAGATATGAGCTGCCAAGCCAAGTGCAGATGGCCAGCAGATGGCACTGTGGCTTCACATCTAACGGGAAGGTAAAGACTACATCTGATCACTAACACATCTTTCCTGAACTTCCAACGAAGATGCAATTGCGTTTCCAAAGTAAAGTATCAGGTTTCCTTGGCTGGAGCCAATGTATTTGACAGACAGATGACAGCAGTGTGATCTTAAAGATGCTGTTATTATGATGATTTAGACCTGCTGCACAAGAGTTCCAAACTAGAGTAAATAAAACCGATACATAAAAACATTTCAACAAGTGTGTGTAATGGCAGAGAAATATATATACATAATAGCAACAAAAGATTCTGCGCGCTGGCCATACAAACAACAGCAGTATTCTACGACACCAGAAAGAGGAGACTATTCAACAACCTTGTGGTATGTGTAGCCAGCAAATGCTGACTGTGATCTCCAGTACTTGTACTATCTTCTATCAAATACACACTGTATTAGAATGTGATGTATACAGAAAGTCTGAAGTTTCAATGATATTCTTTATTGGATAGCCTAAAGCGACACTAAACTCAGGAGTTAAATCTTAAAAACGCATTTGAGTACCTTAACTATGAACAAAAATGTATCTTATTTGTGTGTCACTCAGCTGTAGATCCTCAAATCATCTCTGAATTGGTGCTGACACTGTCCTTCCTCCTGGAGGGGGGCTACTTTTATTCCACCTGGTCCCTGTGTGTGTTGTAAAGTAGCCACCGCTCCAAGCTCACTCCCCTGATGGACTAAAATCTCACGTTTAGTTATCTAATATTTGTACGATGATTGTAGTCCAGCATGGGAGTGAGTTTGGTAGCAGTGACTACTTTACAACACACACAGGGACCATGGGGAAAATAAGTAGCCACCATCCAGAAGGAAGGACAGTGTCGGCACCAATTCAGAGATGATTTGAGGATCTACAGCTGAGTGATACACAAATTAGGTTCAGTATTAGTAATAAGGTACTTAAATGCATTTCGAAGATTTAACTCCTGAGTTTAGTGTCACTTTAAGTATGTCAGATGTTCTTTTCCTTCTACAGGGATCACATCATTTTTTGTTGTCTATGCAATCCAAACATACTCGGCCCTGCTCTCGGCTGCCCCCATCCACACGACCTTGGCCAGTGATCATATTTATTGCTATGAAGAGAAGCGCCTTTCATCACAGGGAACAAAAATAATGATTGAAGCAGATTTTCTAACCTGCTTATCAGTCGTTTCTTGCACGCATTGTTCAATAGACTATTCACAGACATCAGATCATTACTTAGGCGACTTATCACATAGGTGGCTTTACTCCGGACAGTTTGACTTTTTTATTTTACCCCCAGCTAATGCCAAGGTTGAACATATCTCACGAATCTCATCAAATCACAACTGTCTCACATGCATTCGATCATTATTCTTTCTATTTGATCCTGTTCACAAATTATAACACTTTGTGAGGAGTGAAAGACGCTTATCATAAACCACATTCATATTGTACATTCTCTTTATCCCTTGGAAAGAAAGGAGGAAAAAAAATGATTCTTGCTCAAAAAGCCGAAAATCAAGTAATCCAAACACAAAACACACCCAAAAACATAACAGCTTCCATGGTCAGCCCGGGAAGGCTGGGGAAGCCAAGTGGATCAGGTTTCTTGGACAAAAAGAGTACAGGGGAGGGGGAGAGGAAGGGTCTGCTACATTTGAAAAACATTTAGCAAATAAGGTGTTAATTAGGTGTCAGAGATTTTGCGAGGAGAGATGATTAACCCTGTGCGTTCAACAGGAGACGTTCTGGACAAAATAAAAGATAAAATGGTTCAGAACCCCCCCCCCCCAAATAAAATGGCAATTCTATGCAACACAGCTTCATTCATTCATTCATTCAAGAGGGTTAAAGAAACACTGAACCTCATACAGCAGTATAATTAGTGGCAGACAAATTGGACTAACCCAGAGGTTTACACACACACACACGGTCACACTGCAGGGGAATAATTTGTGCACAGAAGAGAGAAAAAAAAGTCTATTTTAAAACATGGCGGGACTGGTGCTAACAGCATGCAGGCTATATATCAGTCATTACGAAATAGCAATTAAAGCAAATGAGCGGGAACATATATAATTCTTGACTGCAGAAACCTCTGTTTATGCACTCACCTTTTATTCTGAATATACATAAGACAAAAAAAACCTTCAGAATTTGGAGGCAGAGGGAATGTGCGCAGTGATTGGTGGGACAGACTGGAGATGGTGGATGGAGATATGGGCATGATCTAAAAAAAAAAAACCTGCCACGTTCTACAAAATGATTGGTGCAAGAACATGAATACTGCCCAAGTGCAGCCATATAAAAAGCACTTTAGATTCTGGTAGAGGGAACGTGCACAGCGGTTGGTGGGACACCAACTGGACACGGGAGGATGGAGATTTGGCCATGACCTAAAAACCCAACCTCTACAAATAATCAGTGAAAGAACGTCAATACTGTCCAAGTGTGCATGTTCATGCAATGTGCAGCCATATAAAAAGCAGTTTAGATTCTAGCAAAGGTAATGTGCACAGTGGTTGCTGAGGCAATGACTGGAGATGGTGGTGGAGAGTTGGGCTTGACCTAAAGTTGGCCATACATGACTTGAATTTTGGCCAATCCCTGTGACTCTGCCAAAATTAGATTCCCGAATGGCCCTGCCAACACCACCCATCTGCATTTGTCTTGGGGGGGGGGGGGGGGCATAA
>NW_017306288.1:537166-553574 GCF_000935625.1 Nanorana parkeri
GGGGGGGGGGGGGGTCACTACACCTGTAGACATACACCCCTATTAACAGACTGATCATCTTGTAGAAAAACAGTGTGTAGAGCATGCTTTTGCAAATTTATTTTTTTAGCTTTTGACTAGCTTCAAGCAGCTTTGATGAAGCCCTCAATGAAAGCTTCAGATTCAGTTAGGGGATATTAAACACATATCTTAATAGGAGTGCTGAGTGCCACCATAAACAAGCTGCTAGCAGACGTCAGTAGACTTTCAACAAGCTTCAAGTAAAGCTGCTAGCTGAAGCATGCTAGCAGATAGTTTAAAGCAGAGGCAGACAACTTAAAAGGAGAACAATGGCGGTAAGGCTTTTCCCAATAGTTCTCCTTAGGGTAACGGGAGGACACAAACTAGCATCCTCCCGTCACCCTAGGCTCAATATACCGCGAGCTGTAGCTCGCGGTATACTGAGACGCCGCAGTATACCGCAAGCTGCTGCTCGTGGTATACTGAGACGCTGCAGTTGAAGCGGATCCCGACAATTGTCTGGATCCGCCCAGCTGCGTGACTGACAGCTGGCTCTGCCTATCTAGAGGCAGAGCCAGATGTACCCGCCCCCTCCCCCGTCCCTTTTGCCAGTGAGCGCTGGCGGATCGGAGAGGGGAGGGGGGAATCCAGCCCCTCCCCTGTCACGGCAGAGAGCCGTGACAGGATCGAGAGGTGAGCGAACGCCGGTATGTATTCGCTCATCTCCTGATCTACTGAGCCGACCTGTGACAGTCTCATTGTCACAGGTCGGCTAGAACTATGAGGTGAGTGAAAAGCACTCACCTCATGGTTCTCCTTTAATATGGATTTAGGAGCCAGCCTGTCCAATCCAGGAGTCCGCAATATTTTTTTTTTTTTAGGAGCCAACTCCATTGACAACAACTAGAGGAAACCTCAAAAGTTAGGTACCAGCTGTAATTTTTAAGGAGCATTGGCTACCCGGCTCCTGGAATTTGTCCAGCCCTGGATTAAAAGTGGTGTGCTTAACCACACCAAAAACTGTAGCTTTTCTTTACTGTTTGCTGTACACATGGTTCTTAGACAAGCCAAAGTCTATATGAATAAGGCCACATTGGCAAAAATGGTCAGACCAGGTATCTATGATTTTATATTTTAAGCTACCTTTAGTACTTATTGACAATTGGAAAAATGACTCATTGGACTGCCAATTCTTACAGGGTTATTCCCAAAAGGTTGAAGAGTTTGGAGAAGGCAGGAGAAGTGGCCATCTAGGACAACATAGATGAACTGGAAAGTGAGCTGAATTGGAGAATTTTTCCAGTTCAGCTATGTTGTCCTAGATTGTTCACTTCTCCTGTCTTCACCCTTTTAGGAAAAGCACTGTTAGTGTTAGGAGTCACATGTGGCATCAATGTTTCATTCCATGTTTACAATAAGACAAAAAGGAAAAAAAAAATGACTACTACAGTCTCTCCATGCTAAGCAGTCATGTATACCATAAGCCCACCAGGAGGATCCTTTAAGTACAAGGCCTCAAAGTGTACCGGTCATATACAATGAAGGCAGTCACTTTGTGGGCATATATTTTAAGGAATGCACCACCAGGACCCAGTGACATTACCTTGGTATGAAGTCTCCTTGTAACATTCAAAACCCCCGGGAGCATAGGTAGTGTACAGATCAGGGCAAAGTGTTGTCCCCGCAACGTGTAGCTGTCATGTAGCTGAGATTTGCAGAGCTTTTGCAGGCTCTCTTCCTTCACTAGACATGAAAGGATTTTAAGTTGTCACCTTTTACAGAAAAAGCAGAGTTCTTTCACTCTTATCAGAGAAGCAGCAGCTACACATGTGACAGGGGAAGGGACATGTTAGCTTTACTCAACAATAAATTCATTATCCTACATAAAAGACACAATGGGGCATTGAAATCAAGAGGCGTTCCGGAAGCAAAACGGTGCCTATGTTTAAACAAGGATTTTGGTCTAATCATTATAAAAGGAAGATTTTAGAGGGGCAATCCACTACCAGTAAATACATCAGGGGGAATTTATCAAAACTGGAGCAGAAGGAATCTGGAGCAGTTGCCAATAGTGACCAATCCCCTTCTATCTTTCATTTTCAAAGCTTTTGAAAAGCTTAACTAAACAAACTGAAGAGAGAAGCTCATTGGTTGCCATAACCAACTGCTCCAGATTCTGTCTGCTCCAGTTTTGATACATTTCCCCAATCATATACATACTTATGGAGAAAAACTGCTATGCAAACCCAATTCCTCATACAAACAAAAACATACTGTACAATGCTTATGCTAGCAACCATCTATGCATCATGACATTGCACAGCTTGGCCAGTTTATGGTGGAGCAAAACTTAGGAAAGCTCATAGTGCACTACGGGAATGGAGCATTTCCCCCCTCAGTTGAGTAGAGCTGCAACAGTTAATCGATTTAGTCGATTAAAATCGACGATTGAAAACGTTGGCAACGTTTTCGATCGTCGATTCGTCGGCTATCGATTGATTTACCTGTTCGGGGCTGTTCCGGGCTCCACATGCGGCCTGAGCCACACGAGATATCCTCAGCACTAATGAAGGATTGGACAAACTGCCAACTTAAAATGTAAATTAAGTGCATGTGTGGGACAGTCTAGAATGAAACATTTGCACACTATGAGAACTTTTTAATGGGCATAACTGAGCATTTATCCCTTGCAGTGTGTGTGTGTGTGTGTGTGGTCACTATGTCACCCTGAAGACAGGACCCTGCGTGGCCTCTGAAACATTGGCTAATGGACTCAATGTGACGTATAGTGAATAAATCTATGCAGCTTAGGATGTTATCACTATAAAGAAAAACTCCGGGCACACATTTTTATTAACCCTTTCAGTGGAGCTACCCCCGTACTGCAAGGGTCATCTGACCGTTTTCGTCTAGGTTCACCTGATCCTCAGAGCAAGCTGGTTCTTACTCCCCATTCACACCTAGACATTTTAGGAACGTGCATCAAATGCGAATAAAAATGTGCACTTTGACAGACGTTCCCAAAACGCGCACAAATACAAAACACGCTTGCATTGCCGTAATATACGAACAGACCGCACTATCCAGAGAATTGCAATACTTCAGACTTTATTGAAATTCACAGCAAATCCAGTGTAACAGTGGATAAAAGTGTATGAAACCGCTATGAATAAGCCTACGGGTGAAACAGGTAAGAGGTTGTAGCTGGTTGGGGGTATTTGGTATTTGCCGTTTTATACACTGTTATACTGGATTTGCTGGGAATTTCAATAAAGTCCGTAGTATTGGAATTCTCTGGATAGTGCGGTCTGTTCGTATACTACATTGCAAGGTAGAGATGCACCTGTTAGACCAGCACCTAAGGAGTCCTGATGGCGGCTAAGAAATTGGAGCAGTGAGATTTCCTTTGCCTCTACGCTTGCATTGCCATTACTAGTTATTGGCTCCCCAAACACGTCCGAGAAATGGGGAGTAAAAACGTGCACAAACGTGTGGAGAAAAAAAAAACAAAAAAAAAAAACTCAGGATGTTTCAGACTTTTCTACATGAGCGTTTTTTCTGCACATACAGGAACCCATTGAAATCAATGGGAATGTGCAGCAAACGCGGAAAGAAAACACACGCGACTGTGACGCATGTCCGCAGAACGTCTATGTGTGAATGGAGACTTAGAATGGTCCCTTCCACCTTGCTCCCCCTCCGCTGCAGCAGTCTCAGGTCCCTGACCCATCACGTTCTATGCACCGTGTATAGGATGTGAGGACTCTGCGGGACATACCACCCCTGAAGCGTAGGGATTGGGTGAGTATAACTTTGCTGTAGTCGCAAAAATTAGCAGTTAACCCTTTGCAGTGTGGGGGTAGTGCAAGGATTAATAAAGTGTGCCCGGAGTTATGCTTTAAGGTCTGGGAAGCCGACAACTCCTGAAAAGAATTTTACACGACCACCTTCAGAAGAGCACCTGTCCTTACTAGACCTCAGCCGTGGTAGCATTCAGGTATAATCAGCTCATAGACATGCCTGAAGCCAGTTGCTGTTGCTTACATATGGATGGGATATAAGATGGTTATACACATACAACATCAGTGTGAGGTTTCCTGAGGATAGCACAGACAGACCACAGTAAACAATGACTTCCAGAACATGTGTTTATAAAGTGTAACTAATGGAACAGTGCATGGTCTGGAAGCTTTGCCTGCTCGGTCTCCATCCAGAGGGAGACAGAAACATGCAAAGCGTAAAGGTGTTGGCTTCCTTGTTGTTTCAAGTGTTCATAAGGAGAATTACACGGTCTGCAGAGCCTGCCCTTTAAGCCTGGGAGTCACCCTCGGATAAAATGGGGGCTTCTGATAAAGTCGTAAAACATATTAAAGTCTTGTGAGAAAGGAAAAAACTCACTTGAGCACAAGAAAAGGTTCCCGATTCATACAAAGTGGAGCCGGTGTTACTTATGGCAACTAACCAAACTCCAAAGTGTTATTTTTCTAACCTGACAGCCGGGATCTGAAGTTCCTTTTGCATTTTGCCATTTATTTACATGGCAAAGAAATTATATTCAGCTCTGTGGTATAACTAGCACGCAGAGGTGAACTCAAAGCAGATAAAGAGATTTTAAAAGGCAAAACATTTCTTTTTAAATGTTAGATAGAAGGAAGGGTAAAAAAACCCTGTCTGTTTTATTTTTTGCTGTCTGTTGGGGCAGTTTTCCTTCACTTCCTGTGCTGCGCACACAACAGGAAGCGAGAAGAAAGATCTCCAAAGTAATAGGAGTTCTCTTCCTGGGCAGTTATCACCAAAACAGGTGTACCAATTGGAAGATTCAGATCCGGGCTTTAACTTAAGCATTCCCTAATTCTCTATTTCTTCTTCCTGAGCAATTCCTTGGTGGATTTGCAAATGAGTTTTGAATCATTATCAATAGGGATGTCCCAATACCACTCTTTCAAGACCAAGACCAAGTACTTTCCTTCAGGTACTTGCCAATACCAATTACCGATACTTTTTCTTACATGGGGCATGTGACATTTTTTTCTAAAACAATACAGACTAATTATTTTAGGGCACTTTCTCACCAGGCTGGGTCTAGATGTCACCAGGGCTGCCAATGAATCTCTCCAGGGCTGCGTACAGATCTCACCAGGCTGCGTACAGATCTCACCAGGGGTGCCAATGAATCTCACCAGGGGTGCCAATGAGTTTCTCCAGGGTTGCGCCCAGATGTCACCAGGACCGATAATGAGTCTCTCCAGGGCTGCGTACAGATGTCACCAGGGCTGCCTATTGAGTCTCTCCAGCGCTGCATACAGATGTCACCAGGGCTGCATATTGCGTCTCTCCACGGCTCTGCTGACAGGTGCTGGGCTGAGCCCTCTCTACAGGCACATAGCGAGCCGAACGGAGCGGGGGCCTGCCTTGGGCACGCCCCAAGGCTGTATTCACGGTGTGGGGCTGCCTCGAGCTGTGCTTGCGCCAGGAAGGAGGAGATGTGGGACCTGGCAGGCAGTGTCAAAGACAGCTATTGCCACGTCCCCGGAAGGCTACCTCAGGACCCCACAAGCGTGGGATCTGAGGCAGCCGATCTGATTAAAAAATTTAGAGGGCCAGGATCGGCCTTCAGTATTGGGGCATTTTCACAAGTACTTGTGAAAATGCCCTGTATCGGCCCCGATACCCATACTAGTATTGGTATTGGGACATCCCTAATTATCATGTTGAAAGAAGAATTTTAGGTCATCTTTAACTTTTGGACAAATGGCCTCACATTCTCAAGGACAGTTTGATATAAACTTTTGTGATAAACGAATAGCCGCACACCGAAGGATCACCACATAAAACCAACTTTATTCAGATCCTGCCATGACGCAGTGCCTGCATTGCGCCCCTCAAATGCATTTCATGGGCTTAATCGTGTACACTTTGATATAATGCAGAATGTATAGATGACTTAATCACTGCAAGCTACACAGGCCTTGAAGCAGCAAAGCAACTCCAAATAATAACATTTCCGCCACCATGCTTCACGATTGTTATGCGGTTCCTCTCCTGAAATAGTGTCTTTGATTTGTGGCAAACATGTCTGTTACTGTGGCCAAACAACTCTATCATTCATTTATCAGTGTTCAGTACATTGTTCCAGAAGGTCTGGTCTTTTCCTAGATGTTCAATGGCAAGCTCTTTGCTTATAGGTTCAATGGAAAACTGTGATCTTGCTCGAATGTTCTTTTTTCGACAGCAAAGGCTTGTTCTCAACACATGTATCATGCAAGTTAAATTGATGCAATCTCTTTCTGATTATAGATGCATGCAATTTATGCCTAAGCCTTGCAGGAGTTACCTGAACACCTTGTAATGAAATTGTGAGGTTCTTGGAGACTTCTTATAGCAGGCTGCACAGGTCAGCTCTTGGGTTGCAATTGCTGAGCTGGCCAGTCCTGGACAAATTAGTAGCCGTTTGAAATCTACACCACTTGGTAGATCATTTCTTTCGCAGTAGAATGATTGATCTCAAATCATTTGGCAATCATTTTAAAGGGCCTTATCAGACTTAAAGGCATCGACAACTTTCTTTTTGAGGCCCTTTGGAGAGCTCTGTGGGCCTTGTTATGATGACACCGCACTTCAGTAGCAAAGAGAACAGGCCCTAGCTTTGCAAGGTTTAAATAGGAAATGTTCCACCTGCATATGCCCTGAAGAGGTTCTAATCATTGGCACCTAATCTGGAACACCCAAATCTAATTTAATGAATTAAAGTGGTGGTAAATATGGGGTGTACTTACTTTTTCCACATGACAAATCTGCATTTTTGTTTATTTAGATAAAAATGAATAAACCAGATCAATGTTATGTGCCATTTGTTTAAGTATATCACCTGTATCTGTAGGCACTAGGGATGCACCGATACCAAGTACCATACTCGGTACAAGTACAGATACTTTTCCAGCTCCAAGACTAAAGTAGAGAAAAATTCAAAAGTGAGGAGGCAGCTGTCATTTGTAAGGAGTGCGCGGAGCTCCTGGGATTTGTGCATCTCTGTTTTAATGTATGATTTTGTGTTTATAACTATATATTAGGGATGCATTTTTGCAAGTACAAGTACTGATACTTGCCCAAGTACTCAGACACAAGTACCGATACATTGTTGTTTATTGTCATGTGACATTTTTCTAAAACAATACAGACCAATTTCAGGACAGTGGTGGAGCGCCAGAGCTAGGTCCAAGCGGCAACCCTGGTAGTTCTCAAGTATCGGCGCATCCCTAGTAGGCACTGTTTGAATGCTCAAATCTATTGAAAAAGTCAACAATTTCCATGGGGTGTACTTACTTTTTCACATAACTATATCCACATTTCGACCTACATGATTATATTTTTGTTCATCCATTAGTACTTTTTTTTACAAGGTTAAACATTTATATTCAGGTTTAAAAAAGGAGAACTATGAGGTAAGTGCTTTTCACTCACCTCATAGTTCTAGCCGACCTGTGGCAATGAGACTGTCACACGTCGGCTTAGTAGATCGGGAGGTGAGCGAACACCGGCGTTCGCTCACCTCTCGATCCTGTCACAGCTCTCTGCCGTGACAGGGGAGGGGCTGGATTCCCCCCACCCCGCTAGCGCTGACTGGCGGAACGGATGGGGGAGGGTACAGCTGGCTCTGCCTTTAGATAGGCAGAGCCAGCTGTCACTCACGCATCTGGGCGGATCCAGACATAGTTGTCGGGATCTGCTTCAGCTGCGTCATCTCAGTATACCGCGAGCAGTAGCTGTGGCGTCTCAGTATACCGCGAGCTGTAGCGGTGACGGGAGGACGCTAGTTTGTGTCCTCCCGTTACCCTAAGGAAAACTATGGGGAAAAGCCTTAACCCCATAGTTCTCCTTTAACGTTCCTTCAACTTGTAGTAAATTGTAGCTCTTACCTCCGATATTCTGAATAAGAATGGTGCTTGCCACAATGATCTAAACAGAAAAAGATATAAATAATATGTCATGTAAAAATAAAATCAGCCATTATGTCTGGCAGCTCTAAAAGACTGACTGCAAATAAAATCATGTGGTTGTTTGCTCCACAATGGAAACCAAATGATTGCGCTTTTTCTAGTAACAAATTAAATCCGGGTATTGAGGATCTTACGGGGAAAAAACAATCATTGATGTGCTTCGCTAATTACATGGAGGCTTCTGAATATATGGCACAGAACAAATGCAAAACTATTTTTTTCTAATGCAAAATGGTCTTGAAGAATCACTGGGATGTGAATAGTCTGAGATTCGTGTGACTTATGTTGTATAGGAGAATGTATTTCTAGGATATTCTGATTTCAGTAATAGCGATATAAGCAAATGGGGGGAAAAAAACTAATACCTTTCCAGGTGAACCAAATGCGATGAGGCCAAGATCCTCATAGGACGTAACAGCTGGAGATATAACAAAGAGTTACTAAAAACCTAAACAAGATATAATTTTTCACTTATAGTCTCACATTTCTATAAACAGAAATAAATACAGGGCTGCGGAAATTTTGGGAAAAACTATTTCTCCAAGGACTAAAGCGGGGGACCCAATCTATGTGTCCCTACTTGTAATTTTAACCAAAACCAAATTTAGCTGTGCTAAGAAGACTTCCCGTTGGTCAGTGCAGTCAGGTGACTGTCCTGACCAATGTGTGCCCGCAATTTGCGAGCGGAATTCACAATCCATTGTGCAGAGCTGCTCTGGACAGCAGTGCGGAGTGCAGCTAGTACACCCATACTGGCGGAGGGAAAGGACCGTTCACCAAAAGGTAAGTACAGGTGGAGGGGGGCGGGGGGAGAAGCCAGATTTGATCAGGTAATTCCATTTTCCCAAGTTACTTGGGAAAGTGAACTCACCCTTTAGGGCAGGTTCACACCGTTTTCCGGACAAGATCTGGTCCGAAAAATGGTGTGGACCTGCCGCAGATCCAGTGCATTCAAGACCACTGAGACATGCAGTATTTGTCTGGAACAGACTGCACTGGTGTGAAGAGAGGCTTGAAATAGCATAGTGATACATTAAGATGCATTTTGGGTCCGGAAACAATCTGGTCTGGTCTGGAGATGATCTGGATGTGGTGTGTATGGGCCGTAAATGCACATTGTGTATGTGTTAGAGTGCTGCTGCCCAACTACCACAATATGGCACCTGTTCTTCTCTATGGGAGTACGCGGCAGCATGCTCACCCGAACTGCACGTCCATGCAGGTGTCCCTGCTCGGACGCAGACATGATCCATCCTGTTAGTATACGAGTAGAGACATCCGCACCGACATGCAGAAAATAGGAGAAACCAAAACACCATATACTTACTTGTTGGCAAGTGACAACAACAATCTTTTCTCTCTTGCAAAGCTATGGCCACCGATATTTACGGGTATGTCGGATGTTGTGTCCCTCCGAACAGCTGCTACACAAGTACTGTGCTGACATAGCAGCCTATCAAAGGAAATCCAGGAATAGCCGCACTCCAAGGGTCCTCGCCGAAGATAAAAATCTTTATTTATGGAGCAAATATATACTGTTAGTTCCTCTGTACATATGCTCAACCTCCAAACACGTTTCACCAAACCGGCTAACTCACAGAGATAGCATGACTGAGTAAGCCATAATGGTGAAACGGGTTAGTGCTTTCGAAAATGTGGAGAGGAACAGTATGTATTTGCTCCATAAATAAAGATTTTTATCTTCGGTGGGGAACGTTGGAGTGCGGCTATTTCTGGATTTGATTGCCATAGGCAGCGGCGCGCTTGTTTGTCTACACCTGGGATGCAATTACAGTGTAAGCCAGTTCTGGAATTTGAGCAGTGTTTGCTGTGGATTACCTAAGGGGAGGTTCAAACCATTTTCCGGACCAGATCTGGTCTGGAAAATGGTGTGAGCCTGCCGCAGTTCCAGTGCATTCAAGACCAGACACAATGAGACTTGCAGTATTTTTCTGGTCTGGAACGGACTGCGCTGGTGTGAACAGAGGCCTAAAATAGCATAGGGATACATGAAGATGCATTTTGGGTCCAGAAACAATCTGGTCAGGTCTGGAGATGATCTGTATGTGGTGTGAATGGGCCCTAAAACCTGCCAAAAGGAACCACAATGCCCAGCAGGGGGACACCCTATCCAACAAACCCCAATAAGGAAAATGCAGTAACAAACAGTAAGGGTGCAGACAGCAGCATGATGACATCATCATGCTGAACTCCCAAAACTTTGTTATTTCAGAGTCCTGGCTGATCAAAGTTCCATCTCTACATTTTAAATGAAACGTGAAACAGCTTTTGAAATGACATTAACATGTTAAAGCTTTTATGAGATTTAGTGATTGGGCTTACATCTACTTTAAAGCAGCCCTGGACAACAGGTGGCATTCAGGCAAAGCTTTTAGTAGATGAATGATGAGAGCCTGAGAAATACAAGAATAAGCCACTGTGTCATTATTTAATACCTTTCCAGTGTATGAGTGCTTACCATGCAAACCAACAAAAATGAAAACTTACCAGTTTGAATGCATAAACGGAGCAACAAGTGAATGGAGTACGCAGCCAACAGTGCCACTATCAACAGCAGAACACTAGGAAAGAATAAAGAAGACAGAAAGAAGTTCAATAGTCACCTTGAGATGGAGATACAGATATATTTCTGTTTCAGCAAGAATGTTGACTAAAAGGGAAGCCGCCATATGTTTTGTTTGCGCGAATGATGACGAAAAAGCCTTTTGATGACAAAGTTAGCCTAGCTGAGAAAAAGCTGACACTAAGTTACAAAATAAACTATGTGCAAGGCTCATGAACCTCCTGAATATCTATATGTATATTGATCTATCTAAATAGAGACACACACACGCACTCAAAAGGAGCGGCCCTGAGAGAAAAAGTTATCTCTCAGGTCCGCTCCTCTGCTCAGTAGGGTTTCAATAGCTAGTCTGCTATTGACTATTGCAATTTGAAATAGCTAAAAGCAGGCTGGCTATTGAAACCTTGGCCACCAAGCAGAGGCGCGGACCTGAGAGAAAACGTTCCATCTCAGGGCCGCTCCTCTGCTTGGTGGGCAAGGTTTCAATAGCCAGCCTGCTACTGGCTGTTTCAATTTGCAATAGCCGACTAGCTATTGAAACCCCACCTACTGAGCAGAGGAGCAGATCTGAGAGTGAAAGTTCTCTCTGAGGTCCGCTCCTCTGCTCAGTGGGTGGGCACAATAGCCAGCCTGCTATTGGCTATTGCAATTTGAAATAGCCAATAGCAGGCTGGCTATTTCTCCCCATTGTTTACATTCTGCTGCCGACCTCGAAAATCTAGCCGCTGGCCGGCAGTGAGAGGCAAACAAAGAATTTATTTAGCAACTAAAAACATTTGTTTGTTAACAAAAAATTTTAGTGTACTGTCCACTAAGCAACTGGCAATTTTTTTTAGTGTCCATCAAGTCACCGGCAAAAAAAAAAAGAAAAAAGAAAACTGAGCATATGTTATTCCCTTGATTTTTGTTTTTGCGGGTTGCTTGAGAGTGTCAGTTGCTTGAATGCTGGATAATGGGGTTTACTGTAGTTCAATATTGCTACCCTTTAAACAGAGGGCTGTTCAGCGATTAATAAATAAAAATGTCGACGTCAGAATTAAGGCTGAACCTTTATTCAAAACCAGCATTGCTGAGACCGACTGATTATTAGGACATAACTCAACATCTCTTTCATCTCAGCACTGGCTGATCATCGATAAGGATTCAGACTTCACACAGCCCTTTGTTAACAAGCTGAGGGAGCCCCGGAATAGCTTCTTTTTCAAGTGGAATGAGTTTAAGGATCCATTTTAAAGCAAGAACACATTGTAGTATGCAGCATTACGAGTACTTGTCATTGACATACAGGGTATAAAGAATAAGCGTTCTCCAGAGGTGGATGGAAGTTGTTAGGAAACATGAAGTCATGAAAACAGTCAGCTAGCAGAAAATGCTGACCAGCTTCCTCTTTTATTACATTTCAAAGCCACAGAAATTGCTGTATTTGTTACAAGTATTAATGTGCACTCTGCACTATTAACACCCAAGTAGCTGTGCTGTAGATATTTAGATATACATACATATATACACACACAAAAGATAATGTCGAACAACGAAAATCACAAAGTGTGTGACTTCCACACATGCACCACTTGGGCAGATCCATTCTCAGATATACATGACCCATTAGTAGGCATGTTAAAAAAAGTGCTTCCTATAGTAGTGTCGTTGGTACTGGACGATATATTGGAAAATCGGACTTCTTCAGCTCCCTATAACTCTCGTTTGTTTCTCACAAGTATGAGGTATGGCCAGTTTAACTTTAAACCTACCTTCCACCCCACCTGACCCGACTTCCACGTCTCAGTGTACCCGTAGTGTGATGTAAAAACAGAATCCCTTCTGGGTGATCAATGTACATTGGAAGGATTTTAACAAACTTTGTTGCAGACATGGTGTAAACAAGCCCTAAAACAATATCAATACTAAAGGAACTTAGTGGCATTCTGTATTATAAAGATTGCAGTCAGGAAGGCATTATAATACGCTCCACTAGCTGATGACCCTTTTATCTTCCTTGTCTTCCTTGACAGCATTAGGGACGTCTCTGAATGTCAATGTGGCAGACAGCTTCTGAAGAGCAGCCCAGAGGCAGATTACCTTGCATGAATTCAGAATATGTACTATGCACAGCAGCCACCTGTATATACATGGAAGTACACACTCACGGGAAACCTAGATTAGACCCACTCTGGCCTTCCAGACTCCATTTCTGAAAGTCTACAGTTATGTACAAAGAAGGAAACAAAATGTATATCTATCTATCTATCTATGAGGTGCTCCCCATCAAACCCTGTCCCTAATTCCTTATATGTAGTAACAAAAAATGCCCAGGTGTTGCAGCACTAAATCTTCTCTATTTATTCATCAAAAAATAATTATGACATGATACGAAAGGGCCCTTTTGTATCATGTTATGATGATGATTATTTTTTGATGAATAAATAAAGAAGATTGAGTGCTGAGCACGTTAAAAATATTATGAATATCTGAATACAATGGGGGTGTTTTGCTAAAAACTGGATAACATTCTTAAACGGAATAGCTCACCAATATAAGAGCACTTAGAAATACAGCAGTTTACCAATTCGATGAAGCGCCACATTTTTGCATTGTCCACCAGTAACATGATTACCGTTACACTGTAATACATATTTATCCCCAGGCACTATAGATGTCTATCTGCAGTGTCTAGGCCTACTGACGTGTCAGCCCCATACAGTTTCTTTGTTAAAGTCTCAGTAATTTAAACATAATGTGACAAATCTGCTAACTGCTTGTCATTAGCAGAAAAATCAATCGGTTTCAGTCTGTGACACTGTATTTTCATGTCACATGTTACACGCTTCCTTTTATACTACCGTGTGTCTCAGAAAACCTACAAGACATGGGCTAACATATCTATACAGTATAAACAGGGTACTTATACACGAAAATATAAGCCACTAGTGCCGAAGATGACCCCTCCACTGGGAATGTATGCACGCTGGAATTCTACAGGTGGCTGCCCCACATCAGTCAGGGACACTGGAGTATCTGACAAAACATAGAAACAAACAGGGGGCGCCTTCACTAGTGTAGATGGTTTTTATTAAGCAAATGCAAAAGAAAGAGTAATACTGGGGGGCAGAGCTATGGCGGGCTGGGGGGTGCCTCACCCAGCACAGAAGGCACGGCACGTCACTGGCTTACACATGGTTGAGGATGTCATGAATTTTGTCATATGACAGTGCTGGGCCTGGAGATAGGCCACTCAACCCTGAGCAGTGCACCCTAAAAGGGGGTCACATGCTCTCCGACATGCCAGGTAAACAAGCTACAAAGAGTTAAATTGTATTAAATACCTGAAGCCAATGATTCCCGTGCTGGCCATAGCAAAAGATAGCCCCAGGATTCCACTTCCCATGATGGCATTCATTAGATTGAAGACTGAAAATCCAAAGGAGGCTCCGGGCGATGTCCTGCCCTGTGCTCGCTGCAAGACAGTAGCAAAACATGTCAAGTCTGTTCTTAAATCCGCCAAAACAGCTTACAGCTAATGGTATGCAATCAACGTAGGCCTGTCATGAAAGAAACACCTGCTGACCTCATTTTGAAAATGCCATTTGCCTGACTTTTCTTGCTTGGATTTTGATGAGATCCTGACCTGGAGCATGCATGCAGCTAATGAGAGTCAGAAATCCTCCCAAGGAGAGTGTATGTGTGCCATATACCAACCTCAATTGACAGCAATCACTAAAATAAAAAGCAGTCAACAGTCTGAATTCTACTATATGGGGCATTACAATGGACTGGTACTAAGTCAGATTCAGGTACATGCACTAGCTGCATTCAAATATACATTTAGAGACTGTTTAAGTAACACATAACTACATAAATTGGCGTTTTCTTTTATCTGCCTAGGGTTCAGCTTTAAAAAAAAAATGCTGAGGCTCCATCATCCCACGTCAGCATTTCTCAGGTTAAGAAATATATCACAAGGGCTGTAATCATATTACAAGGTCAGAAATTCAGCAGCACTATGCTACTCAAAGGGAATATGCATTTCAAGCGGATATACACAAAGCAGGATAGCCAAAGGGTTTTTAAAAACTGTCAGTAGACACAATGAGGTGGATTTACGAAGGGTGCATTCACACCAAAAGCAGAAGGAAATCGCAAGTCAACTGACAGATTTCCTTCCAATCTGTTGCGTTCTGATCTGTTTTTCAATGGATGCCAAGAGAAGGGCACTGAAAAATGAATGGCCGTGAATGGGGCTAGTTCACACTGCATCTGTTGCGTTACGTTGTGCTGAAAAAAAGTAGTGCTTGTTCTTTTTCTTTTCAGTGTAACGTAATGCCACACAACGGAACAGAGCGTTGTGAACAAGCCCCATTCATTTTTCTGGGCCTTTCCATTAGCATCCCTTAAAAAAACATATCGCAACACAACTGATCTGGTGTGAATGGGCCCGGAGGGCTAGCGTTCTGGCCTGATCCGATGCAGTTAGAAAAAAATAGTGCATGCTGCATTTCTTCTGACCGCACCAGTCCGGCACGCAGGCATTGATGTGCATTGAGTGCGGGCGATTGCACTGTGTCCGGGGGTGTGGCTGCGGTGCCATTGACTTCAATGCAACGCCACAAGCCCCCCCGCACCCCCCAGAACGCAGTGAGTCGGCCGGGATGCGATCCAGTGCGTTCCGGCACAAAATCGGGCCAAAACCCACTGAGGCTGGACTCATCTGTGATGAGCTGGACTGGGTGCTCGTTTAGCCCCTCATTCACACAAGAAACGGCTGGCCCATATCCGTGCTGCGTGCATGGCCGTATCGGGCAGCTCCAGGGAAGGACAGTTGCTGCATGTGATTTGTACGCAGCAGCTTGTTCTTCTATATAGGAAGACGCGGCCGTACGCCACTCTACGCTCACCTGAACTGCACATCTGTATGGGTGCGGGTGTCCCTGCTCGGACGCAGACAGGATCCATTTTGTCAGCGTACGAGTACGGACACCCGCCCGGACGTGCAGTTCGGGTGAGCGTACGGCCGCGTACTCCCATAGAGAAGGACAGGCTGCTGCGTACAATCACACGCAGTACCTGTCCTTCCCGGGAGCGGCCCGATACAGCTGTGCACACAGCACGGATCGGCCGTTTCTCATGTCAATGAGGGCTTAAGCGGATGAAGGTGGATTGACCTGGAGCAGCACTGTCTTTGGACTTTCTACATAGTGCTACTTCGCAGAAACACCAATCACTGGATTCCTTCTACCAGGGAAAATGACAAGCATGCCAAGTATTTCACTTTTGAATTAACACTAGGAAACCATGTAAAGGTGCAGTCACCATATACAAATGAGAAGTGGAAAAAGTTGTCTTGGTAATATTCTACTAGCCTTGTGTTGGATTGTCTGTCTCTCTGTATTGAAGATTAAGGGTCAGTTCACCCAGTAATGATACTCCATCGTTCAGTAGATAACCCACCTGACAGTCTCTTGTATCTCTGAGGACGAGATCTTTACACAGAATTCCTGGGTCTGCACACCTACTGTGGCCATCATGAATGGCTCCCTCTCTCTCTCTGTAATATATTGTATATTATGCAGCACGTAACACGAGGTGCTGGACCAAAGGTGAGCATGAGCCACTAAAGCTGGCCATACACCTATGGAGTATCTGCAGATTTTCTCTGGTCAGATGAAAAAGTGCAACAGATTACTCCATCTACGCTAACTGTGTGGATGGAGGAATCTCCCGCTGGGCCAAGCTTCAGTATCTTGCTAGTCGGCCCTGCTGGCTCTCCAAACACCTGAACAATGCCTGCATCCAATCAGATTATTCAGGTATTTTGAGAGCCAGCGGGGCC
>NW_017306288.1:554799-559785 GCF_000935625.1 Nanorana parkeri
AGTATCTTGCTAGTCGGCCCTGCTGGCTCTCCAAACACCTGAACAATGCCTGCATCCAATCAGATTATTCAGGTATTTTGAGAGCCAGCGGGGCCGACTAGCAAGATACTGAAGCTTGGCCCAGTGGAAGATTCCTCCATCCACATAGTTTAGCGTAGATGGAGGAATCTGTTGCACTATTTCCATCTGACCATAGAAAATCTGCAGGTGTATGACCAGCTTAAGACAGGGGTGGGCAAACTCTAGCCCTCCACCTGGGGTGAAACTACAAATCCCATGATGCATCTGTCTCTGGGAATCATGCCTGTGGCTGTGAGAATCTTGCAATGCCTCATGGGATTTGCAGTTCCACAACAGATGGAGGGTTGGAGTTTGCCCACCTGCCCTAAGACTTCCAGATGTGAAGGAGCAGAGGGAAGCCAGTCATACACCAGTAGATTTTTTTGATTGTTTATGGGGCTGTTTATGGCGAGTGCACCTATACATGGTTCCCTAGGGTTCAAGGTTCAACAAAGAAAAAAAAAAAAAAATCTAACATCATCCTGTTATTCCTCCTTCCTTCTTGTCATTCCTCCATCTAGGGTGGATGTAGGAATTTCCTGCTGTGACTATTGCAAATTGACAGTCGCCTGCCAAAATACCTGAACAGCGCCTGCATCCAGCAGAAGTTGTTCAGCCAACAATTTTCCACCCGGCTCCTTCAATTTTTCAATCAAAGAATGTCGGGTGGTAGGCAGCAGACAGGGGCAGCCACTGAGTTCATTTCAGCCGGTTCATCAAGAACTGGACACAATTCAAAATGTGTGTAGCCAGCTTTAAAAATGATGACAGGCAGATATTGCTGCTGGAGTATCCAAGACATTAAAAAAGAAGACAATGCCCCACCAGGCTCCATCTACCTCTAAAATTCTGCCGCTGGATGGACTGACCTTTTAAAAAGCAAAATAAGTAAATATTTAGAAACATTTTTTAAAAAGACATCATGAACTCCAACTGCCCAGCTTTTTCCTAACATGCAAAACCTGCAGAGCGTGCAAAGCTGTTGTGTCATGTGACTTGAGGGTTGTGATAAGAATTCTGCTTCACTTGGCTAAAGAGGTCTGTTTTCCCATTCATATTGGGACGCTGGATTCTGCAGACAAAAGGTAACACATTGTGCAATGTTTATCCGGCTAAATCATCCGCTTCATAAGCCCTGGTTCATCCCTAGGAGTTTTTGAGCAGCTCCAAAAGCGCTTTTAACTGCCCAACACAAGAAATCCCATCATTTTCAATGGCCCTGGTTCACACCTGAGCAGTAAAGCGCCAGACGCCTGAAAAGATACAGGAGCTTCTTTGGGAAGTTAAAAGCGCTTTTCCTCCCCATAGACTTTATTGGAAATGCCCAAAAACGCGCGACAGAAGCATGTTGCACATTTTCGTGAGCGTTTTTGCACGTTTATACGCGCATTCTTCCATTGCCCACAATGGTTTATGAGCCGCCAATCAAAATGCGCGTCTTCATGTACGCGCGTTACGACAGGCATATAAATGTGCACAACGCGCAAATAACCGCATGCTGCTAGCCTGGTGCTGTCTAGGTGTGAACCAGGGCTTATACTTTTATTACCTTGGTGGCATGGCGTTACCAGAAGGAAAAGGATAATGTGATACCATCTCATTAATCACCATCGCAAAACCAAACAAATGACATCAAAAAGTTACACCAAACATAAACATGGAAGTGTTTGACGGATGGACAGCTATCGATTCTGTGGAATGGGACGGCACAGGACAAAGAGGGAATATTACAAGGCACTGAGACTGTGTTCATCCTTTTAATTGAATCCTCACTTCCTCTTTTTAGCAATGTTCGATATACAGTACGCGGTGAAAGGTGACTCAGCTGACGTCTACTTGTGAGCCAGTTTACATTTGACCCACATATGTTTTTAAAGGGCACATGTACTAAGAACAATATGGAGGATGCTACTGTTCACTGCGTGAAATTTCCTTACTGCCTGGCTGCCTGTGGCTTCAATGATTTAGGTCAATGGCCTGAAACAAGCAGCGAGAGCAAGCAAGAGCGGTGCTGATTTGCAGATCAATGAGAGCTTGTTTATACCATGCCCATTGAGCTGCGTTTTTCTGCACAACACTGCACATGCAAAAAAAAAAGAAGACTTGTCAAAAACAGGGCCACGCACAGCTGGAATTTCAAGCGGAACTCTGGGGAAAAGGAGTACGGATGCACCGATACCTGTTTTTCAGTATCGAGTACCGATATTTTTTTCTCAGTACTCGCCGATACAGAATACCGATACCGGAAGTCCCATTAAGGAAGCCGGGTGGTGTGTAATGATTGGCCAGCTTCCCGACCAATCAGGAAGCTGGGAGGTAAGTCATTACACACCGCCTGGCTTCCTGATTAGCGGCTCCATGCTACCTCACCACCAGGTCATGAGGAATAAGGATAGGCTCGGGTGTGTTCGCAGCGCCACGTGCCGAGCCCCCCAGGAAGCAGCGCCAATCACAGGCACTGAGACATTTCCCGATCTCTGCAGCTGCGGATCGGGAAAATGTCTCAGTGCCTGTGATTGGCGGGCTCGGCACGTGGAGCTGATGGCTTTCAGGCCAATGACTTGCTGCCTGGCTTCTTCATTGGCCAGCTTCTCAACCAATCAGGAAGCCGGGCAGCGAGTCATTACATGCCGTGATTAGCCGGAAAGCCAGCTCCATGCTCCCTCGTCACCAAGGCCAGTAAGGAAGCTGGGCAGCGTGTAATGACTCGCCGCCCGGCTTCCTGATACCGGAAGTTCCGGTGTCGGGAATAGTATCGGAGCATTTGGGCGAGGAGTATGAGCACTCGCCAAAATACTCGGTATCGGCACCGATACTAGAATCTGTATCGGTGCATCCCTAAAAATTAGTATTAGCCCTTGGAGTGGGGCTACCCCCACACTGCAAGGGTTAACTGCTTATTTTGGTCTAGGGAGGAAAAAAAAAGTTATACTCACCCGTTCCTCTGAGCTTGCTGTAACAGCGCTCCCTCCAGCGTGTCTTCTCCTACACTCCAGCAATGGTATGTCCCCCGGCGTCCTCAGATGTACAGAACATGACAATTTACGGGACCTTAGAGACGTGAAGTGGAGGGAGAGAGAGAGAGAGGCTCCAGGGACCGGGTTTGTTGAGGATCAGGTGAGTATAACTTTGTTATTTTCCTACCTAGACCAAAATGAACAGTTAACCTTTGCAGTGCCGGGGCAGGACCACTGCAAGGGTTAATAAAAGTTCTTCTTTAAGCTGAAGACAAGCTGGATGGACATTGTTGCAGTCGCATTGCATTACACACGTTACATGCGTTGCATTAAGGCAGCCCATTCATTTCTAACGAGCTGTCAACACACAGCAATGCAAATCCCTTGTGTGCTTATACATGCATGACCAATAAGGCTGATTCTGATTTCACCGATCTAACCAGTAAATGTGACTCATTGCCATGGTTACCAAGTCATGAGGTGGGAATATTTCCCGGAAAGGTAGCAGCCATTGCTTTAGCGAGGAGATTGCCTGGTAGGTGCTGCATACGCTGGCCATACACTAAACAACCTGAGTGTACAATCTCACTATTTGTATTCAGTCATTCAGGACTTTGCATTCCATAGCTGGTGGTAGATTTGATGGGGATATTACAGATTGTATCGTGTATAGGCGGCCATAGACTGATGTACAGGTCAGGTAAGCAGGGCTCAGAGCATTCTGCTTCTCAGGAGCAGCTCAGCCCTGGGATAGTGCAATAAGAATGGAATAATACTCACATGGCCCCCCAGCAGAGGAGAAGTCTCATCCTGGGCAGACACCTGGTGCCCATATTCCGTATTAATGCTGTACCCTGAGGTGGGCATTGTGCTCTGGTGGGCAGCAGCAGGTTAATAATCCAGAGCCGTCATAGACAGCAGCACTCAGCTCCCTGTACACAGCTGTGTGTGAAGTCACCTGATCCTCTCCCTGGAGCCGCTTCCTGTTTACTGGCTTGTCATGTGACATCGGCCGCACGCAGCTTTTACGTCACTCGGCTGCCCTCACTGCCCGTAGTCGCCGGCAGATGACGTATGCCAAGCATGGCGAAGGAGAAGCATGAGGTGAGAGGTGCTAGCTGAGCCGGTAACCGGGCTGTGGTGGCCAGGCAGTATTTCACAGCATGCTTAGGAGGGTTGAGGCGAGGGATGGAGGAGATTATACAGACATATATGGCGATCAGAATGTTACATTGTATACTAATTACAATCAACAATCATGATAGGATGGCACAAGGTGTATGCAAAGACAAACTTTTTTTGTTTTTGTTTTTTTAGATTGGAATGGAGTAGGGAATGGTCAGAATCCATGTCAGGATTTTCTTGCTGGTGATCATTATTACCGAAACTGATGGGAAAAATGAAAAGGAATGATTTGTCACCAGAACAGGTATAGAGGGGAAATCTTCCAGTGGGGACACTTGTTCTAGTGACTAAGAGGAGATTTGCCTCACTTCCTGTTGGGTTTACAGGACAGGAAGTTAAATCTCCCCACTGGATGCAAATGAGAGAACCTAATCCATCCAAGAATGAAAAAAAAATGTTTTGGCTTTAAATATCCTTCAAACACAGTAACTTGAAATAAAGAGAGAACAGACCATAGACATTAAAAGGTGCAGTCTGCCGTGCTATGCCTTTCATACAGAACTCCCTTAAATATGAGCCGTCGGCTGAGTATTCCTGTTTATTGATGTGGGTTGAGAAGGCCTGTCCCATCAGTGTGTATGGAGGGTGTCAGCCCTACCCTGAAAACATGGGACCTGTGGTATGGAGGGGGGTTATCTTCTCATACTTTGACTCATTCCATGCCACAGTATTGAAGCCACTGGATCATCATAATGACCAACTTGCATTTTCAGATAGAGGTCGGCAGTGGCAGGCTCCTGTATTTTTTGCACAATAATATTAAACCATCCCTTTTTTACCCCCC
>NW_017306288.1:559930-580586 GCF_000935625.1 Nanorana parkeri
GCTCTAAAAAAATCAACCACCCCTTTTTTACCCCCCCCCCCCCTTCCCTGACTTAACAGATCTCGCCCTCCACAGACGGATACTTACCGAGAACCAATGCCTGGGGACTTCAGGGAGTGTTTACATCCTGCACCACATGTCCCTTCTCTCCTGCTGCACATTAGAGCGACATAGAAGTCTGTGTGGATTGTCTCCTGGAGGAAGATGAGCACTATAAATGTCTATGGGGCTCTACAGTGCAGGTCGTGCTTAACTTTATACTCAGTTGTTGTACCTGACCGCACAATGCTGTTCACTAGTGATGTGATCATGTGTAGCTGCAGGAGATCCACCGGCTGCAACTGATTGGTCCAGGAGGGCGGTGCATCAGTGACAGATTTGCACGGCTTGGGTTGCACCAAGCCCGTGCACATCTCTACTGTTCAGATCTGATCAGAGGCTCGAGCAGGGTTAGCCCAATGTTGGTGCTCCAGCTGTAGTTAAACTACAAATCCCGTCATGCAGTTGCCTCTGGGAGTCGTGCCTGTGGCTGTCAATCTTACAGTGCCTTATGGGATTTGTAGTTTCAAAACAGCTGGAGGGCCGGAGTTTGACTATCCTCTAGAATGACCTGAAGATGAGTAATAAAAAGCTACTAGAATATACAGGGACGGGGTTATAGAAGGGGACAGAAGTACCCATAGAGGGACTTTATGTGCGTATTTAAAATGCATTTACTATTTTTTTCCTTTCAGGAATATTAACAGATTGTTTTGCTCAGCAAATCTAACCGGCTATGGCTTTGCAGCCTTAAATAAAATCACCCCGAAAACCAGTCCATGGTCTGCTGCTATACTTTCCTTCAATACATTCCAGAGAAGAAGCTTGTCCACCATGGAGCAGCCGCAGGATGATTGTGAGGAAGTTGGGCTGTTCTCGCCTCCTCCTAAAGTGCAGGGAATGACCACACTTGACCGCGATGCCTTCACCAAAACCATCCAAGCTCCTGTCATCAAAGTCAAGAAGGAACTTATTCATATTGTCATGAAAAACCTAAAGCACAGAATATTAAAGAGGCCCAAACTGAAGACAATCATCGAGGACCCCAGTGACGAGGACCATAAAAAGATTGTGCTGGACCCGTTCTTGGTCACATCAGAAGATGCGTTTGATGAGCGGGACCACGAGTTCTTCAAGAAGTTTCAGATTAGCCCTCAGATCTGTCAGGCTGATCTGCAAGTAACTTATGACAACTTGAAGACTGATGAGATCCTGAAGGCAATTTTACCCAAAGGCCAGGATGTCACAACTGGCTTCACCCGTGTAGGACACATTGCTCACATGAATCTCCGGGATCACCAGCTTCCGTACAAGAATTTGATTGGTAGGTGTTGGCTCGTGAGTGTTTTATAACACGTGTGCTGGCTTAAGGGAGACCTGTACTGAGGGAAATCCACAGGTAGCCTTTGATGTCCCTCTTTTAGAGATGCTGGTTGCCTGGCGATCGTTGGCTTCAATACTTTCTGAGACACCAAAATAAATATCCATAGGAAAGTCAGAGGGACTTATTCTGCTCCTGAGAGGAACATAGACAATGCTGTTGTTAAACTCTGGCTAAAAATAATATGGCGACCCACTGGACTTTTGAATAGGGATGCCGATATTTTTGGGTACTTGCTGATACCGAGTACCGGTGCCTTGTGCCCCGATTATCAGGAAGTCGGGCAGCGGATCATGACCCATTGCCCGGCTTCCTGATTGCCTGTGAAGCCGGTGTTCTAGGGAAAGAACACTGACTTCACTTGCCGAGGCTGCCTCGCTTCCTGACCAATCAGGATGCTGGGAAGTGAGCCATGATGTGCCACCTGGCTTTCTGATTGGCTTCCTAAACAGTCTGCCTATCAACAGGTGAAGCTGGCTTCCTAGCCAATCAGGAAGCCGGGTGGCACGTCATGACCCGTCTCCCTGATTGGCTAGGAAGCCGGCTTCACTTGTTACGAGTGCTCGCCCAAATACTCGGTATCGGCACCAATGCTAGAATCGGTGCATCCCGAAATACTTTTACATTGCGTTAGCTGTACTCCTCCAGGATAGTGATTTCAGTCAGTATGGGAGCCAGTGGGTCAGCATTATAGCCAAGTAACTTGCATTTTCAGAAATAGGTCATACTTAAGCCCTGTAGAAGGGGAGATCTTTGAAGCCTTGAAATAGGGTTTTCTGTAAACACATATTAACCACTTGAAGTCCGCGCTGTTAAACCCCCTTCCTGTCCAGGCCATTTTTCAGTACTCAGCGCTGCGGTACTTTGACTGACATTTATTCCGCCACGCAACGCTGTACTGAAATGAATTTTATACCATTTTATGGGGGCAGATAGAGCTTTCTTTTGGTGGTATTTAATCACCTGGGGGTTTTATTTTTTACTATATTAAGGAAATATTTACCGAAATTTATTATTGCTATTACATAGGGGGATAACAATCCCCCTATATAATAGCACAGGTACACTGACAGGTCCTCTTTATGGAGACATTAGGGGTCTCCAGGACCTCTGTCACCTGGGATGTGCGGACGGCAACTGGTTAATAATACAAGCTTCTCAGACCTATTGTTTGTCTTCAAACCTGGGCCCTCTGCTTTTGGGACGCCCCCGCTTTTTTGGGAGCAGCCTTACTAGAGCCACTGTTATCACAGTCCGATTGATCTATTGATAATTTTGATCCATGCGTCATCTCTACTTATTCCATTTTGATAAGGACAGACAGACATCTCACTGCCTATCTTACTCAGGTCTGTCTACAGCTAGCCATACACTGCTTAGCAGGACTGGGCCAAAATTCGAGCAGTACGTGGCCCCATTGGTGTTCGTCCATTCAACAAAAGTTGATATTTAAATCAACTTTGTCATTGAGCCAGTCTGAACATTCTCATCAGCAGCAGTCACTGCTCAGGTAATCTGACAGCAGCACACCCACTGCTGTCAATACAATAGCCTGGTGGGTCGATTTTCCCTCACCCATGCTGTGAATCAAACATTTATTCTGTTCAGTGTATGGCTAACCTTAGTAGTGAAAAGCTAGCACATTCCTTTTTGTAATGATGACG
The DNA here is from genome assembly GCF_000935625.1 of Nanorana parkeri. Lineage (NCBI taxonomy): Eukaryota > Metazoa > Chordata > Amphibia > Anura > Dicroglossidae > Nanorana > Nanorana parkeri. Next base: position 563,015 of record NW_017306288.1, read on the forward strand.
TTTTTGTTTTGACAGGGCAGGTAATACTGGATAAAAACCCCGGCCTCACCTCTGTTGTGAATAAAACCAACATTATTGACTCAACATATAGAAACTTTCAGATGGAAGTGTTAGCTGGCGAGGAAAACATGATAACCAAGGTTTGTGATGTTTATTTCATATGCTAAAGTAGATATAAACCCAATCACTAAAATCTTATCATTAACATGTCGAGTCAGGTTAATCTTTTTACATCTGCAGCTTTCAACAAAATATTCAGTCTGGAGATGATCTGGATGTGGTGTGAATGGGCCCTTAGGGACTAGTGTTAGTTGAATATGCTTTTTCCATGACCTGATCACTTTAAATCTATAAATAAATAAAGATTATTTCTTATTCTAGGTGAAGGAAAATGGTATCGCATACGAGTTTGATTTTTCAAAAGTCTACTGGAATTCAAGGCTCGGGACAGAGCATGACAGAATTACTGGACTCCTAAAGAGCGGAGATGTGGTGTTCGATGTGTTTGCAGGAGTTGGGCCCTTCGCTATCCCTGCCGCTAAAAGAAAATGCATCGTCTACGCCAACGACTTGAACCCAGAGTCCTATAAATGGCTGCTACATAACTGCAAGCTGAATAAAGTGGACAAGAAAGTGCAGCCGTTTAATGTTGATGGGCGAGAGTTTATCAGGACTGTTATAAAGAAAGAACTATCAGGATATATCAAGTCCTTCACCACAGAGAGGGAAAACCATCTCCACATTGTCATGAACCTGCCAGCTATGGCTGTGGAGTTTCTTGATGCCTTCAGACACCTTCTGGACATGGAGTATTGCAGTGAGGACATCCTGCCAACTGTACATTGCTATGGCTTCTCAAAGGACGATAACCCAGAAAAGGACATTAGGAAGCAGGCAGAGCAGTATTTGGGAACCGTGTTGGACAGCTGCTCAGTCCATCTTGTGAGGAACGTCGCCCCTAATAAGGAGATGATGTGTATAAGCTTTAAGTTGCCAGCTAAGGTGCTTTTTGCTAACCAGTTAGATTGTGCAGGTAAGTTCAGTAAGGCATGTATATACACTGCTCAAAAAAAAATGAAAGGAACACTTTTGTTTATCAGAGTATAGCATCAAGTTAATAAACTCCTGGGATATTGATCAGGTCAGTTAAGTAGCAGAGGGGGTTGTTAATCAGTTTCAGCTGCTTTGGTGTTAATGAAATTAACAACCGGTGCACTAGATGGGCAACAATGAGACGACCTCCAAAACAGGAATGGTTTTACAGGTGGAGGCCACTGACATTTTCCCTACTCATCTTTTCTGGCTGTTTTTCACTAGTTTTGCATTTGGCTAGAGTCAGTGTCACTACTGGTAGCATAAGGCGATACCTGGACCCTATAGAGGTTGCATAGGCATGCCAACCCCTCCAGGATGGCGCATCAATACCTGCCATTGCCAGAAGGTTTGCTGTCTCCCAGCACAGTCTCAAGAGCATGGAGGAGATTCCAAGATACAGGCAGTTACTCTAGGAGAGCTGGACAGGGCCGTAGAAGGTCCTTAACCCATCAGCAGGATCGATATCTGCTCCATTGTGCAAGGAGGAACAGGATGAGCACTTCCAGAGCCCTACAAAATGACCTCCAGCAGGCCACTGGTGTGAATGTCTCTGACCGGACAATCCGAAACAGACTTCATGAGGGTGGCCTGAGGGCCCCACGTCCTCTAGTGGGCCCTGTGCTCACTGGCCGGCACCGTGGAGGTTGATTGGCATTTGCCATTCAAACAGCAGAATTGGCAGGTCCACCACTGGCGCCCTGTGCTTTTCACAGATGAGAGCAGGTTCACCCTGAGCACATGTGACAGACGTTAAAGGGTCTGGAGAAGCCGTGGAGAACGTTTTGCTGCCTGTAACATCATTCAGCATGGCCCATTTGGTGGTGGGTCGGTGGTGGTCTGGGGAGGCATATCCATGGAGGGACGCACAGACCTCTACAAGCTAGACAATGGCCCCCTGACTGCCATTAGGTATCGGGATGAAATCCTTGGACCCATTGTCAGACCCTACGCTGGTGCAGTGGGTCCTGGGTTCCTCCTGGTGCACGACAATGCCCAGCCTCATGTGGTGAAAGTATGTAGCCAGTTCCTCGAGGATGAAGGTATTTATACCATTGAATGGCCCCCACGCTCGTCAGTCAGTCTGTGCAGGAGCTCAGTGATGCCCTGGTCCAGATCCGGGAGGAGATACCCGAGGATACCATCCATCATCTCATTAGGAGCATGTCCCAACGTTGTCAGGCATCCATACAAGCACGTGGGGGTTATACAAATTACTGAGTACCGTTTTGTAGAGCTGCAACAGTTAATCGATTTAGTCGATTAAAATCGACGATTGAAAACGTTGGCAACGTTTTCGATCGTCGATTCGTCGGCTATCGATTGATTTACAGTTCCCTGTGATTTTTGAGGTGTCTTTGAATTCAGCCCTCTGTAGGTTGATCATTTTTCATTTCCATCAAACGATGTGGCATCCTTCCCTTCCTAACACATTACCCCGTCAGGTATACAGTAAATATCCAGCATGATATTTTTCCCCATTGAGATCTGATGTGTTTTCAAAGTGTTCCTTTAATTGTTTTGAGCCGTGTACACATCATGGTTTCTGTCATCAGTCCTTTCTGACAATAATTCCTGGCGTTCTTTAAGGTCTTCAGACTGTCTGCTGCACTTTCCTCGTCACGTTGTGCTACTGAATAAGTGGATGTTTTCTGTTTAAGTACAGCATGTCATCAGTGGCGGTGGATTCCCTGAGCAGCTAGTAAAGCAGCTGCTTTTTTTAGGGTGAGCAGGCTTAATCCTTTCCAGCTCTGTCATGCCAGGAACACTGTGTACAGGAACAGCAAGTGTGAGCGCTGATGACATCCTATTTCTCTCTATAGCCTGCACAGTATTGACATGGCTTCTGCTGCGTCTAAAGGGACTCGTCTCCTGTGTTACCCACAGCAGCCAAATTCTACCTTTTGATTTTCTAACTTGCATGAGAATAATGAGAGCTGCAGTCTTATTAGTTTCTGTAAGCATTTCCTGTTTCATACATACGGCCTTAACTGTGTGTAATTGGCCTCAAGCTTCTGTGTTGCTACAGAGTTCATGGATGTGCGCAAAAGGACAGCTGGAATTGACAGCAAGACTTGGAGGTTTATGGACAAAACAAAAAGAGCCCAACTTCAGGCAAAAGATTTTTGATGCAGGTTGGGTTGTGTACAGCTGGCGGTCCAGAGTTTGCCCACCCCTGCAGGAAAGGAAGTAATAGGAAATCTCGCTAATGGGGACACAGACAAGTAGAGTGAGGAAGTGTAAGGATGCATGACCAATGTTTTTTTATTGTGGTGTGCTTTCCTTTCCTGGTACCCAGTGCGGTAATTATCTTACGATCATGCCACAAACCAGCCGAGATTCGTACGATTCTCGGCTGGTTTTCAAACATGTTCGTAAGACAAAAGTCGTGTGACCGTACAGTGGAAACGGTCGCACGCCTTCCACACACCTTGCGATTATCGTACGGTAGAAGGGCTTTAGTAAGTACTTGTTCACACCAAATCTGGACGTGTATTTTTTACTATATACGTTATGTGAAACATATATTCTTACCCATATTTTTGGTAAAATATAAAAGACGGGGTCACGTCGGGTAAATAGACACCAAACATGCCAAGCCTTAAAATTGCGCGCACGCAAAAAACAACCACACCGAAACCTCATTGGCCATAGGCCATGATGGCCCTAAAATTATTGCTCTCATTCCAACATTCGCGGTAATATGTAACATGTGCGGCACAATAATCGTTTTCACACGTAGACACACCCGAAGCATGTTTGCATGTGTATGTTGGGGGTTGTGTTTTTTTTTGTTTTTTTTTTATGCATCTTTAATATTTTTTTATGCTTTAATTTTTTTTACACTTAACTTTATTGCTATCACATGGGGGGATAAGAAGCCCCTTATGTGATAGCTAATTTACTTGACAGGTCCTCTTTATGGAGACATCAGTGGTCTCCAAGACCCCTGATGTCACCTAGGGACCCCCAGAGAAGCTGATGAAGCAGAGATCTGCTTCAATACAAGCAATCGGACGAATGTAACGCTCCCGGCCGGCCGTTTAATTTCCAGCCGGAAAGCTACTCGTCCGACTCCGGCGTCCTCGAGGATGAACAGATTTTTCAAGCCCTGTGTGTGTGTGTGTGTGTGTGTGTATATATATAGGTCCAAACAGACCCCTGACATTTCCCTTTTAAAATAGAAAAGAAATTGAGGACACCAAATCCTCAATTTCTTTTTCTGCAGCCTCAGAACTCAGTGAATGGGAAGCACTCAGTACAGAGGCTTTCCATTCATTCAGACACTGATAGTAAAATATTTACTATCAATAGTTTCTGAATGGGGAGGAGCCTCTGTACTGAGTGCTTCTCCCCACTGAGGAAATCTTGCAGGCTGCAATGTAAATCACCGCCTGTTCATTCATAACTGGGGATACCTAGTACTATGTGTCCCCAGTTATTTACAAACACTGGAGTGATCAGACGATCGCTCCAGTGTTTGTCCTTCTCACACGGCCCCCCGGGACGGACGGACGAGGGAGCGTTGTCATCATGTCGGTGAGGAGAAGAGAAGCCGCCCAGAGGAGGTCCAGGAGTTGAGTGCCTGACTCAATGGCTTCATTTCCGCTCGCCCCCACGCAATTTTCACTCGCAAATGGAAATTTTTAGCCCTGTATATATATACACACTAATATATACTTAGGCATACAAACACAAATTGGACAAACAAGGCTTTAAAAAAATGACCTAGCTTGAGTGTTCCTGGCATAGTCGGGTGCTAATGTGCTACACATCAGATACTCCGCGTTTGTACAAAACATTTGTTACTCCAAGCCTCGTCATTTCCAAAACACCAACATAAAGCTGCTTCTTCCACATGATAGAACATGATGTTCTCTGTGTATGAAGAGGGATTCCCTGGCAGGACACCTATATAAGCTTCTCCAACCACAGACCAGTGCAGGGGAAGGCTGAACACGTCTGGTACAAATACATAGCAGAATATCTGTGGTAGTAATATCCAGTTTAGGGTAAAACATTTTGTCTGTGCCCCCCCCTTCCATTACAAAGTGCAGATTGACAAATACACTGTCAGTGATCACTGACTGTCAACAGCTTGCATAGATCAGATCATATGAGAGCTTCCGAATACATTGTGGGAGTTGAGATGTATTTTTCCTGTTGGAGAGGTGCTGTGTCAGGGTACACACAGGAACCTAAATTCAAATCTCTGCATGTGTTGGATGTCAGAAGCAGAATATACCGTGAAATGAATTGGATTTCAGACATTTTTCTAAAATGTTACCATGGTGGTGTTATGTGGCCTTCTTTAGTTACATGAGTCCTCTAAAAGAAAACTATACTTTATATTCAGCATGTTATTGTAACATTTACTTTAAAGAAGAACTCCAGGAATCTAAAGATCTTACCCCTGCAGTGGAGTTAACCCCACTAATAATATTATTATACAGGATTTATATGGCGCCAACAGTTTGCACTGCACTTTACAATATAAGGAATAAATTAAAGTTATAATACAATAGTAGATATTTAATTTCCCTGCGACAGTGAGTGAGTACAGTACAGTACAGTGACCATTTGTTTTTCTGCTATAGTAGAGGAGGTGAAGGATCAGATCCTTGTGGCTCTTTACCCAAATCGGAATATTTGACCTTCCATCCTGTCCTGATAGGAAGACAGACAGCACTAAAATCCTGACAGGGAATCTACTGCTCTGGGTGAGAAAAGGAAAGACCAAACCCATAACCTGTGTGTGCTTCCGTTTTAGGTGAACCAGCACTGAAACGATTCCGGAAAGATGAAGAAAGCACAGAGAAGGAATCCACACGGTAGTCGTGGTGCCTGCCGAGGAAATGATTTTATTTCTGCTTTAGTTTTTTGTACACACTGAAGTACTAGTGTGATTCATGTATGATTACATTTTAATAAAAGAATGAGAAAGTAAAAAGATGTCTAGCACAGTGATGTCCGATCACTTCCATGAAAAGTGTAAAGATGTCAATTTCATGCTCGGTCTACAGATGAGATTTTACATAACTTTAAAGCAGAAATACAGACAAGATTAAGATATAAATGAAAAGGTCATTAAAAGATAAAAATAAGTAGCGTGTGTTGCAACATTTACAGGGTAATTCACAGAAGGGTGGAGAGTTGAGAAGACAGGAGAAGTGAACAATCTAGGACAACATGGCTGAACTGGAAAGATTCTCCAATTCAGCTCACTTTCCAGTTCAGCTATGTTGTCCTAGATTGTTCACTTCTCCTCCTTCTCCAAACTCTTCACCCTTTTGTGAATAACCCCGTTAGTTTCAATCCAGAATTCTCACCTGCAGTACTTGTTTTCCGCCACAAGATGTCCTTAGTCTGATGGCCAACATCATTCCTCCCATTTCCTCTGAGCTCAGGTCAATCCGGACCTGTCCCCAGCCTATGACTGGTCAGTGAAAAGAGAAGCAGCACAGTGATGAGCTCATCTCTCTGTCACAATAATTTCCCTTCCTATTAACATGTTCCTTGTTAGCACATGAAGTAATTGGCTTCTTGTGCTGCTTCTCCGATACGAGGACACCTTATATTTAAAAACATTTTTTTAATGATGTATTGATTACAGATCTGCAGTAATGTGTGTCTCATATCTGCCTAGAGTTCAACTTCTGGAAAAACTAAGATGATTTTTGGTTTACCAAATAATTTTTGGTTATAAACTTACCTTTTTTATTTGAATCATTTCCTTTATTGTACAAATACACTGAAAATCGACATGGTTTGTATGAGCTGGGGATCGTCTCCTCCTCCTCTTCCCCCTCCTCCTCTTTACAGAAGGGGACCAGCAATGACAGCTGCCTGTCTCGGTTTCCTTTAATAAATGCTGTGTTCTGTCTCGGCTTAAAGTGACACTAAACTCAGGAGTTACATCTTACAAATGCATTCAAGTCCCTTAACTATTAACAAAAATGTCTCTTATTTGTGTATCACTCGGCTGTAGATCCTAAAATCATCTCTGAATTGGTGCGGACACTGTCCTTCCTTCTGGAGGGGGGCCATTTTGGCTCCCCATGGTACCTGTGTGTTGTAAAGTAGCCCCCGCACCAAACTCTCACCCATGATGGACTACAATCTCAATACAAATGAGTAAACTAATTGTGAGATTGTAGTCCATCCCGGGAGTGAGCTTGCTAAGCTAAGAATTTAATCTGAAATTCTCTTTATACTAACATGTGACTGGTGTGCAGAGAAATCGTTTTGTTTCCTTTCATCCGAGATTTGTTCACAGAATATCAGCTAGTCATTTCTTTGCTTTGTCAGGCCGATGAACCTGTTTGGTGCATTTCAGGTTGATAGAACCCGCATCTGTCCGCATGTATAAATACACAGAATGATAACCTGTGGTTTGGTATAGGTGAGGGGTGGCCAACTCCAGATGTGCTTTAACTACACATTCCATCATGCTCTATCTCTGGAAGTCATGCCTGTAACGGTCAGGCTTGCAATGCCTCATGTCCTCAGTTATTTACAAACATTGTAGTGATCATCACTGAGATGTTTGAATATTACAGGGAATGATCGTTCCGCAGCTCTCATTCCGCACTGCCCCACTTGGCCCTGTCACTGTGTCTGCTCTGATCCCCACTGCCTCTGCAGATATCGGTGGGGGAAAGCAGCAGGGATCGGAGGGGGACACAGACCGCAGCATTCATCGGGCTCTCAGAAGGGAGGAGAGAGCTGCAGAGCCAATGGAGCGGTGGTGGGAGGAGCTCTCCTCACCGCTGGGCACCAGCTGCAGGTGTCTGTGTCCCCTCCGATCCAGGGACACATAGCCAATGAAACACTGGCTCTCAGCAGGGAGGAGAGAGTTGCAGAGCCAATGGACTGGTGGCGGGGGAGCTCTCCTCACTGCTGGGCAAGGAGAGAACTAGGGGGTCCAAACCAATTAACCGATCATGAGAATGGTAATGAATCTCATTATTGCTTACTATCGATTAGTTGGTTCCAGCCTAATGCTGGGCACACACCTTTCACCGATCGCAAGACTTTTGTCTTACGATGGTTGTAAGGTAATTTTAAAAATGTACGATCTGCCTATCTTTAGACTTGAGATGACGGCAATGCTGAACGGGCAGTGTGCGCTTGCCCATGCGGCATTTATCTTACTAACATGCCACACACCCGCCGACAATCGTACGATTCTCGGCGGGTTTTCGAACATGTTCATAAGATAAAAGTCGTGCAACCTCTGCTACTGTAAGGCCTTCCACACACCTTGCGATAATCGTACGATCGCGGGATTTTATCGTACGATTATCGCAAGGTGTGTGGGGACCTTTACACTGCATTGATTTGTGCCTTTCATATCTGCTTGGAGTTCAGCTTTAAAAACCTTCACCATTGAGAGTGGCAAACATGTTGTCTACTTCTTCCTTCACAGCAGTAGGTTTATTTTTACATTACAGGTGCACTTTATTTGTATTGACGATAGCCATTGATTATAAAGATAAAACAAAAACCTCTCTGGATTAATGACAACCGTTGGTTTTTCAGCCGTCCAAAACACACGCTGTGACTAACGCTGACTAAATATTTATCTAACAAAGCCTCGTACAAAACGGAAAACCACAAACTAATAAAAGTTGGCTTTATTTAAAAATAAACAGAAAATTTACAACTTCTTAGAGAAATCCCAATGATTTCAATGGAATTATTCATTTCTTCCATCAGACATGACTTGTTGTTTCAGTTGCTCTCAGGACCAGAAAAAAAAAAAAACGTATTGGTTTGAAGGCTGTTTTCTGTCTTCTGGAAGAAAAAAAAAAAAAAAAAAAATGATCCTGGAACACAGCTGTCTTTATTAAAGAGCGCTCCGGCCTAGGTAGGGCTGCAGATGGCAGCAATTTTACCAGATTCACTTGCGTTAGATGCTGGTCCCGTGCCAACGTCCGTTCTTGTTCAGACTGGGGCTACGCAAGTTAATGCGACTGCCAGAAGAGCCCGCTGAAGGCGTCCTGCAGTGCCCTATGGCATGCGAGAGAGGAAGTGTAGCCTCCGGCGAGATCCTGTGGGGAAGTAGCTCGTACATGGTTTAGATACCTAAAAACAAAGGACAACATTGTTAACCTCAAAGCATAGAAATAAAACGTTCATTCGGTTTGGCTGGGAATACCCAGATGTTTGGCGACCGTATCGCCAAGCATGGTGCATTACCATTCGTATTGAGTAAATACATAAATGTGTTTTAAATCTGAGTCCTTTATATAAAAAAAAAAAAAAGTAAAGTAAGATCGGCTTCTTAAGAAGCATACCTAAAAACAAAGGACAACATTGTTAACCTCAAAGCATAGAAATAAAACGTTCATTCGGTTTGGCTGGGAATACCCAGATGTTTGGCGACCGTATCGCCAAGCATGGTGCATTACCATTCGTATTGAGTAAATAAATAAATGTGTTTTAAATCTGAGTCCTTTATATAAAAAAAAAAAAAGTAAAGTAAGATCGGCTTCTTAAGAAGCAAGAGATCCAAAGAAGCGATTAGGAGCCTGTTGGAAGACGGTTATGCTTTGATTTGTCACATCTTAGCGTAGCAGACGGCGGGGTGGGGGTTTGAGTCATTAGCATTGCCCCACAAAACAAACTGATTTTCAGCACTAAGAAACTTAAAACAGATGCACTTCTGGCAGGAGACAAGAAAGCAAAAAAGACCACCAGCACACATTAGATGGTTTAATTCTGTGATTATACCATCATGCTTGGAAAGGGGCATCTCAACAGGAATCTACGTTATGAGGTGTTAATGCAGCGGGGGGTTATATTGCTTCACCTGTGTTTTATTTGGCCACTGTAGCAAGTCTGAAGTGACATTTTAACTGATCTACCACGGGTGACCGCCACTATTTGCAGGACAGCTGCAAAACAGAAGTTCTGCAGAGCATGAGAACAGATACAGATTTAAAAGGAAGAGCAGCATGGGACTTCTGAGGGTTTAATGTCACTTTAAATGAAGTCTCTTAATCCAATCATATTATTTACTGTCCTTTTCAGCTGTCCCTCCAGCGCTGGTGCGGGTCTCTGATCCAGCGCTGACTCCTCTTCTCTCATGTCCCACGGAGTCTGTGCGGGTGCACGCTGCTCCATAGACTTACCTTGTGTCTCTCCTCGTCTCCTGGCCAAACATCTGAACTGCGCATGCGCCCGCCCCAAGCTCCTTTGCGGCCACCCGAGATTCTTCAGATGTTCGGACGGGAGCGAGCGGCGGAGACACAGGTAAGTTTAAAACTGTTTGAAAAGGGTTTAAAAAAAAAAAAAGTTTTTGCATATATCTCCTGCTTGCTAGCAGGAGATATATGCAAAAGAAAAACCGTGATGGTTTAATAACCCTTTAAAACAAATATGCGGGGAAAGTACACTGCAGCGTGCATCAAGAAGTATACCAACCCTCCGTTACATCAATGTGATATAGGCAGAGCACCAAAATCTGAAGCAGAGTCTTTTTACTGCAGGAATGACTTCTAGTATCCTAGTGAGCTAGTATGTTCTTCAGCTGCATGTGTTCATTATGTCCACCCAAAAGTGATATAGGAGTCATGGGTAGAGCATGGTGGGCACAATCAACCACCTGGATTCTTCTATGTCTTCAGTACTACAATAGTGAGACCTCTTTGTCATAATTATTGATTCTGTTTAAGTACACCTTGCAGCTTTGGTAGTCTTTGCCCATCTGTGTGTCTGAGTTTCTCCTGTAAAATTTTCCATAATATAAAATAAATAAACCCAACTGGTAGAGTGAGGAGCCCATATGATAACCACGGTAGGAGCACAAATCCAGTAACTCAAGAACAAAGATCTCACCAATAGAGTCCCCGAGAGATAGAAGAAAGTTAGAGGTGGTTGAACTCTCTAGAATCTAGCGAAAACAAGCACTCTCTATGGTCAAAAGTATGTGGACACCCCACCCATTACATGAGTTCAGGTGGGTGCTTCCAGTGAATGGTTCTGTTAATGTTAACAACATACAAAGTCATTTTAGACTGTGTGCTTCCAACCTTGTGGCAATAGTTTGGGGAAGGCTTTTTTCCGTTTCAGTATGACTGTGCACAAGCCAGGTCCCAGACACGGTTTTACCAGTTTGGTGTGGAAGAACTTTAGGGGCCTGAACAGAGCCCTACTGAACATCTTTAGAATGAATTGCAATGTTCATAACTAGGGATGCACCAATATCGTTCTTTCAGCATCGAGTACAGATATTTTGTTTTCGGTACTCGCGAATACCGGTGCTTCTGCTGGCATGGAGCTGGCTTCCTGGGCAATCAGCAAGCCAGGCGGCATGTCATTACCCTCCGTCTGTATTCCTGATTGGCCAGGAAGCCGGCTCCATGTTGTTTGGCCAGCTTGATTGTGATTGGAAGGGAAACCGGCTTCATGATTAGCCGGGAAGCCGGCTCCATGCAAGGACCTGGCTGTTTGGCCGGCTCAATGCTGATTGGCCGGGAAACCGGCTTCCCAGCCAATCGGGAAGCTGGGAGGTGGGTCATTACTTGCCACCCAGTTCCTGATCGCACAGGAAGCTGGCTTCATGTTCCCCTATGGCACTGCCGGTCAGTAGAAATCTTCCTCTGATCAGAAGTTCCAGTATCGGGGTATTTGGGCGAGTACGAGTACTCACCCAAATACCCGATATCGGTGCATCCCTACCGATAACAGTCCAGGCCTTCTCATGCAACATCCGCCCACCCAACATCCGCCCATTTTGTACTTATTGTGCTCTGTTGTCACACAAGTTTCTAATGGAGACAAGTGTCCATTTCACAACATAATATACAGCCATGATCCACTATTGGCACCCTCAGCAAAACCTGACCTAAGAAATGCTATGCTGCCATTGCTGGAGTGCATGTAGACAAGAAGTGACTGCAAATAATCTGCATTAGATCGCAAGCACTAAGATGCAAAAAAGGATGACGAAAAAGTATTAACAAAAAAAGGAAGAATCATTTTGTTTCTGATACACAATGCTTTAGTAAAATAAATATCATTCAGTTCATGGGTTTACATATCCTTTAAAAATAAAAAGGAAAGTTTGGCTTTAATAACTGCAATTACCACTGTTTCCATAGAATAACGTGAATCACCTTGTAGCAGGGCCCCAGAGCAATGTGAAAAGGTTTTCCTCAGTCAAAAAAGTATAAAACCATTTTTTTGCTAGTGCAAACCACATTCAAATGATGTATTTTTATTGTTCTAAACCTCAATGTAATCACGATTGTGTCTGAAAAGTCTATCTTCCTATAAATTATGTTTAGAGACCGCATGCACCGTGTCCTGATGTGAACTGTTTGTTCTAGACACGTATCGTTTCTGCAGACCAAAATGCTTATAAGTGCAGCTAGGTAGAAAGGCCAAAGGTGACCAGCGCTCAGTACTCTATATTCTGGATTTAAAGGAACATCCAACTTAATAAAAATGATTTGGGATAACTCCCTTTTATCCAATGCGTCCGTCAGCACCAAGGCTCAAAACCAGGCAGCTATGGGATTCCGAATGCAAAACCCTGAGGATTATTTGTAAACATGAACTGACAGATATGACTTCCATAATTCCAGATACTTCTGAGAAGTGTTTTGGCCGCAGGGAAATAGAGTAATACCACTAATTAACTGGAAACCAAAATAAACTCAAGGTCCGACCTTCCTGTGATAACCAACTACGTCATGTTCAAAGAGAATATATAGTGCCGCTGTTCAAATTGTGTACCTAATATAGTCAATTAAAATAAATAGAAAAAAATATAAAACAGTATGTTTTTTTCATGTGAAAATGAAACATTTTATATGCATTTTATGTAGTATTTTATCCCAGCCAGCAGGTAAGGGTTAAAGTGAGACTAAGCTCAGGAGTTAAATCTTAAAACGCATTAAAATACCTGAACTATTAACTAGGGATGCACCGATACTAGTATTTGGGCGAGTGCTCAAATACTTAACCCGAGTGCATGCTTAACCCGATACCGGAGCTTCTGGTAGCAGGAAGCCACTCTGCGAGTCAATAGACACCGCCTGGCTTCCTTATTGGCAGGGAAGCCGCCTGGTATATACTCAACCCCTGGCTTCCTGATTGGCCGTGAAGCCGGCTCCATGCTCCCTCGTCAGTTGGCGAATACCGATACCGGACGTCCCATTAATGACTCGCCGCCCAGCTTTCTGATGGAGCATGGGGCCGGCGTCCTGGCCAATCAGGAAGCCAGGCGGTGTGTAATGACTTGCTTCCTCATCAATAATGGGACTTCTGTTATCGGCGAGTACTATAAAAAAAAAAAACAAAAAAAAAAAACGGTACTCATACTCGATACCAAAAAAAACGGTATTGGTGCATCCCTACTATTAACAATATTGGGCCTTATTTGAGATCCTCAAATCATCTCTGAATTGGTGCTGACACTGTCCTTCCTTCTGGAGCGGTGACTACTTTACAACACACACAGGGACCATGGTGACCAAAAGTAGCCACCCCTCAGAAGGAAGGACAGTGTCAGCACCAATTCAGAGAGGATTTGAGGATCTACAGCCATGTGATACACAAGAAAGGTAATTTTTGTTAATTATTATTAAGGTACTTGAATGCATTTTTAATATTTAACTCCTGAGTTTAGTATCACTTTAAAATGTTTTTTTATCTGATATACAAAGCTCAAAATCTCAAGCTGAATTTATGCATAGGTGAATGAGAATGGCAACTCCTTCCTTATTGGGCAGCTCAGTGTTTAGTTTCAATCAGAGAGAATTTTGTGACATTTTGGCATTGATATTGGAAAAATGGTACATATATTACCAATTCTCCAAGGGTATGTAAACTTTTGAACACAACTGTATGAGTACCGTGCCAGAATACAACTCAGCTTGCCCCAGATCACCTCTTTCAAGCAGGCCATGATGTAGTATATTGTACCATGCATGAGCAAAGTACGTAGTGATCACATTTGCCAAATGAACAGTACTTTTGGGGTCACACACGCTCTGGCATGGTACATACATGCTAGTGCGACTACACCCTTAGTCCCAGAGTCCCCACTGCCACAGCCTTTTACTCAGCAGACTAAACGCATATAATTAAGTCTCCTACTCACCATTTGCACAGCCTTTTTCCACCATTACAAAAATATTGACAAGTACCCCTAAATGTGCTGCCAAGGACCTCTAGGGGTACTCATACCCTAGGTTGTGAACTTGTGAACTATTGTGATAATAGGGGTTATGCATCCTACAAGTCACAGGACCCTATGGATATACAGAAGTGCCCCTATGCAAAAGCCCTTCACCTACCAAACCCTCTCTGCTGCTCTGGAAAGTACAAGCCTCAGTGCATAATGCTCTGTAAATGTAGAAAAGCAAGCAAACTTTCACTTACCAAACGGCACGGAATAAAACAAACAGATAAAGCGCTGTTTAGCATCTTCTGAATAATCAGGATGGGACAGATAAGCAAATGAACATATATGTTAACCATATAGCTGTATATTTATAAGGCCCTTCTGTGTTATGTATATTATTCTAATGGATGATGAAAAACAGGTGCTTCTTCAGGAAGCTTCCTTCCTTGTTACTTCTACAATCATACTGGGATAAATTAGGATCAGATTAGGATCATATGCACCATTAAGTAGTTTATACAATGGTCCTACTGCTGCTTACATTCCATTCCTCCCATCGTATTGAAAAAATATGGATTTACCGAAAACCATATTTTAGAGTTCAGCCGTGGAACATCGCCCCTGGAAACAAATGGCATGAGGGTGAAATCAGAGGAGGAGAAGGGCTCCCGTACCTTAATACCTTCCAGAACCTGGGTTATTTTTACAAGAGGATAATTAGTTGTAAGCTGGAGCAGATATGCTACATTCCACACCCTTCCTCTGGAGTATTCTCCACATAGAGTAGTTCTGTACAAGTATAGTGTCCTTAGTACAAAGCAACATTTGTTTTTCTAGACAAAAGTCATAAACATACTCTGGTGATCCACACAACTGATGTGCTACATGCAACCTAAGCTTTCTTCCTCTTGTAAGTCTACCCAAGCACATCCCTGTGCTGCCCATCAGTGTAGAAAAGGCACTCCTACTGCAAGGCTGATGTCAGCTTTTAGAAGAAGCATGGCTATGGGCAGTTACACTAGCTGAACTGAAAACAGCTTCAACTTTTAAAGACACATGGAAGTGAAGTGAAGGGTGCCTTGCTTACGCTTATGTTTAACATTGTATTTAAAGCCAAGAGTCGGTTTTAGTTTTGGATCGAGTATGGAGGCGTTAAGATCTCTGTCAGGCTTTTGTTCTGCTGTAGGTGTCTCTTCAGGGAGATTTCCCTTTTCTTCCTGTCCCAGAGACTAATCAGGAAGTAATAGGAGAAGATTTCCACTCACTTCCTCCTTCTATGGAAACTCAAAAACTTTCTCTACCGGAGAAAATCGTCACCAGGACCAATAATGAGGGTGAACCTCCCCAGCTGGGACACAGGCAGCAATTAAAACAGAAGGGGAGGAGCTGGGCTCAAATGTTTACCCATCAAAATAAGTAACTGCTTGGACCTAATGGTCTGGATTTAACTGTTCATCACAAAGAATTCTGTAGATTACCACTACACATCAATAAATCAAGGAGGGACTTAGATAAAAGTGTTGAATGGCTCTGAATGGAGTTCTAGAGTTTAGCTGCTCATGTGGCCAGGCTGAATTCATTTTCAGCTCTAATTGCTCGGGGCATTGTTCCAAACCTCCACATTTTTATAGAATATATGCACTTTCAGACGTTACAGCCCCACTTCCTTAACCTACCAGATCCCACTCTCCCCCCTCCATAGATGTATACTTACTGCCCCCTCCCAACCCCCCCTCAGGTCCTCCAATTTTTGTTTACATTTCATGCCAAAGTCCTAACTCAGTTGGCAATGACTGTGAAGTAGAGCTCCATAGACTTCTATGGAGCTCATTTACTTCCGTCTCCTGGCTGGGAGACGCATTGTAAGTAGAAATCCCATGATTTCCTATGTGGCTGGTTCACATCTATGTGATGCGGTTTAATGTGAAAAGGAAATGTAAACCATATGGGCCCATTCACACCTACATGTGAGCATTGCCACGTGTGCCTCAATGCACAAGAACAGTGTAAACCCAGCCTAATAGTTCCCGAGGCACTCCATCAAAGGATATCTATGGTCGAAAACTACAAATAAATCTGTATTTCTATAAATCAATTTACATAAGTTCTATCCCACTCCTAATAACCAGATCCATCTAGAAGTTTGTAAGTTTATTAAAGATGCCCATGGGATGGACTTCCTCAATTAACTGACACAATTGCACTTCCATAGATCACAACTCTCGCAGAGCCTGCCTTCTGAACAAAGTAACATTATCATTGCTTGCTGGAAGCAATGCATGATGGGACATGTAGTCTTGAGAAATTAAGATCGTATCACATCAAGCAGCAGGGAAAGAGACGTAAAGCACACTGGGCATCAGTGATGTGCCGTGCCTTCTGTGCTGGGTGAGGCATCCCCCAGCCAGCCGAAGCTCCGCCCCCTGCTGAAGCTCCATCCAGCCCCCCACCAAAGCGCCACCCCATTCTGCCGAAGCTCCGCCCCATGCTTGGTAACCAAGCCGTGTGGGGGGGAGGAGACAGGGCAGAGCCTCCTTGTCCCTCACTTGCTCATCACTGGTGAGGCATCAAGATTGATGTCCTCACTGGTTTTTTTTTTATTGGACAGCTTGGACCAATGGCGCTTAGCCATTGATCCAAGCCATCCACAGAGCTCACACCTCTAACACAGAGTAGAGGCTGTGACAGCTCTTGCCTCACCAAGTTAGGTTACACAAGCAGTGGGGAAGCCCGCTGCTGTGTAACCTACCTGTCAAAAGCCGGATGCAGCGCTGCCTGTAATTAACAGGGAGCGCTTAGTCCATGACAGGTTACGCAGTGGGGGAGGCTTTCCCTGCTGTGTAACCTGATAGAAAGCAATCTGAATGGAGAAAAAGCTGTCAGCTTCAGACTTGAAGCCGACACCTTTATTCTTGATAATACTAGGTAAGGCTCTGCCTCCCCTGACAGCACGTCCCTGCTGGGAATCCAGGAAGCTGTTGAAAGTGATAGGCAGCTGGAAGCAGGACTCGCTACATAAAAGGGATTTTTTTTCCAAGTAAGCTTTGATTGCTTTATCAAAAACTATAGCATGGGTTCCTATTACAATGCTCCTGCAAAGGTGGTATATGCTGTGACTTTAGAACTTTAATGAGCAAATATGGCTGCCCCCATATGGACTATGATCAGATAGGTTTTGCTTTAAAATGTTACCACACGCTAAAAAAAAATCATTGAATTTAGGCAAATCACATTTCTGTATTTATAGCTTGAAATATAGATTGTCTTCAAATGTTCTTTGCTTTTAACGAAATAATTTGAAGACAGTACCCCCCCCCCCCCCCTCCCCGCCCCCACCGTCCA
>NW_017306288.1:580607-584856 GCF_000935625.1 Nanorana parkeri
CCCCCCCCCCCCCCTTCCCGAGTACCCAGCTGAATTCTGTAACTGGGGATGTTCAGTAAGTTAATCATCTCCTCATCACATAATAAGTGCATCATGTCCTAATCACGTTACCCCAGATTAGAGGCAGTTTGAAAGGCAGCCAGCCTCCCTGAACTACATGTTGTGAAGGGTTTTCTCCCTAAATGATTCCGGAATTCATTAGCTTTCCATTTTAGTAATGAAAGGTTAACGATTATTTTTTCTGGTAACCATGATATCACTTGCAGGAAACATTCCCTTAGCAGTGAAAAGCTTCCGTCGGTGGGGCTTGTGGAAATGGAGCATTTAAATGCATGCCGCCAACAATAAGGACACCTGGCTCCACATTTGTCATATTTTCTCCCCTCTGCCTCCGAGCAAACAGCTGTCGCTGCTTTCAACACCCTTGGCTGGCAAAAACAGAGAGCGCATTCTGGTGGGCCCGGCTTGCGTTCCCGGGTTTTGTGCCTCTAGATGCAGCCAATCGATCATTGCTTGCAGAACCTCCAGAGGAACTGCAAGCAAGCATTTTTAACATCCCTTCAGTGCTGTGCTATGTGCCACAGCAAGGACACTGCAGCGTGCTGGATTCCTGTAATGTGCTTTCTCGGCTAGTATGGATTTCACTGTGGAGTCTGCAGAGCTGGAGCTACAAATAGACAAAAAAGTCAGAAGTCACGTGCACTTGACCCTGAGATAGGAGAGCTTTCAGCAGGGGCCACTTTCCCTCCCGTTTATAGAGAGGCCTTTTAGCAGGCTGTAAATTAGCAGAATGTTGAAATTGTTTACAGTGTCACCAAGTCAAACCCGACTTGCACAGCTAGGTAATTAGACTGGTCATTATTTTCAAGATTGATCACGCTGCCTCCCCCCCCAAAACGAAATCTAAAGCATGGCAGTCTGACACTAGTCCTACTAGAGGATTAAAGTAGCAAAACCCAAGAACACAAATTTAAAGTGACACTAAACTCAGGGAGTTACATGCATTCCAGTGCCTTTTATATATTAACAAAATGTATCTTATATGTGTATTACTCGGCTGTAGACCTTCAAATCATCTCTGAATTGGTGCTGACACTGTCCTTCCTTCTGGAGGGTGGCTACTTTTATTCCCCATGGTCCCTGTGTGTGTTGTAAAGTAGCCAGCGCTCCAAGCTCACTCCTGGGAGGCACTATAAGTTCAATACAAATTAGTAAACTAAACATGAGATTGTAGTCCATCACAGGAGTGAGCTTGGAGCGCTGGCTACTTTACAACACACACAGGGACCATGGGGAATAAAAGTAGCCACCCTCCAGAAGGAAGGACAGTGTCAGCACCAATTCAGAGATGATTTGAGGATCTACAGCCGAGTGATACACAAATAAGATACATTTTTGTTAATAATTAAGGTATTTTTAAGATTTAACTCTTGAGTTTAGTGTCACTTTAATATAATGCTGCTTACTAATCCTTACAAGTGGTGGCTGTTATTTCTATTTCAGCTTTTCTTTATTTCACCTGGTGATTCTGGCAGTATAACATTTCCTGCACTAGTGTGACCAGGGGTGTGTGTGTGTGTGTGTGTGTGTGTGTGTGTGTGTGTGTGTGTGTGTGTGTGTGTGTATGCTCCCTTGTCATCTCATGAATCATAATATTAAGAAAGTGACCTTAAAGCATTAGTTTGTATTGCTTTAGAAAAAATGTGACCTGTCCCTTTAAGAAAAAGTATCGGTCATTGGTATCTGCGAGTACTTGATCAAAAGTATCGGTACTCGTACTCGGTCTTAAAAAAGTGGTATCGGTGCATCCCTAATATATACACATATACATACACACTTTATATCAGTATAATGTAACCTTACAGATGCACCAGTGGAATTTGGTTTGTTTAGTTGATAGGGTTAAATCAACCATTGACTGTGTTGATGACAGATATCAGGACAGAACATTTTTCTGATCAAAGTTTTAACAGTTAATGTGAATAGAGAAACTCAATATATTACGTTTCAATATATGAACATTTGCATGAAAATCTACCAGTGTATGGTCATCTTGAAGAAGATCTCCAGGAAAATAACCATGATTAACCCTTGCAGTGGGGCTACCCCCGCACTGCAAGGGTTAACTGCTTGTTTTGGTCTAGGGACTAAAATAAAAAAAGTTATACTCACCTGATCCTCCAAGCCGGCTTGTTGTTAGACCGGTCCTTCCAGCGTCTCTCTCCCTCGGCTGCGGTCTAAGGTCTGTGAGTCATCACATTCTGTACACTGTGTATAGGATGTGAAGATGTCAGGCAACATGCCATCGCTACGCTCTCGGAGAAGACAGGCAGAAGGGAGCGCTGTCACAGCCATCCAGCTCCGAGGTTTAGGTGAGTATAACTTTTATTTTGGCACCTAGATAGGAATGAGCAGTTAACCCTTGTAGTGCAGGGGTAGTCCCACTTCACGGGTTATTACACGTTTTTTTCCTTTAGTTTGCTAAAGACCTATGTATCGTAAACAGTGTTGCAGTGTTTCCAGGATAGTAACTAGGGATGCACCGAAACATAACGGCTGAAGATGGCACTTTTGACATAATGCCTTAAGTGCCATTTTCTGGCCGATACAGCGGTGAATCCATTCTTTCTCTCCTCCCCTCTGGGCGCTGCTCTGTGTCCCAGCGGGGAGGAGAGAAACTGTCATAGGCGGCCGAGAGCTGCGGGAGGAGAGAGCTGTGAGCGGCCGGCGTCTCTCCTCCCCGCACCGCCTCCTGTCACAGATCAAGAAAGCTGTGTGGGTTGAGACAGCGCTGTCTCAGGAGGCTGAGCTATCCTCCCGCACCACTCGTCCAGCCTCCTGTGACAGCGAGTCAGGTTGGAGAGCGGGTACAAGCAGTCAGTGATCACTGAGTGTTTGTACATAATTGAGGACAGAGTATGTTGACTATATCCTCAATTATGAATGAATGGGAAGTGATCTACATCACCTCCTGTTCATTCATAGTTGTAGTTATAGTAAACACACTCTGTCCTCATGTTATGAATGAACAGGAACACTCAGTATAGAGGATTCCTGTTCATTTATAACAGGGGACACAGAAAAAGAGATTGAAGTGTGTGTCCTCAATCTCTTTTTCTATTTTAAAAGGGAAATATCAGGGGTCTGTTTAGATCTTCAATATTTCCCCAAAGCCCCTAAAAGTAAAATAAAAAATTAATAAAAATAAACATTTTTTAAGTTTATAAAAAATTAAAATACAAAATTTTGAAAAAGTTCAAATAAAAATAAATTTCCGTATCGGTTTCAGCCTGACATTTCTTTTTATTTCCGTTTTGACATTTTCATTTCGGTGCACCTCTAATAGTGACTATTGATTTCAGAGTTATTTTTAGTCGACCTGTACTGAAGTGTTAACTTGATGCTATGTATATGTATGTATACTGCAGGATTGGCTGGTTATAGTTTCATGCATGTACCATGTTTTTCTAGTTTGACTATTTTGGATGTGGGGATGCACTGGGGGTCCCAGCGTGCCCTTTTTGGTTGCTGGGCCTCCAGTGCGTCCCTACACCTTATAAGGTGGAGTTGGCTACCTCCTGGTACACCTGCATGCAATTTATTGACTGCATTAATATGCTCACACTTGGAGACTCGTATACATAGAGTTAGGACCACACTTTGCAGAGGTGCCTTGGCGCGGCGGTGTGGCTTCTACATATTTTTGGGCAAAAGTTTGTGCAACTAAAACCTCTGTTTTTAACGCATACTGTTGACAGGGCAATTTGTTTTGTTGCAGGCTAGCTGGCAGGTGAGCTGGGGGAATTAGTAGGTTACAGAAGGAAGATAACATTGTGTTTGCTTCCATCCATCTCACAAGAAGTGAAAGGGCATTGCATTTCTGGGAAGATCAACAGGTATTTGCTGTACTTTCTTAAAAAGGTTAGTGTAAAAAAGAAAACTAGTGTAGTCACCATGTTTAAGGACTGGTTATGTCTGTAAAGGTTCTCATTCATCCAGGTCATGGTATATCTGTACAAAAAAAAAAAAA
This sequence comes from Nanorana parkeri, assembly GCF_000935625.1. Taxonomy (NCBI): domain Eukaryota; kingdom Metazoa; phylum Chordata; class Amphibia; order Anura; family Dicroglossidae; genus Nanorana; species Nanorana parkeri. The sequence goes on from NW_017306288.1 coordinate 584,638, forward strand.
AGAGAAAAGAAATCAAGGCAAGTGAACTTGCGGCATTTTTTTTAAAGACGTTTCGCTGGTCATTCGACTAGCTTTCTCAATTCAGAATGAAATTTCTGAATAGAGAAAGCTGCTCGGATGACCTGCAAAACGTCTTCAATAAAAACAGTTGCCTTGACTTTTTTTTTTTTTTTTTTTTACAGATAAGGACTGGTTAGCTAAAATTTATTCTTTTTTTTT
>NW_017306288.1:584906-601633 GCF_000935625.1 Nanorana parkeri
GCAAAAAGGTTTAAAAAAAAAAAGTTGCCTTGTCTTTTTTTTTTTTTTTTTTTTACAGATAAGGACTGGTTAGCTACAATATATTCATTTTTGTTCTCCGGTTCATCTAAGTTTTTTTCTGTTCCCTCTCAATGTTAACTATACTATTTGGACAGGTACCCTTTCAAGTAGGAGTAACCAATCTCCAGCCTTCCAGCTTTGGTGAAACTAGAAATCCCATCAAGCATCTACCTCTGGAAGACATGACTATGGCTGTCAGAGTTCTGCAATACCTTATAGCATTTTTAGTTCCACAACAGCCAAGGGGCTGAAGTTTGGTTACCCCTGCCTTAAAGCTTGGCCCTCCCACCCCAGTCTCACCATTTAGTTCTCTTTTGGGTCACAGGAGTACATTTATTAATATACTCCTGTGACCAAAAGTCAGCATATAATGAACTACTGCCCACTAAATGTGGACAGCGCAGAACTGCACTACAGCCAGGAAAGACCCGACAAAACTGCCGAGATCCACCCAGCTGCATGATTGACAGCTGGCTCTTCCTCTCTAGAGTCAAAGTCAGTGGTGCCCGCCCCCAATGAGCGCTGGAGGAATAGAGGGGAGGGGGGAATCCCTGCAGGAAGCGGTGACTGATAGGGAGATACCTAAGCTGAGTGATCAGTGGTTTGTGATCGTTCAGCTCTCGATCTATAGAGCCAGCGTGTGACCATTGCAGTGTCCCACACCAGGTGAGACTATTGGGAAGAGTACATTTTACTCTTCCAATGCTTCTCCTTTAACGGTCCACATTTCATGGAGATCCCAGTGGCTGCTATTCTGCCTACACCAGGAATGAATAGGAAGGCAGAAGAGCCCAACCAGGAGAATTTCCACTGAAAGGCTGTACCTGTCATGGCGATCGCACAGCAAAGATCTGTGTGAAACATGGACATGTATGGGAAAGGCATGGAGGGTGGTTCACTGTACTGTACAGAAGAGCCCAACCAGGAGACTTTCCACTGAAAAGCTGTACCTGTCATAGCGATCACACAGCAAAAATCTGTGTGAAACATTGACATGTATGTGAAAGACATGGAGGGTGGTTCACTGTACTGTACTAAACTACAGTCATCCTTTAATAAAAGCACCAAAGGCAGCAAACCAGAGCAATCAGATTTTAAACTGCTCTATTCATATGCGTTACCGAAATTTGTACCGCCTTCTACAATATACCCAATATGACTGGTCTTCATTTACAGTCAAAGTTGCCATTTATTAAACCACACAGAAGGTTAACCCTGAACAGAATACTGACCACGTTTTGCTGATTAAAGTAACAATTACTCCCCTCCATAAAGACAAGAGTTCCCATACCGGATGTAGGTCACCTCCAGCTGTTTGAGAACACACGTAAGCACATTAATATGAAAATATAGGTATGCAAGAATGCAGCTTTGAATAGTCTAATAAATCATTACGCAAAATTCCTGTGCCAGCAACTAAAGATGTAAAGGGCAAGGACATGCCAGCCATGTACCTGGCTATTTATGGGTTGCTAAAAAGTGACCTATATAGGACAGACAGATGAAAACGGCAGATTATTGGAGAGAAAGACAAACATATACAGTCATTACGTTCCAGGGCACAATACAATAGTGTATTTATAGTAGGTACATATTTGGGGTATAATAAAATGTACGTAAAAGTTATTTTCTTATTACGTTTTTACACTCTGCCTTGCCTGCTGTTCTATATTCTCACGATGGCATGTCACGTTCATATTTATACAGCCTCTCCCAGTGGCTATGTCTATGTCCAGCAGTGCAGTCAACACCTTTGCTAAATGATTTGTGAGAGAAAATCAATCACAGTATAAGCCACAGAGTAGCCTGTACCTTACCTCATAAATGCTCTCTTGGCTGAATAGACGCAAAGTCCCGCAGGCACAGTCCATAATAATGCCCATGATTTTGGAATTACAACACCACAAAGCCGTTTTCTGGGCTCTCTACACCCTGACTACCTCCAAAGAACTTTGGAATGCCCCTGGCTTTGCCACACAGAGCTGTGCTGTATGAGACGACCAGGAGAAGGGAATGCGGTGGGTTATGCCAAGGTGTTAGCAGGGGGAGATTTGGGGACACTGTTAGCTGCTGCCTCTTTATGGGTACTCCCCTGGCTTGCCACACAGGGTTGTGCTGTATGGGAGAGCTGTATAAATCTCAGGAATAGACAAATAATTTGTGGGCAGGTAAATCATCTCCTATATATAAAATTTCATCTGTGTATTTAGCCATTTGCCTTAAGTTCAGCTTTAAATTAATAATTGTTAAGCCCCAAGTTCACTGTTATTGTGCTGAGATCACATGCGCTAAGTGCACACCTGCTTCCTTCTCACCACATACCCATCGCGGGTCCCGATTATTAAAGCATGAATCATTACACATTAGGATTTGATCCGCTGCCACGAGTAGTTTTTAATTAAGTCACAACATTTTGAGAGCTCGAATCAGATAAATCAAATTTGCACGCTGTTTACAGAATTTGAGCTTTAAAATAGATTTGTCGTGTTTGCTCTGACAGTTATGACGAGGGTGATTGATTTACTTGATATTTTCCCAATAAAACAGCAATGTTCCAAAGTCAGCTTTGGCTATTAAGGTTATTGAACAGCGAGTTGTAAGAGATTTAGAAGTGAAATGTGACTAGAGAGATAAAGCGTGCTCAGGCTGCGTAGATTATTACATTCAGAGTTTGAATAATGATAATGAAGCATTCTGCTCGGAACAGTAAATTAGAAAGATGCAGCCGTCAGTTCAGGAATGAAGTCCAAAGATTGCCATGTACAAGCATTTGAATAGCGCTTGATGAGAATCCTGCCCATCCTCCCCCAGAGCTACTGCAAAACATGTAAGAAAAGCGTCACTCACCCATCACATGAGCCTGCAATCCCAATGAAAGAGACATTAATCGGAGATTAAAAACCCATCATTTGGTATTCAAACGCATGGTAAAGATTCCTGCTCTATGGGTAGGCAAAACTCTTGCAAAACAAACAGCGCCTTGTCCTCGTGTAATACAGTTTATTAATCAATGAACATACAAGCTGACATAAAATACTACTCACATGGTAATCACTGAAGGAATGGTACAAGGCAGACCCCACACAAAGCTGCTTTCCTAGCTGACGCGTTTCAGGGAATATACCCACCTTCCTCAGAGCTTCATTGATTACTAAACTGTAATATACGAGGACAAGGCGCTGTCTGTTTGTTTTGCATGTTTTGTGAGGAATACTTCCCAGTGGCCTTTTGATGACAGCAGCCTGCAAACGATTGTTGGTGGAGAATATTATTGGGAGTCTGCTGAACGCTGTGGTGTGCATTTTTCTAAAACTCTTGCAAAGCACAGTCCTATTTCCTCTGAGAACAAAAAAACTTTTTTTGTTCTCAAAGCCAGTGGAATAACTCCCTGAACATAACTTCTACAATGTTATCCAAAAAAAGCAAAAGACTCACCGCTCCGTTCCATCAGACTGCAGATCAATACAGACATCGGGTGCAGGCTGCAGTGTGCTCCCACTTGTCAATCAATATCTCTCCAATCAGCTGCACCAAACTGAGGTCCATAAAAATCCAACTTTATTGTTCTAAATTCCATGCAAAGTTCAAAACACAAGGTATACACCACCATAGTATCTCTCCCACTCTAACACTTCAGGTGGTGAAACGTGTGAGAGGCGTTGGAGTGAGAGAGATACTATGGTGGTGTATACCTTGTGTTTTGAACTTTGCATGGAATTTACAGCAATAAAGTTGGATTTTTATGGATCTCGGGTTCGTGCGGCTGATTGGAGAGATATTGTTATACAATGTTATGTCTTAAACCTACTGGCAGCGATTTGCATTTTGTGCACTTAGACATTTGACACATTCAGACCTTTTTGTAGCAATCTTCAATGGCTAGCTCCTGTGCACATCTATTCCACATTTTTACAGATTGCACAGTAAAAAATCTATTCCATATCCAAACTTTCTTCCAGTGGAATGATCTAGTACAGAACCTCACAAGTCTCAGGACCCAGCTATGGGGACTGTTATAATGCTGTATCTATTCAACAGTGAGGAGGTGCAACACCCACAGTTTCGCTAAAAGGCAGGAGAAATTTTATTGGAAAAAATAATAATTTACTAAAATTGTATTCTAATGGGCACTGAGGTGATTGTGGAAAATTAAAGAGAGTAATTGCACTTTTGTTGGGGGGGAAAAAATCCTCTCTGGGTGATTTGTGTACATTGGAAGGATTTTAACCTTCTATGTTGCAGTTTCTAACCTGTTTCTGTTCTGAAGAAACAGCTGTTTGTTGCAGCATGTCCTTTCCAATCTGATCCCTGATGGATCTCAGTTCATTATAATCAGCTGATACGCCTCCTGTGTTGTAATAGGGGAAGGTGCCGTGTCTGCATCCCCTTCGTAATATCTCATCAAAAATGAAATTCCTATTGTAAGGGATGCCAAAAATGTTACTTTTGTGCAGACCTTAGGGAAAATCAGTCAGCCAATCACAGAAGCAGGAAGTGACATTTTTGAGGAGGCTCTGTAGACCAACTGTGTACAGAATGCCTCCAGGTCCCCATGTTGCATTGACTTCATTTTGCCCGATGTAGAAAATTACAAGGCTACATTTTTAAAATGGAAATGTAGTTTTTAATAACAATACATAATAAAATGGCTTGTGTGCATTTTTTTTAAAGTGGTCTTACCCTTTAAAGCAGACCTTTACACTCAAAAATCTAATTGTAACAAGGCAGCCCTCTATGTATGATGGTTAATAATGGTATAGACGTGTCAGGTGTAAAATGCTGTGATTGCGAAATACTTACACTTGCAGAGCATTCACTTCCTGCTTTGAAAGGGCAAAATGACTTCAGTTCACCAAAGCTATGCACACTGGGATTGCCTTGTCATCAGCAGAGCATTGCTGGGAAATCTCATCTGCAATCTAACAAGATCTCATGGAAAAGCATTTTCCTCCCCTGAGATGATGTGCATGGTCACATGTGCCAGTAATCCAGGAAGTAAAAGGAGAGTTAGTAATCTGCCCTAAGTAAACATGGCCACTGCCAGAAGATTGGGGAGGAAAAGAGATATAAGGTATGCAAATAATACAAAGGCTGTAGTTATCTAGAAGTATCTGTTTGTAGATTGTCATTGCTAAACATTTCTAAAGGTGTGTTTGTTGTTATTTTAAAGATATGGGTAAAGGTACGCTTTAAGTGCACCACAATATTTCATTACAAAAGCAGTGTGATAAAATAAAAAGCACAGTCATATTTTCTCTTTATATCCGATCCTGCAAACTAAGCATTCTGAAAGCTGTGTTTGTGTAGAAAGATTCTCTCTGTCATTTCCATGGACCATTCAATAGGGAATTTTGATTAAATAAGACACTGCCTTCAAATACTATGATTTATGACCAGTTCCCCAGCGCCTATAAAATGAACTGCACACTTATCTTGTGCCTACTTTCACTGGTGTAAATAGGAACCTAGTTTTAGCGGCACGTACCGCAGGAAATTGTACAAAATGAGAACCATGCCTCCCCTCTTTCCTTATTTTCATTAAATGGTCTGCAATATATGTGGTTGCATTTAAACCCAGCCGTACGCAAAGAAAAATAAGGTTTAAATTCAAAGATGAATGAAGACCGCAGTTTCACTGTATGATTAAAAATGAAGAATGCTTTCATATGCGAATTCTTTCCAGGCAATATTTCATAGACTTTATTTCATGTGCTATAAACACGTAAGATGGAATTGCATAGCCGAGGTACTTATGAGGTGAAGAGAATATGAGGTGAAGAGAATATGTTTGTCATCTAGTAAACCAACTTTCATTAAGGTCTTACTTGTTTGATAGGCAAAAGACTCGGCGTTCCTTGGCGACATGCTAAACCCAAGCCATACAATGAGCATTTTCGGATTTTCATGCAAGGGGATTTTAAAGAACATATGACACCTGTCCACCCTGAACATTCATTATCACCACTGCAGATTTGCAGTTGAATAGGAAAAAATAATAGTTTGTAAATTCAAATTTAGCGTGCATGCCTGTGCTAGCTTATAACAGCATCATTATGATGAATCCATTGGTACGCTGGGAGGGAAAGAGACATGTTGTTCTAAATAGAAGTCAAAGCTGTCCCCTGCAATACCATGGGACGTCTGCTAGCTTATGTTCCCAGTACATTTCACAATCTTAGGGCTCGTTTACACTATGTGCCGTGAATAGCGTTTTTCTGCACCCAATCAAGGCCAGTCACTGCAAGGGCCTCATTCACCCTACAATGGAACATTTTGTACCCGGTTACGTCTTGTTGCAAGCTGCAACACACTGGCATTCATCCGACGTTTCCATCTGACTTTCTCCGCTCAGCTTTACAGCCATTCAGATCACTTCTACAAAAAAGACGGCAGCCAGTGTTCTATCGAAAGTTCCAACTTGTCGACCTATCTAACTGGTGACATCACATCTGGTGACTGCCAGTAGGAGATCTACAGCAGATGGTGCTAGCGCACATGGGCAGGAAATCCTTGTCTAACTGTGTAACTATTGCCACAGCACCTGCGCGGCTATCCACTTCTATAACCTACTACAGTTATATTTGTCCTAGGTTATAGAAGCCGATAGCCACGCGGGCACAGTGGCTATTGCCTCATCGGATTCTATAACCTAGTCAAAGGTTATATTATGTTACAGCGCCTGCGCGGGTACAGGATTCTTTCTACAACCACAGTTGCCACTGCGCCTGCGCAGCTATCGGCTTCTATAACCTAGGACAAATATAAGTTTGTCCTAGCTTATAGAATCCTATGAGACGCTAGCTGCGCAGGCAATAGTTAGACAGTTCAACATGGATTTTTCTGCCCATGCGCACCAGCTCCATCTGCTGTTCATCTCCTACTGGCAGTCACCGGTTGTGACGTGCCCAGTCGGAGCTTTCAATAGAATACCGGGACTGAAAAGGCATATAAACTCCAACCTGCTATAGTGGCCAGGAGTCTGTTTACATGCCAGTACTGCCACCACCCTAATAGTTATGCCGGTTGTAGCAAAAGGGTTAAAGGATAAAACAAAAACACCTTTTTTTAATAATTTGCTTCAATCTAGATATATTCCTTGCAGTTCTTTTCTGTCCTCAGTCTGATGGCCAGCATCATGCAACCCACTTTCTATAAACTCAGGTTGACCTGGACCCATCTAAGTCTGTTATTGGCAGTGAAAGGAGAAGCAGCACAGTGAGCTCATCACTCTGTCAATCAGCTTTCTCTACCTATCAGCATGGGGTTTTTTTTATCAGCACATGTTACTTCCTCTCACAAACTAGCCCTGCTGTATAGGGACTACAAGAAGCTGATACCATGTCAAATGCAGGTACTTACACTACGTACATTTAAAAATACATTTGATAGTATATTAGATGCGGAGATGCATTCATTTATCTATGATACCTGCCTGGAGTTCAGATTTATTATTATACAGGATTTATATAGCGCCAACAGTTTGCGCAGCGCTTTACAATATAGGGAAGACATTACAATCACAATACAATTCAAGACAAGATGGTAAGGAGGGCCCTGCCCTAATAAATACTGGAAAGTGACAAAACCCCAGTCTAGCGAGTGAAGACACTTTTCATCCAATCTAAAATGAGCTTTGACACAACAAATCAGAAATGGCAAGAACAGCACTTTTTTCCCTTTCTTTTAACCGAAGCATAAAACTGAAGTCATCCCTGGAGAGGCAATTACATAAAGTGAAAGAAACACAGGAAATAATGTACAATACATGATTACTAAGGGTAAATATTTCCAAGACATCTCACTTTTTTTTCAGTCTATCCAACACAAGTTAATTAAGACCATACCAATGCACCAGTGGTAAACCATGTAGCTACAGTAAAAGTGTATGCCACAGAAAGAAAAAATTCTACATCTCTGCAATACATGAACCTTTCCCTATGATTTGGCCCTTTAAATACTCTGCAAGTACAGATAATTAGCAGTTAATATGCCAAAAAATGTAGTGTGCTCTTACTTTCCGGGAAGTTGGGTACAGACACATATACCGTATTTTCTTCATTCAATCTGCCGGCTGAAGAAAATATCAGATTCCTCCAACAACGTTTACAAGCGTTGATCGAGGAATTTTGTGCTGCTTCCTCTTATTCTGACAGCGGCCGCCGGATAATGTGCCGATAGCTCTGTTCGGCCGAGAATTTTCCAACATGCACCTTAATCAGCTGATCGAGGGATGCCAGTCGGAAGGGTGCCAAGAGCAGCACCCATGCATCAAATTTCGACCGGCTCTTGATGAAATTGGATGTGTGTGTATAGCTTACTTAAAAGGAGAACTATGGGGTTAAGGCTTTTCCCCATAGTTCTCCTTAGGGTAACGGGAGGACACAAACTAGCGTCCTCCCGTCACCCTAGGTTCAGTATACAGCGAGCTGTAGCTCGCGGTATACTGAGACGCTGCAGTATACCGCGATACTAAGACGCCGCAGCTGAAGCGGATCCCGACAGTTGTGCCGGGATCCGCCCAGCTGCGTGACTGAGAGCTGGCTCTGCCTATCTAGAGGCAGAGCCAGCTGTACCCGCCCCCTCCCCCGTCCGTTCCACCAGTCAGCGGTGGCGGATTGGAGCAGGGAGGGGGGAATCCAGCCCCTCCCCTGTCACGGCAGAGAGCCGTGACAGGATCGAGAAGTGAGCGAACGCCGGTATATGTTCGCTCACCTCCCGATCTACTGAGCCGTCTCATTGTCACAGGTCGGCTAGAACTATGAGGTGAGTGAAAAGTTAGTTCTCCTTTAAGATATGACAACAGAGTGAGGGGCATTTGTCAATTCCACCACACAGCAAGGCAATGCCTACAGGAGCAATGAGACAGATTGTGCAACATATCTACTACAAGGTTTCAGCTCGAGTCTCAAATTCCTGTTTCCGTTAAGTAGCAGTGCCACAGAATAATACCTGCCCCTGACCACTTGTTAATTATGCATCTGTATAGCGTAAAAATCTGTCTTATCTTCAGTAATAAATATGTTCTAGACCCGTACAAATCTGTCGTCCAGGATTCCAGGGGCAGGTGGTGCAAATACACAGATAAACTACTGTAGAGACTTTCCTAAGTAGAAGGCTGCCTGTTCTGTGGCTAATGGTGTCACCAATTTGCTTGACGAATGCCCCCTATTAAATTTTCAGCTCTGAATTCCAAAAGCACAGGGTGTCAGCCCTGCCTACGTTATTTCTGCTATATTACAACACAGAGCTCTCACCTCTTTAACCGCTCCCTGTGCATAGGCAGAGAGCAGAGTAATTATCACCTCATAGGATTTCCCGGAATCACTTGCACTTGCATCACTTTGCACAGATATCAATAAAATATTTGAATGGTAAGTTTAACAGACCAAAAGGGAGCAAATAAGAGAAGTAGGGTTTACATGCACTTAAAAAAATATACAGAATCTTACATCATGCTTCTTTTTTAGCCCTCAGCCTGCTACTGCGCATGCGCAGACTGCCCAGCGCTCTCATTCGGAAATCCTGTGGATGCGCAGTAGCAGGCTGAGGGCCGATCACGTGGGCGCTGTGCACACAGATCCCGGAGAGCGGTGTCTGCCCAGCTGGCCGCGGGACTGGTACGGTAATGACTACCCATAGGATCTATGTGAGGGGAATGAGGTGTCTGCAGGGTGGGGGTCGTGTCGCCATATTATCAGATTTGTTTGCCCGGCTCGACACTGATTGGTTGGGAAGCCGGTATCCCGGCCGAGCCGGCCAAACAGCATGGAGCCAGCTTCCCGGCTCCATGTTTCCTCGCGGCAATGCCTTTCAGAGGAAATCTCCCTCTGAAGTTCCAGTATCAGGAAAGGTATCGGAGGATTTGGGAGAGTTTGAGTACTCGCCCAAATACTCGGTATCGGCACCGATACCGACACTAGTATCAGTATCGGTGCATCCCTAATTATTATTTTCTGTGTTGCCATTGGAGACACTTCCTATTTGGAGAAACCAAAATTACTAGGATGGGACAAATCTCTCTAATGGAGCCCTGAAATGCAGATACAACCTAACAGGGGTTGTAATCATTTCCGGCTCCATTCAAAAAATGTTAAAAACATTTTTCCTGGACACACACTTTAACACTCTCACACGCACAATTTTTACTCCTGGACCGGAGTTGGTCTTTAATGTTTTGTATGCAATATTTTTTTTTGCGGATAAACATTGGGATTTACAATTTTAAAATCCCACCCTACAAAAAGACTATTCTGTATAATTACATTTCCTACAGTGACTGCAATCTCCTGGGTATTCTTTTCCAGACTAAACAGCTCCGCTCAGCTGCCTTGCGTCTGATTGTCGATGAAAGAAACATGTTTGACAACTGCTTCGAGCAGAAACATATTTTTCCATGATTACATAAAAAAAAAAAAAAAAAACTTTGCAGGGAAAAAAAAAAAGTAAAAAAAAAAATGAAGCGGCCAGACCAGCATTCCAAACACAGAGGCTCATGTTAGATCGATGAGTTAATATTTAAGTTAAAAGCCAACAAAAACAATTACTATGGATATTTGCCGTCATGGCCGGCTTTTGAGGTTAATTTAGTGGTGTGCTCGAGCTGCAGCCAACTTTTTAATATAAGTAACTACACCATGCAAGCAGACTTCCTCGAAGTTTCTTTCAACATTTTCCATATTCTGTGCCTTTATCGTCCTCCTGGGACTCCTAGCTGCTACAGAGCCCACACTATTCCCTCAGGTGGGCGGAGAGGAAGAAAGAAAGAAAACTCTTCAAGTTTCATAAGCGGTCTACCTTTCATTTTGTGCGCTGTCTAATGGCATTGACAGAGAGCTTCGGCTAAAGCCCGTGTCCTACAGAGGGCGGCTCCGGGCTCTATAATATTTCATCTGCGCCTCTCAGAATTTGCTGCTGCCTGTTTTTCATCACTCTTCTTGATCGCCTTTTGCTTGGAAACAAAGCTGTTAGAGTCGAGTTTTACAAAGTGTCTACAAAACGGCAAGCGGGAAGAGAAAATATGTAGAACGGATCTGCAGTCAGCGAGCTGCTGGCATCTGTTAAAAAAAAAAAAAAAAATTGCAGCACTGACTTCTATAAAGCTGGCCATACACATACATTGAATTTTGGCCGATTCCTGACTAATAGTCTGAAAATGTGACTCTTGGGTGGCCCTATCGGCACCCCAATAACCCCCCTCTCAGCTCAACAAACTTTGATGGGAAAATAGGAGGAGACATGTGTAAAATTCTTGGGGAACAGTTACTGCAGCCCACCAGATGGTGGCACTGTTCGAGTATTTTGACAGCTGCGGGACCCGGCTGACAGAATACAATAGTCGGCAGGGAAGATTACTCCATCCACGCTACATTGAGGCAATCTTAACATGAATTCATTTATTTATTACAGGTATTTATATAAAGCAGACAATTCACACAGTGAATTGTTGCACATTCACATCAGTCCCTGCCATCAAGAAGCTTACATTTACATCAGACCCCGCCCTCAAGGAGCTCACATTCACATCAGACCCCGCCCTCAGCTTACAATCTAAGGTCCCTATCTCACATACAAGGGCCAGTTTAGGCAGGAGCCAAATGTCTTTGGAGTGTAGGAGGAAACCGGAGTTCCTGGAGGAAACCCACGAAAGCACAGTAAGATCTCCTTGCAGATAGTGTCCTGACCGGGATTTTAACCAGGGACACCGGTGCTACAAAACAGAAGTGCTACCCACTATGCCGCTGTGTATGTATGGCGAGCCTTCAGCTCGGTTCACATTGACAGATTTTTTTTCTTCATTCAGCAGGTGAGGCTGAAGGGAAAAAAAAATCTGACAGATTCCTCCATCCACACTGTACACCATATTCTGACAGCAGCAAAATACCTGAACAGTGCTTGCAGCTGATTGGCTTACAAGCAAGGTTCGGCCGACAATTCTGCAATATGTCCCTTTGACAAAAGTTGATCTATTGATTGGCTACTGTTGAGGAGATAGGGTCACCCACAGACTGAATTTCTGATGATTACTGCTGAATTGATCCGTGTGTACCCAGCTTTAGACTTGCCCCTTTTAATGCACAATATGTATTTAGAGAATCTATAAACCCAATCAGCAAAATCTAATAACGTTTTAAAGTATTTTTAAATCTACAGATTTCATTACAATGCATATTGGTGATCCAGCCATAAAAGTTTCTGTTCCGTTACTTCCTGTTATATGGTGACAACACTCTGTCTCTGCCTTCCAATTGTGCTCTTGTGTTGCCACGCCATCACATGGGCTTTAGACAGAGAAATGGTGGCAATTTCAAAACACATTAGGCAGTCATGGTCCACTGTTGGGAACCCACTCTGAGAAATGTCATGCAGCCGTCGCTGAAGTGCATGTAAATGTGAACAGGCTGTATGAAATCAGCAGCACTGAGAAGCAACAAAGGATGAAAAAAGAAGAGTGATATCTAGTGATTATTTTGTATATACACAGAGTGGCTTATTAAATAAAGCAGTGCAAGGCACACTGATTTTTGTCAGGCTGATATGCATTTAACAAACCATCGCTATTCTTTTCCCTGCATCTAGACTCCATGTGCATGTGCAATGTTTTCAGATCTGCAGCTTTGTATGCTTAAAAACGACCTACAACAAAACAGACTGAGCATATAATGAAAAACTGCTTAAGCAAATGCTGCCTTTAGTGCATTTGGTGATGGTGCAATGTACGTCACCAAATTAGGAGTTAGAATACTGGAACATAATGGCTGTGTGCCATATACTGGCTGAGAAACAGCAAACACTGACTGACAAGTTGCTGCGCTAGACACAATCTTCTTTTCTTGCAACTAAAAAAAGAGCTTAGGAAAATTGGAAAATTGAACAGTTTTTGGAATTTTGTTTTAACCACTTGTCTGGCACCAACCCACTAATAGTGCCAGCAGATAAATAAAGCCCACGTATGTCCACATTCAGCCTACAAGAGAGAAGAATGTCTCAAAAGCAAATCCTCATTTAAAAATAAATAAATTATATATAAATCTTTTCAATTTCATTCCAACAGGATCTGGACAAAACCCCCATCACAGTATCGTATAACCGTCTGCTAAGGCCGGAGTTTTTCTGCTAAAATCATTGAAAAGACACTTCTTAAAAGACATAAAACTTTTAAAGAGATTAGGAACAAAGGCCTGAAACAAAATGGGCATTCCAAGGCAAAAATATTCCAGTCAAACAGACCGACGTAAAACAATTTCAAGAATCCTTTTTTGAGAATGCAGATCATTTGTATTCAAATATACCACTGTGAATACGTCATTGCAAGCCATTAACATGTGACTTTTAAAAAGCCTTTTTTTATAAGCACAGATAAATAGGTTCTAAATGCACGCCGGCTTGCCTCCAATACATGGGAAAGGGACCATTACCTGAACAAAGCAGTGTCAGCTAGTTATGAATCGCACCAATATCCAATCTACAAAAATCCTTATATACAACACCAGATATTTTACAAATTGCATGTGCATAGATATTGACACTGCCCTAAAATGTGCTGCCTCGGTCACGCCCCTCCAGTTTTATTGTTGCCAATTAAAAAGAATACATACAAGTGAAAAATAAAAGCTTTAAATTAGAAGAGTATTTTAAGCCAGAGTACTAAATTATCACCCATTATGTGTCCCCAATTTATTTATTTATACCAACTTGCCATGTTCTTGTGTCTTTACTTTTCAGTGCGTGACTGTCAACATTGATACTTTTCGTGTTATTAAAAGCACCAACACCTTCTGTGCTGAGTCAGCCTTTTTGAGGAAACGTTAAGGAATAGGCTTAGGGTCAGGGGTTTCAAGTCCATCAGTGTTCTCTCTGCAGAGGTGTGTCCCCCCTGCCCCCCCCATCAGATCTATAACTCTGCAATCAGAAAAGCTCATGCTTCCTGTTAATTGAAGAGCTCTATCTGTGATTCAGCAAAGGCTTTGTCCAACCTTTGCAGAGAGACCACTGCTTCCACACAAAAGGGAAGTCCTATAGCATGCTGATGGCAAAACATTACCGTTATCATTTGCTTAAAAAACACCTGGAATATAGTTAGTTGATCTGAAAGTTCAGTTAGGTTTTAAGTGTTGGGTATAGGTTAAGTTTTAATTTTAGGAAGCAAGTTAAAGGGTTATTAAACCCTTCAAACTTTAAAAAAAAAAAACCTTTTGAAACCGGTTTTAACTTACCTGGGTCTTCGGCGCTCGCTCCCGTACGAACATCTGAAGAGCCTCGTGCGGCCGCAAAGGATCCTGTGGCGGGCGCATGCGCACTTCAGATGTTCGGCCGGGAGAGGAGGAGAGACACAAGGTTAGTCTATTTAGCAGCGTGCACCCGCACAGACTCCGTGGGACATGAGAGAAGAGGAGGACAGAGGAGTCAGTGCTGGATCGGAAACCCGCACCAGCGCTGGAGGGACAGCTGAAAAGAACAGTAAAGAAGATGATGATCGAACAAAAAGACGTATCATTTAAGGTAAGTCCTGACACTAACATTGGGTGGGGGAATAGCCTTTAATGTCACTTTAAGTAGAAAGCCATCAAAATGTTTTTTAAAGTTACTGATAAAAAGGGGAAGGCTAAGAACCTTCGTCAGATTTTGTTATATGTGGACCCCAATGGGAAGATTCCCCTTCACATTCTACCCCAAAGATTTGGTAACAGGCACAGGAAGTGAGGTTAGCGTTTTTTAACAGGAGCGCAAAAAAAGAAAGGAAACAAAATGTAGTTTATTAGGGTGGGAAAAGACGGTTCTAGAGCCAAAATTAACCTATAAAAAGCAATAATTTAATGCCTAAGGATTAGTCCCCAACAACCTTGGCCAACCATTCTTAGGGGGAAGGGGGTGATTGGACAACTTGGAAAATATTGCCTGATTATTATTGTTCCCCCTTAGATGAGCTGGCCTTGAACTAGTAAAGAATAGTCACCTTTATGCTATGGATTAGAACGTGTCCTCATATTTAACAGTCAGTCCACAGCAACACTTGCTAGTTCATGTTTCGGTGGAAGATTTGTATACGCAAATGTGAATTTGCTATTCTGCATCTCTGGTGTCAGCTGGAGGCTCCTCAGTGGTTTAACTTGAGAAAAGACTAATAGGGCTTCAAGGACCTTTGGTTCAGGTGAATTTATCATTATGCTATAGCTGGAGTGTATGCAAACACTTGGCACATGCTCTACAACATGTGATTTTCAACTTTTCGTAGAAAAGGATACCTCCCCTGATGGTTAGAAAGGCCAGATAATTTAATTACCCTGGCCATATGTCATAACCAGAATCCGCATTTGAAAAGTATATATAAACCCAGAAACATCTGGTACAATGCATTTGGAAAACAGCTAGTTCACTCTGTACAAGGGATCAGAGGTTTGGTGTAGGACAGAGCAGATTTCAATAAGTCAACAGTGTACAAAAGGTACCTCTGTGCGAGTTAGATTGTGAGCCTAAAGTGCAAGTCCAAGTTGAACACAAAGCTCAGCCCCCATCTCCCCTCCACAACTATTCAAAATATTTTTTTTTATTTTAGTATACTGTAAACAGAGCAAACCTCTCTTTGGTCACAAGACACTAGGAGGCCCATTCTGTCTCCCTACCATGGTAGGCTATCCTTGCTCCTGTACTGAATGGTGCTCATGTAATGACCTGTAAGCGCTGTTTGGTACAGATGCACAAAGAGCCCAGGGTGATTTGATGACGTACATCCAGGGCGTGAGTCCTTAATGCCTGGACACACAGGAAGTTTGTTGAATGAAGCTAGGCTTCATTTAACCCAGAAGATCAGCAGCAGGAAGGAGCAGTAAGTCTGTATGAGTTCACCCCATATTGGTACTATTTGTCTATTCACATACAATATGTACATGTATGTGCCAGGTTACTGTAGGAACTAGCCAGCCAGTGATCTTTTGTCTCTAGTCAGCCTGCTCAAACATGCATTGCAATATATGTGAACCAAGAAGCCCTGTTTTTAATGCAAAGTTTCTTAGAAGTATGTAAGGGTGAATACCACTGTGCATCTGTTACCCAACTCAGATAGTTCTACAAAAAAAAGACTGTTTATACAGAAAAGTTATAATTAACAAAATGAAACCACATGTACAAACTTCATATCCCCAAGGATTAGCGTCATCATTCTGAATCTACCCTTTCCAGGAACAGGCTCACATTTGCTAGCCTCGTATATAATCTCTACGTTGTATAAATTCTGCCTGAGGTTTAAAGTTAGCGTTCGTTACACTGAGGTTAACGGTTAAGCTTAGGGGTTAGGTTCAGGGATTACTTTTAGGTTAAGGGTTAAGTTTAGGAGTTATGCTGAGCTCAATGGTCAGAAAGTCAGTATTACTTCTTCAGAGGATACTTGTTTTTTTTTGGGGTGATGTATTGCACCAAAATTAATGCGAGAGTTATTTGCGTCAAAAACATCAATGTTTAGATACGGACAAAATAACTTACTGTAATACATATAAAACTTTTACCTAAAGAGGACCTTGCAGCCCATTCCAGGACTCTGATTGCCCAGCTTTCCCAGGTACACCACCTGCTCCTCCCAGAAGCATCAAAACCTGGGGCAAAGTGTTTTTGTTTTTTTTTATATGTAAAAACGTTATTTTAAAGGAAATTTTGTTGTGGTAGGGGAGGAACGG
>NW_017306288.1:601727-618550 GCF_000935625.1 Nanorana parkeri
GGGAGGCTGACAGTAAAGAAGTAAACAAAACAAAACATTTCTACTTTAATACTCAGCCTATCTTTAGTGCTGTCCCTAGCAGGTTCAATGCTCCTTGCTCCAGCATCAGTCTTCTTAGGTTTGAATGACACCCAGCATCAGTCCTATTCTGGTTTGAATGACACCCAGCATCAATAAATCCACTTTCTATGATCCCAAGGTGTCAGGAGCAAGCCCCTCGGCGATGTGTCAAAAGCCCCCTGAGCTCAAAGGAGAATGCTGCAGAGAATGGGCCACGTCATTATGTGGCGTAGTTCTCTGCAGCATGAAAGACCTGCCCACTACCAAAAACAAAAGAGGAAGAAGAGGACCTTGTGCAAGTATTCATATCAACTCTGCAAAAACACATTACCGGACACAAGTACTTACCCCAGCCTTCCCAGCATCTCTATACGAGGGACCTCTGGACCATGCGTGTCTATATTAATCGGCTGATAATGATACAAAGCATTTTCCAGCTTTAAAAAGCAATCAACATTTTTAATATATATCAATATATATATACCAGTAACCAACTTTTTAACAAACTGGGTGACTGGTCCCACCCACTCACTCCACTGCAATGTGTTGACTGACAGTGCAGCTCATTCAGGAACGGCAATGACGATTCAATTATGTCATGGCTTAGCAAGTAAATGGAGGCTTGGGGTACAGTAGGAGCTGTTGTTTTGCCTCTAGCTGTGCCATGTCCCATAGATGACCGCTCCATGCCTTTCCTCACTGTTCTACAGCAGCTAGAACTATCTGCTCTGACTCCCGTCCACTGCTAATGCCCTCGTCATCTGGCCATAGGTCAGCCAACGAGGAAGCAACTCTTGTGCAGGGGCAGATCCAGAGTCTAGTCTCGGGCATTGCCAGAAAATAAGGTGTTGCTTATAGAACAGAATATTGTAATAATACTTTATGTTGTAGGTTTTTGTTATGTATGACAGCAATTGTGCCTTTGTTTGTCCCACACATCGTGACACTTTTGTAAACAGGAATGGATATTCTGCCAAACATTTGGCACATTACTGTCATCAAAATGGGTCTGTCGTTCACACTACAGATTACTGTGTTTTATTGATGTGGTGGTTTGTGATACACATGGTCCAGGCACAGTGTGAGGGATGGAGGACCCCAGATTGAAGGATGGGGGGCCCGGCAACCTGCAATGTCGGCTGTTACCGGGGGCCCCTTCCTCCTGTCCATGCCCCCCAAGTGGCAGAATGCTAGGGCCCGGCCGCAGCTGCAACTGCTGTGACCCTGGTAGTTCTGCCACAGTACAGAAGACTACAAATCCCAGCAATTTATTATACAGCAATGCAGAATACCATCATCTATAGAGGACTACAAATCACAGAAATACATTATACAGCAATGCAGAATACCATAATCTATAGAGGACTGGTGATGGGGTCCCATATACTGGCCTTTGGTGCCAGGGAGCACTAGGCCAGTCCCCAGGCACACTGGTAGCACATGGCCGACATGCCCCTTATTGATGAGCTACTCCTAAATGTTCATAAAAATTTCCCCACATCCCCCTGCGATAACTGCCCCGTTGCCCCTGGATCCGCCACTGACTTGACCTTTAATCCCAGCTATGGGGTACATGGGATAGATCCTGAAATCATCTCTGAATTAATACCAACACTGTCCTTCCTTCTGAAGGGTGGCAACCATTGTTCCCCATGGTCCCTGTGTGTGTTGTAAAGTAGCCATCGCTCCAAGTTCACTTCCATGATTGACTATAATCTCATTACAAATTAGTAAACTAAACATCAGATTGTAGTCCATCACGGAGTGACCTTGGAGTGGTGGCCAATAATTTTTTCGACAAATTGAGATGACACCTATAGTACTTTATCTTTGTTAAATCTTCCTATTCACATTGTATAACTTAAAAAGATTTAGAAATTGATTACATTTTTAAGTGCTTTTAACTTGCTTTAAAAATCTACCAAGCTCCCCTTCTATGTAATGTTAAGGAGGGGCTATGGGAAGTTGTTCAAGCCTGTCTGTGCTGTGCTGGCAGATTTAATTAAAATTAGTAAACTAGATTTTAAAACCCCTGGCCCTAACAAAAGGTTTAAAACTTAGAAGCATTGTATACTAATAAGAGGAAGCTCATTTAGTCCCTTTCACTTTCAAACTGCTCAGAGTGGCCTGGAATCTGCACAAAGACCTTCACCAAAGAAGCATCTAAAAAGGTAAGAAATATATTTGATGAAATATTTTTTCGGTATGCTGTGTAAATGGGAACACAAACATATAGTGGGGGTTTTCTCAAATTTGGCTGCAAAAGTGGAAATACACTTTACATTTTTTTTTTCTGGTTCAGTGTGGTGCCTTAATCGCAATCTGAGGAGCCATGCTAAATTAAGATTTCTATAAGGCTGTATTCACACCTAGGTGTCAGCGTTTTTGCCTAGCATATTTTGCTAGTTTTTGCGCATTTGTTGCCCATTTTTACACTAGCTAGACGCGCGCATATGAAGATGCGAGTTTTGACTGGCAGATCAAAACTATTGCAGTCAATGGGGAAACGCGCATAAAAAGGCTCATAAATACATGGGTCTTGCGTTTTTCTATTGAAGTCTATGGGGCCAAACGGGCGCAAAAACGCCCTAAAGAAACTCAGGTACATTTTTGAGCGACAGGCAATTTGTGGCTTGTGACAAAACAACTAGGGGTGAATGAGAGCCATTGAAATTAATGGGAATTTAGTTGCTGAGCGTTTTGTCACACATAAATATGCGCAATCAAAATGCCTGGGTGTGAATGTGGCTTAAACATACTTGGCACCAGGAATCCTAGAACACCATCTTGTTATCAATACAAAGGACTATGTTAAAAAAAGCTTTATTAGAAATCTGCTAAATGATTCTGAAAAGAATTACAATAAATCACTAACAATTTTGGATACACTAATAAAACTGAAGTAATATCACATAATGGGAAAAAAATAAGCAGTTCTTAAATTATGTTTGCAAAGCTGTTAAGAAAATGTGAAGCAATTAAGAAGAGATTTAATCTCTCAACAGTAATATTAGACACAAAGTCTCCAAGCCAATTTTGTTAATGATAACAATCAATAAGCTCATAAAGGCTCTACTGTGCTTAGTAATTACATTTTGAGGTGGGAAAAACCATATGCTGTATATATTTACAATATTGAAGAGGTTTGTCTACCAGAAAAGTAGCAGAAAGTAGCACATTGGACAAAGTAGGGCTATGCCTAAGTCTTCAGCTTCATGCTTCTATCTGCAACACATTTGCCACATTGTATGAAGAATACACAGCTTTGCTGTATGAACCAGCTGCTGGCAAACTGCTGTGCAAACCCACTTCAATAACATCCAACTATAGATTTATCATTGAGATCACATGTACTGTTTCTCTATTTAATTTTTTCCAAGCCCCGATGAACCGAGTGGAGGTACAGCCCCAAAGTGCGTTGGCTGTGCAAATAGTTTATAATTCGTATAAACTTGAGTTTGGACATGAATATTGGGGTGTGATGTAGTACTCAATAGCATTAACACATCAGACTTTGCGCAATTTTGCTTTGAAAATCATGCGGTTGCCAATGCATACAAATGTCTATGGGACCCAAATCGCGCAACAACCGCCCGAAAAAAGCTCCTGTACCTTTTTGCGCGACAAGAGATTTCTACCGCGTGACAAATTGCAAAGGTGTGAAGAGCTTCCATAGACTTGAATGCAAATGTCTGTTTTGTGCGATATCGTGCGGCTAAATCGGTGTGAACCTAGCCTCAAATGTGAGGAAGATCCCATCTTCGATAGTCGTCACTGGTCAAATAGGAAGATTTTCCTCTATTCCTGTTCTGGTGGCAACTTAAAATTTTGGATTTACCCTGACGTTTCATTGCCGTTTATACTGGTGATCAGGACAATTAGAGAGTGTGATCTCTGTAACAGGGAAACAAACAACAACAGAAATCTCAAAGTAACTCTGACCTCTCACCACTATCCAGATTTAAAATACAAATTTACTTTAGTTATACTTTAAATGTTAATTTTTAGGGACGCACCGATATCGATTCTAGTATCGGTATCCGTGCCGATGCCGAGTACTCGTACTTGCCCAAATGCTTGGATGCCTAGACCAATACTTCCTGTATCAGGAAGCCGGGCAGCGAGTCATTACATGCCACCCGGCTTCCTGATTGCCGGCTCCATGCTCCCTCGTCACTTATAATGTGCCACGTGTAATGACTCACTGCCCGGCTTCCTGATTGGTCAAGAAGCTGGTTTTCTGAATGGCCAGGAAGCCGGCTTCATGCTTCGTCACCTCATGACAAGGGAGCATGGAGCCGGCTTCCCGGCCAATTAGGAAGCCGGGCACCGCGCCATTATACGGCACCCGGCTTCCTGATTGGCCAGAAAGCCAGCTGCATGCTTTCTCGTCACCTAGTGACGAGAAGCACGGAGACGGCTTACCTGCTAATCGGGAAGCCGGGTGGCAAGTTATTACACGCGGCCTAGCTTCCCCTTTATGGGACTTCCGGTATCGGTATTAGCGAGTACCGGGAAAAAAAATATCAGTACTCGTACTCTATACCAAAATACCAGTATCAGTGCATCCCCATTACTTTTTATGTAGCCGTTTTTTACTTTTTGTGCAAAAAAAAATAAGAATGAGGTTACATTGTTCAGTACCAGATCGGGTCTTAGGGTCTTGTATCATTCCATAACCTCCAAGACATTAATTTCGTCTTCTCCATCAACTCAAATGCATGGCGAATATTCACTAAAATCTCTCTTCATTGCCAACATTTTAGAAAAATGTATATCTTTCATCCCCTACCATGGGAGAATAGAGATGTTTTTTCTGGTCATCTTACTTTTCAGGTGAGAAATACTCCATGTACAAGGTCCCTTTGTGTACCCCTTTGCCTGTTACAAACACAAAAAATATGAGGAGGAGAATTTATCAAAACTGGAGCAGACAGAATCTGGAGCATTTGCCCATAGTAACCAATCAGCTTCTCGCTTTCATTTTAAAATTGTAACTGAACAAACTGAAGAGAGACGCTGATTGGTTGCCCTAGGAAACTGCTCCAGATTTTGTCTGCTCCAGTTTTGATAAATTCCCCTCAGAGTGTTTTAAATTTCACTTTGATGTGAAAGAAAACCTACTAAAGTAATAAGACAACAACAAGGAAGTGCTCTGCATTGCCAAGGATCATTAGATATGCTGTCTTTATGTGTAACTGACATGACGAATTATCTAATTGGCTTTGAAGACGGCACAGGGCACTGCTGGACTAGAAGCCTGCAGGGGGCACTCAATCACCAGTCTACCTCAATGACATCATGAGATTCAATGTCAGATTTAGGCCGTGTATACATTAGAAACAGAGAAAAGCAGGTAGGTTACTTACAAAACAAAACCAACCAGACCTAGTAAAGAGATCTGCAAGTCATGCAACAGTAAAACCACTCAGGTTATATAGTGAAAACTAATATTTTTTCCCTTCTTTATAAGGCAAGAAATATAGCCGACGTATGGCCATACTGAAGAAGTGTATTTGCAGAATTATTTTTTTAAAGTTTTGGATAGAGTAATGAAGGGTTAGAACCTCAGCCCGGTATTGCCTACTAAGTCCCCACAAGGTAGATTTACACTGCTGACTATTGACACTCAAACGTCTCGCTGCCAGAACTTATAACAGTAATTGGATAATGGTCTTTTTTTTTCTTTCACATACAAGTGTAGTGTTGACATATTATATGTCACTTTGGAGAATATATGTTTGCCATTTGTATCAAGCTTTGCAGCGATAGAGCTTGTAATCTAATATCCCCAACACAAACACATACAGACTATTCTTACAGCTCCACAGCTATGGCAAATGATGCATTTTAGAGGCATGTTCATGAAGTGGTAAATACATGTGCATTAAAAAAAAAAACTAACTAAAAGCTCTGGGAAGATTCACCGGCAACATTCATAGAGATTTGTTCTTCAGTGGGGAAACACTGTGCCTATTCTACTGGTCACACCAGTTATAATCTGCCAAACATGATATCGCCACGCATAAAACTGTACTGTGCTACTACTCTGAAGTGGTAAGTCTGCATTGCTCATTTGGCCCTCTATAGTGATCTCATATATCTATGGTATTTAAAAATAATAATAATAGTAATACTAAAAAATATGCATATACACCACCTGGATTTACCTGCAAATAGGTCAGAGCCTTGCACTGGAAAATAGGTCTAGGTTTAGCAATGTTATGCCCCCAAAAAATGAAGTCAGGTGTCTACCTGAATATACTGAATGACCAGGTTTTTCCATCAATGGGTTTTTTCTTCCCTGATGGCACGGGTATATTTGTATTATTTGTCATAATTGTGAATGAGTGGTTCAGGGAGCATGAGACATCATTTTCACACATGGATTGGCCACCACAGAGTCCAGACCTTAAACCCGTTGAGAATCTTTGGGATGTGCCGGAGAAGACATAACACAGTGCTCCGACTCTCCCATCATCACTACAAGATTTTGAGGAAAAATTGATGTAGCTCTGGACAGACCAATCCGTGTGCTGGGGTTGCGATGTAACTGGGGAAAGGCCAATCAGTGCGCTGGGGGTGCGATGTCACTGGGGAAAGGCCAATCCGTGTGCTAGGGGTGCGATGTCACTGGGGAAAGACCAATCCGCGCGCTGGGGGTGCGATGTCACTGGGGAAAGACAAATCCGTGCGCTGGGGGTGCAATGTCACTGGGGAAAGGTGTGTGTGTGTGTGTGTGTGTGTGTGTGTGTGTGTGGGAGGTGTGTTGTGTGCTGGGGGTGTGATGCCACTGGGAAAGAGCAGGAAGAGGCTGAATTGCACGGCGGCAACGTGAAAGTGGAACTTAGAAATGATATAGTAAAGGATAGAGCTACACATCCCTATAAATATTTGCATAGGAAAAAGTTTAAAAGAATATTAAATTCATCAAATATATTTAAGAATATTTAAAATCTGAAAAAAATAACAGACTTAAAATAATATATCCAAATGTGATATATGACAGCAATTCCATTAGAAGATGTTACCAGGTTTATTTCCACAGGACAAACTGCTGCTTTAGAATTTGTTTTCAGGAACGTAATACAGGCATGAAATAAACACAAAAAGAAAAACCCGGAAAGAGTAATACAACATGACTGCAAACCTATACAGGTTGACACAAGGTCAGCAGATGAATTATTTTTACATATTTGCATTAAAAAAAAGGTAGACAGCGCAGCATGACAGAAACAAGAAAAGGTAGGGTGGGTCGAGTATTTGTTAGTCAAATCTCCAACACACAAAGATTCTGGGCTGCTTCTGCTGCTTAAAATTCACATAGGGAAATAAAGCAGGTACTGCCTAGGCAACAGTCGTATTAGTTTTCGCCTGCTCAAGGTAACTGCTTGGCTCAGCATTGAGCAGAATTGCATTGATTTTTCGATGGGTCTTAAAAAGACAAGACTGAAAACCAATAGTCGAGCACAACCTATTTCTGAACTTAATGAGCCTCATCCAGAGGAAGGAAGCCTTGTGCTCAGAGATTTGTATGGTAATTACATACTCACTTTTACTGCCTCTGAACAAAAAAAAAAACCAGCATTCAGCATTTTGGCTAAATTATTTCTTAGCACCAAATGTGACGTTTACCGGTCTTAAAAGGGTTAAGGTTACATCATCTGAGGACCTCTTCTAGATTGTAATGCAGAGCACGTTTCTGTAAAAAGTAACGTAAGCCCCCCAAAACCCTACCACCCTGATGAGTAACATACATATAAGTAAATGCATAGTAATAAGTCAGCCCCCTTGTAATAGCCATAAAGTTCCATTAAAAATCTTTTTTTAAAAAGAAAGTGTATTTAAATAAGTTGGAAAAACAAAATTTTGCACCCCCCCCCCCCCTCCTTATGCACACACGTGTGCAGGGCATGCACACATACACTACAACTCTAACGCATACTAGGTATTGCTGTGCACACCAAAGTTAGAGAAAAAGTTGTAGGGTCATCGTTTACTGTAATCAGATATACAAGTCGCCTATGGACAATTTGGGGGATTTGTTTTGCATTTTCGCATTCGTGTGCTATTTTAAAACTCGGCATATCCTGGTATCTATTAACTCAACACAACTTACAAAACAATTATTTTGTACTATCATTATCAGCGTTGAAATGGTTATTATTCTAATCAGGTGCGCAGGTTCTGAATATATTGATTATGTTTTGGGTACATGATATGCCTTAAAGTGACATTAAACCCTCAGATTTTTTAACATAAAACAATACTGTAATGTGTGCCTTACTGTAATCCATGGTTGTTTCCCTTCTCTTTGCTGCTCTTCCTTTTAAATCTGTATCTGTTCTCATGCTGGGCAGAACTTCTGTTTTGCAGCAGACTGCCTTGTCTCTGAAAGGGATACATGGTGTCTGTGTGTAGGTTTGCAACCTGAGCCAGCACTACAGGAAGAGGCACTCAGCTGCAAAGGGAAGTTCTCCCCAAGCATGAGAAGACATGAGGATTTAAAAGGAAGAGCAGCAAAGAGAAGGGAAACAACCATGGATTACAGTAAAACACACATCACAGTATTTGTTTATGTTAAAAAATCTGAGGGTTTAACGTCACTTTTAATTATGGAATGAGTGGTCTATGGGGCTCTTTCAATCATGACACATCTATATGAATTTTAATATGGCCGTTTTTATGCATTTGTAATCAATAAAATATATTTTTAGTCAAATTATCTTGTGGTTCATTGAACTTGTCATATGGTGCAATTAAAGCCCTACTTTTTTCTATAATCTTTTTTTGACTCAAGGTCAACCAAAGAGGATCTGCCAAACACATCCCAGGTACCAAGTGGCCTGTACACCTAAAATATGTCAAGCAATAAAAGGCTTGCCATTGCTGGGCTCTATTTCTGAAAATGCTAGTTCTCTGCCTCTCATGAAGATTCTTTGGCTCAATACTTTGCATCATTGATTCAAATCAAGCATGAATTAAAGGAATTTCCTCTGATGTTGTTGATCTGAAAAGATGCACAGGGTCAGTATTCAGGCAAATAGTTGGTCAAACAGCCAGACCCATATCTCCTTTTTCTTTAAATAGCAATGCTTTGAGACCATACTGTTGTATGTTTACTGCTAAAAAACGTCGGGCTGCAAGATTTAGTTTAAAGAGTCCTAAATTTGAGATTCATTTGTTGACACCGGACACAAATTTTATTTCAATGGACTATTATCATGACCACAACTTCCCACAACTTTTTGAAGTGTCAACATCATATTTTGGATTCTATTGATATTAAAGTGACAATAAACTCAAAATAACCCCCCAAACCTGCTTTAATGACTTACCTTAAGTGATGCCTCTTAATCAAATGACACTGGTCTACAAATTGTAGAAAATTATCAACCTCCGAGATAAAATGTGTTAATTCTTCCAGGTGCTGGTTGGCTAAAGTTTTCAAGATATTTCACAATAAAGATTTATACACAGGCGAGTATATTTGCCTACAAGGGAGGAAGGTGTCCGATGATCATGATGCCTCATAACTTCTCGACAAAGTACAGTAGAACAATGAAAATGGTACCACATGGAAGTGTATACATTTATCTTCACTTTGAGACTAGAGATTAATACCCAACTAATGTATTGTTCTTTTAATGCAAGGTACATTTGTCTTGGTCAGATCTACACATCATACAGTTACATCTGGTGGCTTGTGAAAGTTTAATTGCCCAACATTTCCAAGGAACAGTTGCGTGATATTTTCCCTCAGAAGTCAAGATGCCTCGAAACTGTGTACACAAGGCAGATAACTTCTGCTACATTTATGGCGAGGTTACATTTGCATCTCAAAAGTGCAGTATGACGGCAGTGATAAAAAAAAAGGTATACCACCTATATTTTGGATGCAAAATAGGGGATCGGGACAAGAGTTGGGCCCCTCATTACATGTGCAAGTTATCTGCGTCACTGGCTAAACAAGAAGAAAAAGTCCATGCCTTTCGCAATCCCAATGGTGTGGAGGGAATCCACCAATCATAGTAACAACTGCTATTTTTGCATGGTTCCCCCAATTGCAAAAGGGATCTCAAGAAAGAAATGGACCGTGCAATATCCAAGCATTCCATCCACACTGCGTCCTGTACCCCATGGTACTCCCTACTCTACTCTCTGGCAGGATGCAGCCGATGCGGGGCCCTCGATGTCAGCAGACCTAAACTTTAGCCCATCGTATGCTCCTCCTGAACCACATCTAATTTCACAGAGTGAACTAAATGACCTGGTCAGGGATTTGGAATTGTCTAAGAGTAAGGCAGAGCTACTGGGCTCCAGATTACAACAGTGGAACCTCTTGCAGAGTGAAGTCAGGATCTCCATTTTCTGTGATCGCCAAAAATATCTGGTTCAGTATTTTTTAGTGGAAGGTGATTTGGTTAATTGCAATTATTGCTGTGGCACCATTCTCATTGCTATATCACATTTTGCAGAAAAGTTATGGAGCATAATCGCACATCCCCCTCATAATTTTGAATTGTTTTGATGCAAGTTTGACCTGAAGCTGTAACTTGGAAAGTGGAGCCAATTAATACTCAGGACTTAATTTTCCATTATTAGTGACCCAATTCTGATAAAATGTAGGTACTTTTATTTCTGAGGCTTTTCTCCTTGTGGACCAGTGTCATCTTCTTCCTTCCAGTAGTTTTCAGCAGTTCCTCCAGCGTTGGTGGCGGTCTCTGATCCAGCGCTGACTGCTGTGTCTTCTGTGTCCCACGGAGTCTGTCCTCCTGTCGGAGTCTGGCATGCACACTCCCGGCTGCGTGCATTCACCTCTCCCCGCCGGTGATCTCCACTGTGCATGCGTTCGCTCACTTCCTCCTGCACAGCAGTTCTGGGAACACAGAATTTACAGCCGGGAGCTACCGGCGGAGACAGAGGCAAGTTTTTACCTACTTGGTAACTTTTTTTATTTTTTTAATTATTTTTGCATACATCTACTACTTGCTAGCAGTAGATATATGTAAAAAAAAAAAAAACCCAAGAGACTTTAATTCTACTTTAACCTCTCCCGACAGCCCGGTGAAAACAGTTCTGTGTTAAAAAAGCTGTGTGAAAGTATGTCAGGATACTGCAACTTTCCACATAAATCAGGGAAATGATTGCCAGCTGAACCCACCAGCTTGTCCTCCTTATCTGGGCACCAAAGTAAAAAATGTCCAGGAACTAATTGGCCCACTACTTCTAAAAAGGTGCACAGTCTCTAAGTAACGAATGTTTACACTAGCATACTATTTTACAAAGCCTACAAAATGAAAACAAAGTGGCTCTAGGGACCATATAAAGAAACCAAAAGGACTTTCCAAAATTGCTGGTGGGTGAGTTTGCACAGGTACAAAGACAAAACACCTAGCACTTAGGTAAAGAGACAGCTCCCCCGTTCTTTACAGAGGGGCAAGTGGTTCAGATACATTACTTGTGTACCAAGAACAGGTTATTTTGTTTTCATTTTTTTTTTTTATCGTGGCCACTCATATCTACTAGAATTAGAAGTTGTGTGAAATCTCACAGATAACTTCCAACTGTTATTCCCTCAACATCAACCCAAAAATGTATAGGTAGTATGTCTACACCAACTAAATATTAGGAAAAACATACTCACTTCTTTTGTCCAGATTGTCCTCCAACATGTCCAACAGGTGGTTGTTGTTTAGTTTTTTTTTTTATCGATTAAGATGTCAGTTGCATTGTTAAAGGGTATCTATGGATTTTCCATAAGTTCTATCCCACTCCAAATAACCATATTGAGCTAAAAGTTTGTAAACTTAAAATTCAAAACTTAATTCAAAACTAAACCACATGCTGTCCGGCCGTTGTAATTAAACGGCCGGACAGCGGCTTCTTGAATGCGGGTGGGCGTTTTTAAACGTCCCATCCCGCGTGTGCCCGCCGCTAGGCGGCGGGCACGAGCGGAAAATCAGTCTGCAATGTAAACAGCCGGCGATGGCAGTTTACATACACGCGTTCGGGCGTCTGGAGAGACCCCCGATCGCTTGTATTATGTGTGCGGGTG
Organism: Nanorana parkeri; assembly: GCF_000935625.1. NCBI lineage: Eukaryota > Metazoa > Chordata > Amphibia > Anura > Dicroglossidae > Nanorana > Nanorana parkeri. Next base: position 613,846 of record NW_017306288.1, read on the forward strand.
TGCGCCCCCCGCCGCAGCCGCTGCTGTCGATCCCAAGCTCCGCTGTGCACGTCCCCCGCCCCCCACATACACATGCAAACATGCGTCGAGTGCACCTAAGTGCGTAAACGACGATTGCATCCATTACGCCGTACATGTTACGTATAGCCGCGAACATCGCTGTGAGAGCAATAATTCTAGGGCCATCAATCACTGATAACACTAACCTGATGAGCGGTAAAAGCTTTTAAAGCGTCGTCTATGGTCAATTTTGGATATGGTAGTTTTTGCGAGTTTGCGGATGCACGCAATTTTAAAACTTGACATGTTTGGTGTCTATTTACCCGACGTGACCACGTCTTTTATATTTTGCAAAAAATTTGCGTAATAATAATTGTTTTATAACATAACGTAGGGAAAACAGTTTTTTTGGCCAAAATTTTCGGTACTTTTTTCATTATATAGTAAAAAATAAAAGTGGTGATTAAATACCACTAAAAGAAAGCTCTATCTGTCCCCAAAAAATGGTATAAAATTAATTTCAGTACAGCGTTGCATGACGGAATAAATGTCAGAAAGTACCGCAGCGCTGAACACTGAAAAATGGCCTGGACAGGAAGGGGTGTAAACACCCCGGTCAGCAAGTGGTTAAACTTATTGAAGATGCCCATAGGATGTACTTCCTCAATGCACGGACACCATTTCACTCGGCCCTGTGAATCTGCACTTCCTTGTGTCAAAACTCTCACAGAGCCGGCCTTCTGAACTACAACTCAATGTCTGAACAATGGAACATTATCAATGCTTGCTGAAAGCAATGCATGGTGGGATATGTAGTCTTGAGAAATTGAGATTTCTCAGCCTTAATTTGAGATTTCTCAGGCGGCAGGGAAAGGGATGCAAAGCACACTGGGAATCCAGGAAGTTGTTGAAAGTGGTGAACAGATGGAAGTCAGCGCTCACTACATAAAAGGGATTTTTTTCAAGTAAGCTTTGATTATATTATCCAAAACAACTTCAGTATGTATTCCTATTACAATGCTGATGTTATAACAGGAGAGTATAAGCTGAGTCTTTAGAACTCCTTTAATGAGCAAATATGGCTGGCCAGATATACATTTAGGATTATAATTAGACTTTACAACTCCTTTAACCACCATTTGATAATAATTATCTGGCTCTCTGGCTGCCATAATCACCAACCTTAAACAGCTATACAGATCAGAAGTTCTGGTATCTAAAAGGTGCCCATACACCTTACAATTATCTGCAGATTTCATGTGGTCAGATGGAAAAAGTGCAACAGATTGGCCCATGTGGAGATTACTCCATCCACACAGTTAAGTGTAGATTGAGGAATCTGTTGCATTTTTTCCATCAGACCATAGAACATCTGCAGATAAATTGTAAGGTGTATGGCCAGCTTTAAGCTGACCATACACCTATAGGTTATCTGCAGATGTTCTATGGTCTGATGGAAAAAGTGCAACAGATTCCCCCATCTACACTTAACTGTGTGGCTGGAGGAATCTCCCACTGGGCCAAGCTTCAGTATCTTGCTAGTCGGCCCCGCTGGCTCTCAAAATACCTGAGCAATCTGATTGGATGTAGGCATTGTTCAGGTTTTTTGAGAGCCAGCGGGGCCGACTAGCAAGATACTGAAGCTTGGCCCAGTGGGAGATTCCTCCAGCCACACAGTTTAGCGTAGATGGAGGAATCTGTTGCACTTTTTCCATCTGTCCATAGAAAATCTGCAGATAATCTATAGGTGTATGGTCAGCTTAAGACCCAAAAAGAACCAAAGTCAGAAAGAGCCAGGCACTTTGCATATTTAGTTGGAGGTCAGCAATGGCAACCTACATATCCTTTAGTATACAGTACATCTCCTTAATCTTTATAATGTATATTTTATACATATATAGCAAGCTTATAACAGATAACCATGGTGGAACTACAGAGTGTTATGCTTAAATTCAGACAAACATTGACCCAACACAAGCCCCGCAATAAATACGGGTAACAGCGACCATAGCGATTTGGTGCAGGAGACTTTTAGCTGAACAATGCCGGATAAGAAAAGGCCAGCCTTGGCCGGTAATTATACATACTACTATATGCACCAAGAAGTGCTGTAAGCCCGAACTCGCTGCAGACAGTAAAGGTAAGGGAGCGGCAGACTTGTAACACATGATTAAACAGTCCCTATGCAGATCATTTAACAGATAATTTCCAGTTCATTAAACAAAATAATTTCAATACCTAGAGTAAGCACGATTACCTTGCCAAACCTTGTGAAAACATACCAAGACTGGCAGATTTATTTACTCTGGAAGTACACATTGGTTTTTAGAAATTTTTTGATATATTGGCCCATTGTAATTTTCTGCCATATTGCACACACTGCATTTGCAGTCAGTGGAGTTTCACCTCAGAAGGCATTCTGTTTAATGTGGATTTTTAATACTGTTAATAAGCAATGAATCTGTACAACGATCAATCAGATCTGCCGCTTGCATACAGCTCTTTGACTAAATGAGTAAAGCCACCCAACAACTTGTAAGAAATAATACTTTTCTGTTTATAATGAGAAAATGTCGTTGTCTGCATATATTTTCTTTATTTATTATGGTTAGCACTAAAAAGTAACCTTTAAAGAACTCCGGGCATAATAATCGAAGTGCTCGCTTTCATCTAGGGACGAAAATAAAGTTATACTCGCCTAAACCTCACAGCCAGGTGGCTGCTACTCCGGTCCCTTCAGCCTTGGACAGGCAGATCGTACTTGCGATCATCGCAAGCCCGCCCCCCTGAGGGGCGGGCTTCCGATGACCGCAATGCTGAACGGGCAGTGTGCGCACACCGGCCCGTTCGGCATTTGTCTCCCGAGCACCGTTCAAACCAGCCGAAAATCGTAAGATTTTCGGCTGGTTTTCTAGCGTGCTCCTTAGACAAAAGACGTGCGACCGTACAGTAGAAACGGTTGCACGTCTTCATTCACACTGCGCGATTCTCGTGCGATCACGGGATTTCCCGCGATTCTCATACGAGAATCATGCAATGTATGGGCACCTTTAGACTGCCGGGAGGAGAGAGACGCGACAGGGACCGGCTGCAAGGTTTAGGCGACTATAATCTTTGTTATTTTTGTCCCTAGACAAGCAACATGGCAGGTAGCCCCACTGCACGGCTTAAGAATTATGCTCAGGTTTCTGCTTCACAATATATATTTGGGTCAATATGACATACTGCAAATCAATATTTCTGATATTCTCATTTTTAACCCAACAGGTGAATCTTTATGCACCGTTTACTGTGGCAAAATGCATGTTGTTTACAGAGCTCAGTAGCTGAAGCTAAAATGTACACACAAAACTATGTGTCACTGCAGTGACTCCTCCCCCTCCTCTGGTACAGCTTAATGTGAGTTTTCAGTCAGGGACAGATGGGCCAATTTACTTGAATGTTCAATCAAAATATTAAATTGGGCTAATAGTCGTCTCAATTATCCAACTCTGTGAAAAGTATCCTGGGCGGGCCTACATTTGTTTTGCTTGCTATTGTCCCAGCAAGGTCACTATCTGAAAGGAATTTGCATGTTCTCCCTGTGCTTGCGTGCGTTTCCTCCAGGTAATCCGGTTTCCTCCCACACTCCAAAGACATGCTGGAAGGTTAATTGGCTCCTCTATAAGTTGGCCCTCTATGTATGCATGTGAGATAGGGACCTTAGATTGTAAGCGCCTTGAGGGTAGGGACTGATGTGAATGTGCAACTATGTAGCTGTGTAAATTGTCGGCGCTATATAAATACCTGTAATAAATAAAATAAAATAAATATTGCCCAATCGTCCTGTAGGTGGCAGTACAACCCGCTGGTGATGGACTTAGCATAAAGAAAATTGACTTTTTGTGAGTCATATTTGCCACAACAGGCTTCAATTGTGAGAAGCAGATTATATCAACTGTTTATGAAGGAAGAATGGGTTCTTCCAATTCCTACATGGCTTCACTTTTCGAAACATCTGGATAAAATTACTAATTAAAGAGCCACCTCATGACCAACGCTGCTCACTTTCCCGTCAGTGACCCACTACATGCTATAAGTGTGGGGTCACGCTTGATTAGGGACGGATGGCCATCATGTGGACAATCCTTTTAATCGGCTATAAGGAAGCTGGTTGAGAAGATTCAGCTGCTGATTATTCCAGGGCACAGCTGCCGAACCATCAGCCCCCCACAAAACGCCACAATCCAAATGCACATAAGCAAACTATGCTGCTCGATAGAGTTTACAATGCTATTAAGGCTGATAGTGAATATAAAAATAAAAAGGAGGATGTTGGCAATGGTAGGTTGTGGATTTATCTCTGTAGAGGGTTCCTTTTAACTGACTCAGAGGACATAGCCTACTGTAATTTTTATTTTGCTGAGACAAGTAAAAAAAAAAAAAAGACCTTGTTTGTTTTTCCCCCCTCATTAAACCAGGGATCCTTTCCTGGATGGTTATTAGTTCCAACTTGGAAAAGAAGAATGTGGCAGAGGACTCTTAAGCCTTTTTGGAAATAACTGAACAGGAGGGCAGAAAGGCCCCGCCACCAGTTGCTGGAGCAGATGTGATTGCCAATCACACACATTTGCTGCAGCACATTCCACAGTTTACTAATTAATCTCGGAGATCTAACCCTGGACAGCATGTCTAAAACAGCTTGTTTATAGGACAGTCAACCCCC
>NW_017306288.1:618628-657976 GCF_000935625.1 Nanorana parkeri
CTCCAAACACCCCCTTTATCCATGGCACAGAAGCCCTTATTTTCACTGGAAGTATAAACAGGAACCTATACTTTGCTAAAGAGATAAGATATTTAAATACGAACCAGTAACTTCCGGTAAAACTGGCAATAATGTGGACATTTTAATTCATCAAAACAAATTCAAAATACAGTATATTAGTATCTTTCAATGTGCAGCAATAGTGGATTCTGGCACAGTTTTTTCTCCCAGAAACCTGCATTTTGTATTAGTATACATAGAAACGGACGCTATATTTATTATTATACGGTATGCAGATCTTTTCCGGACCCATTCACACCACTGCGGTCTGGTGTGGTGCATATGCCACTTGTCATGACACGCATTATTGTGTGTTGCATTGGACAGGCATTGTTTTTTGCAACAATGCACACCACAAGGAAAAGAAGCGAGTTACTTTACAATCGGGTACTTAGGTGTGTTGGGGTGTCATCAAGAATGAATGGCTTTGCATGTCAACAACATGCACAATGTGCGTTATAATGAATGATGCCAAAACCGTTTTTTCCTCATCGAGTATTGATATATTTTTTTCCGGTACTCGCCGACACCAAATACCGATACTGTAAGTCCCATTAAGGAAGCCGGGCGGCGTGTAACGACTCGCTGCCCGCCTTCCGGATTAGCCGAGTGGCGTGTAATGACTGGCCGCCAGGCTTCCCGATTAGTCTCCATGTTCCCTCGTCAGCAGGTGACGGGTAATGACTCGCCTCCTGGCTTCCTCATTGGCGAGCTTCCCGACCAATCAGGAAGCCAATTTTGACTGTATTGTAAATCCAGAATAGCCAGACTTATTTAAATAGCCTGTGTGAGTGCTGTCTACAGAGATGCAGTGGGCTGGTCAGGAAGATGATGTCATCTGAAAAAGGGCGTGCTCAGTAACTTCCAAGGCCCATTCACACTATTGCTGTGCGAAAACATGCACAGTAATGTGAGCGGTACCACAACACTATAACTAGGGATGCACCAACCAGGAAGCAGGGCAGCATGTATTGACTCGCTGCCCGGCTTCCTGATACTGGAAGTACCGGTATCCAAATAGGCATCAGGAGCATTTGGGCGAGTACTTGCCAAAATACTCGGTATCGGTGCATCCCTAGTTATAACGTTGTGGTACCGCTCGCATTACCGTGTATGTTTTCGCACTGCGATAGTGTGAATGGGCCTTAGAAGTCACGGATCACTCCCTTTTTCAGATGACAATCTTCCTGACCGTAACACAAAACAATGATGTGTTAAGCGCACTACTATTGGTGGAGCAATTGGTGATGGTAATGGTAATAGGTGTGCTGTCTCCTTTAAACAGAGGGAGGAACCCCGTATGCAAAATAGACATCAATGAAAAATAGGCAACATTTCATTGTAATCTTCCTGACCGGGCCACTGCATCTCTGTAGCCAGCCACTCACACAGGCTATATAAATAAGTCTGGCTATTCTAGATTTACAAAACAGTCAATATGTCCGCCCTATACCTGCTTAGATGGAACTGTATTGAATACAAGGTAGAGAAACTACCGTCTACCTTTATTTCAGTTACCTTTTACAAGTTAGGGTTATTTATTAAAGTGTATTGAAAGTCAAAGCTAGGGGTAACATTATTTCCTCCTGTAAGGTATAAAACCAGCTGACACCAAGGGGATGATTTATAAATCATTCGCCGAGACATACGCTAGCCAAATGCCATTCACACAGCATTCTTGCCATTAGATGGAGCCAATGAGAATAGAAATTTCCTGGGCAAAGAGGGGGTCACCCAACAAAAAAGGTACTTTGGTACCTTATGCTGCCTACCATCCAGTTACCACAGCAAACTTTGTTACACTTTAAAGTGGACCTTTACCCCCCTTTCACTACAATTCACATAAGCATACAGCTCTGCATGCGAATGAAATGAAATCATGAAAGTCAGGAAATGTCACATCTTTCTGCCTTGAGGAAGGGACCCTGCGCGGTCCCGAAACGTCGGTTTATTTGGATGTCTGTGACGCTTTCTGTCTAATAAAAGGGACATATTTATCTTTACTACTGAGTGCTGGTGATTTCCTGACTTTCATGTGTTTGCACGGTGCCATCCGTGGTATCTCATCACTGCGAGCACCACTTTTTTCATATCTGGCCGGGACTGCTGTGAGGAGTGCGGAGGGTCTCTCCATCTACTTGAAATGAAATCATCTCGCATGCATTAGTTCAACAAATATATTTTACTTACAATTTCTTTTTTTGCACATCCTGGTCCACTTGGCCTCAAATGATGTAAACTTGCCCAAGCATTGCAGCCTGGAAAGGATACATCAGCAGTACATTGCTGTGAAATCTCATCTGTACTCTCATGATATCTCAGGGAAAGGCATTTTCCTCCCCTGAGATGATCTGTATGGTCACATGTCCTAGTTAAATGTCCCAGAGTTACAGGAAGCAAAGGGAGATGGATTAATCTGTCCTTAGTAAAAATGGCCACTGTAAGAAGAATGGGGAGGAAAAGAAAAATACGGTATGCAAAGAATAGAAAGCCAGCTATTATCTAGAAGTATCTGTGTGTAGATTGTTATTTCTAGACATTTCTAAAAGGTGCATTTAAAATATATAAAAGGCAACCGAAAAAAACAAGAATATTGATTTGACGAACAGCTTTCTAACTGTGATGCCCCTATTTCACAATGGAACTAGAAGGACTTTTGGGGACTACCCCCAGAACATTCTTCGTGATGAGCAATGGACTTTGCGACCTCTGCTATGACCTCTGCCTAAGCAGTTGTGCAGTTTACCAGAGTGTAAATCCTCACAGACAAGTCAAACCTGTTCTTCTTGGCACAAAGCCCTCAAGCTTAGTACATGGTGGAGATCTATTATTGAAAGGAAAACGAGAGACAATTCTTGCATAATAGTCATGCTCGGTGTGCACAGCTAAATATAATTGTCCTTTCAAAACATAAAGAGAGATTTAAAATAAACAGTTCTTTCCCTGTGACGTCATCGCTCCCAGCTCTGAGCCGCAAGACAAAGGAGTGCATGAAATCATTATTCGCAGAGTCCTTTTCAGTGAGCGATATTTGATTTTCCAATTCTTGGACTGTCGGGTAATTTACCGTTGATAGTCATCAACTTTGCGATACTTACAAATGGAAACTAGAGGTTTGATAAAAGGAAAAAGGGTGTGGAGCAAACACGACAATGCAAAGGAGACAGACCCTAGAAAAGTTTGCTTTGCATTCTACCATTTAAAAGGTACTACACAAACATTACAATCCGGCAATTAAAGTGCATTTAAATCCAACAACAAAAATGTTCTATGTTGCTGCTTACCAGTGCTTAGGATATGGTGGTTGCAATAGGTTTTTTTTAACCTTTATTTTCACTTGGTGATACTGCCTGGAGCATCCCGAGGCCGGGTGTCACCCGGAGCGGATACTGGGTGACACCGTGACGTAATCGCGCATGTGCGGCCATCTCGGTGATACCTGCCCGTGGCCATCTTGGTGATGGGCGCAGGCAGAGAGAGGAGGGGAGGTATGCTGCCGGTTCCCCTCCTCTCTATCTGGCTCTTGGTCCATGGCCGAGTGCCCGACTTTTTTGTGGGGGGGGTGACACCACAATGACTGTCAGTCATTGTGGTGTCACCCCTCCAATGGTGTCACCTGGGTGTGGGCTGCAGCCCCCCCCCCCCTTGTGACGCCACTGGATCCTGCCAGTAAAATCAGCATGTTTTTAATTGCGTTCAAACACGATTAAAAACGCCCTTTCAAAAATCGCGCTGAAGCGCTTCCACCCTGGTGTGAATGGGGCCTTAAGCTGGCAATACACTTGTAGATTTCTGAACAAATATTAGAACGAAAAGGTCTTTCTTTACCTCCTGATAATGCCATCAGACAGTTGACATATGTGGATTGAAATTTAATTTGATTTGACCATTCAAATTTTGGAATGAATGGAGTTTCCTTAACAAAACCACATTCAATGTTAGAATTTAATTTGTCAGTTTTCCATATGGCTCCTTTGATTTTTTTGTCACTACTGTCAAAATCGATCGATTTGACCTCATCAACCAATAGAAAGTTGAAAGAAAGTTCTATCCTAAAAAAGTTATTTCGAACATCTAAGCAGTGTATGACCAGCTTTAGGGTGACAACTCCTGATTTGAACAACCAACACTTCCTCCTCCCTTACCTAGGGAGGAGGGGATTTTAGTTAGCAGACGATAGTTGGTAAAGCTGATTGTGTGAGATTTCAGTTCAGTCAACCAGAAATTAAAAAGGAAACTTAATTCCTGGTACGATCAACAGGTATTTTCTGTAGTAACAGAAAACGTGCTTAGGTCCTGGGACTAGTTCCTTCAACATACTATCTTACTGCCGTTTTGGCCCGAACCTTTATCCTGGCATTCATCTTGAAGACCTGGCTGTCCCAGTAGTTGCCGGAGTTTGTATCTTTGATTGATGTGTACTCAGCAAAAAAGTAGGCTAATGAGTTTAAATATTCCAGCGCTGCCACCTCTCTGAATTTCTTAGACTGAGCTTACAGCACCTAATTATGTAATTATGTATGACATTTGCAGTCCTACTCACTATTTAGAAGGGAGCATGACAAGCTTGCTATATCTGCTGGCACTGGGTTTTACCTAGATCAGAAACTGAGTGAAGGTACCCTGTAATTCCATTCAGACAATCTTGTGATCCAGGTAACCATGCCAAACAGCACAGCCAGGTCCATAAACTTACTTTCCAATACCTTAGTTAAGCAGTGAAAGCTGTCAAAGACCCCAGTCTGCTGGTATGCATAAAAAAAAAAAAAAAGCATGCACACATTATTACAGAGGTTGAAAAAACATTGTCCATCCTTGAGTGGCCCAGTCAAAAAATGCAATAAAAACCCCCCAAAACCTGTGGGCAAATAGATTTGGTTCTCCTTAAACGTAGGTCCGTGCTAAATTGACTGGAGAGTACCTTCGATTATTCTAAATATACAGCCACATTAGTACTTCATGGTCGACGAAGGAAACGGCGCAGCACGTTATCCTGGCTAAGCAAATTCTCACACTCAGAAATCAAGTGTCTGTTCCAGTAAAAGTGTGTAGGGAGAGTTTTAAAATCCAATGTATGAGAAATATAAATAAGCTGAATCCACACATCTTTAGCCCACCCGCGTTACATTTCTCAACTTTTCCCTTGGCAGGAAATTACTCCATACTAATAAAATATCAACAGTGATTTCACAAATCTGGAGCAGCTATAAATGGAACTTATTGCTAGCGAGCAGCCAAGAAAAACCTACACGCTGCAGATTACACGACAGTACCCAAAAACAGGCCTGTCATACACACAGGGGATTCTTATTTACTAACAAAATATCCATTCATGAACAGGGTCTGAAGTATGGCATTCTCCGGGTGTTATTTATTTTCCGCTCTCTAGCCAATGTGTTCTAGAACTGTTTTGTTGGAATAAATCAGTCCCAGATTACTGGCTGATGACAAAGTAAAAATAAAGGAGCTGTTCTACATGGCTTGGAGTTTCGTGATGAAGTCTCTTGATAACAAATGGTTTTACATTGCTGGAGAATTCAGTTCTGTTGATTTTACATAAATCCAAAACAGAGCTGTACTCAAGTAAAACATGAATTTTGAAGGGTGCATTGAAGTGACGGATAGAACTTTGAGAGAAGAAAAATAAATTCATATAAAGCAAGGAAGAGAGAAGAAAAAAAAAAGATAAAAAGTAGGAGGGGGTTAAGCTGAACTGCAGACAAAATGCTAAATACATGGCTAAAATACACAAACATAGGTACATTGTATTGTTTATTCTGACCGATCACGTTTGTGATTTATGGCAGACAGCAAAGAAAGTGTTCTCTTCCTATCCACCGCCTATATATTGGATAACAAAGGAGCAGTAACAATAAAAAGTCAAACTCAGCTCACTCTACTCTCCCCTCCTATTGGCAAGTTTCTCGTCAGTACATTTACACCCTCCACCCGTCTGAGTTCTGCTTTTGAAGGGGCAGATATCGAAACAGATTCCACTATTTATAGCTCTATTCCTGTAACTAACCCAAAAAGAGAGATTACAGAGCATTAACAGAGGTAGAGGAAGAAAAGCAGAGACAGTGGATGCCACTCTCTAAGAGACCCTTACATGTCAAGGGCAGAACCTATTTGGGGACATCAAGGCAGTGTGCCTATTAGCGGTAAGCATTGGTTGGTGGTACTAAAGAATCTCCATGGACTCCAGACAGTTAAACTTCTCGTCCATATTTTTAACAGAGGCCTTCCATGGTGTAGATATTACTGACCCCAGCAATCCACATCTGTATAATAGGCGGCTGAAGGGTTTTCCACAATGGTGGAGTGCATGCCCTAGCTACATTGATGGATGGGGATTAATATTTTTAAAAATTAAATGGAATTGGGTTTCAAGCTAGTAGTATGTAAAAAAATAACACACAACTAAATTAAAAAGGGTCTTTAATAGGGATGCACCGATACCAATGCCATTATCCGTGGAGATACTAGGCATTTGCCCTGATATCAAAAATCAAGTGCCTGCCTTAGGTCCCACACTTGCTGTGGATCTCACAGCAGCCTTCTTGGGATCCACGCAGCGCCTGTCTCCCCCTCCTGAGACACTCCGCTCAAGACATCAGGCCGACACCCTGGAGCAGAGCAGCAGCACAGAGTATGTAGCAAATTCATATACTATTATTCTGCATTGCTGTACAATGTATCGCTGGCATTTGTATTCCTTTATAGCTGATGATGGTATTCTGCATTGTTGTATAATGTATTGCTGGGATTTCTAGTCCTTTATAGCTGATGGTGGTATTCTGCTTTGCTGTACAATATATTGCTGGGATTGTAGTCCTCTATAGCTGATGGTGGTATTCTGCATTGTTGTATAATGTATTGCTGGCATTTGTATTCCTTTATAGCCGATATTATTCTGCACTGCTGTAGAATGTATTCCTGAGATTTGTAGTTGCAGCTACGACCAGGCCCTGGCCCTCCACCACTGTCCTAAAAGCATTAGTTTGTATTGTTTTAGAAAAACTGTCACGTGACACTAAACAAAAGGGTATCAGCAATTGGTATTGTCGAGTACTTAAGGAAAAGTATCGGTACTCAGACTCAGTCTAGAAAGAGTCATATTAGCGCATCCCTAGTATTTAATACAAGCCTGGAGCAAAAATCTTTCACAAGAAAACAAACTATGGGTATTATACTGAAAAGGCAGTGGGCCTCGTTAAATTCTGGGACTTTGTCCTATTGAATGTTTTTTAGAAAGCAGTAATGATTGCATCACCTGGATCATGGCATTTTCAATGGAATACTGATGCAAGTCCAGCTCCATTCAACGGTTTTTCTACACCCCTTCACAAGATAACCACCATCATGCCACCATCAGAGCATGTTTGCCAACATGTCCATCCCTCCTTGGAAAAAAAATCTGAGATCCTTCTGCACTGGAGGTTACAAATGCTTCCCTAAACCAGCAGCTACGACCATGAACCAATACCTCCTGCTGCAAAATAATCTATTCTGCATTTCGTGACATGTGCTACGACAACAGGCAAACTGCCCCGTATTGCACCAGATAGTTTCTATGGCTGACATAACATTACATTGTAATTGTGAAGAGAAAAAGATCTTTTCAATAAAGAGAGACAGCAGGAAAATGCAACATCATGGTAAGATGATCCACATGTAACTTAAGCTCCAACTTCTTAATGAGCTCCTCATTCAAAGCATCCTTATTTAACAAAGCCGTGTGAGCGTCAGACAGTGGCAGGCAAGGCAGCAGTACCACCTTTGTCTGAATGGGGCCTTTTTATCTACAGGACAGGAAACCGATACTGTTCTCATACAAAGCTTTGTATTTGAGAAGACATGCTGCCCGCAGGAGGAGAAGAAACATTAACAATGCTAAATAGTTATTTTCCTGTAGGATGACCAGTATGTCGCTCTAAGATGATACAGGTGTGTGGTTGGACTAGGATTTTCATGAAAGGCTGTTGAGTTCAATGACCACATAAAAGACGAATGACATCAGCCATGAAAGCACACTCTACATATTTTAGCACGATTGGGGTCTTTATATCTATATGTAGCTTGTCAATTTCCCCTTACAAATTTTAAACACCTCAGAAGGTGAATGGGTTTCCATCCTAAATATATGTCATTGCATGAGGGTGATTGGGACATTAGAAGGTAACCTTCAGGGATAGGGACTATTGGCAGGCATAGACGGCTCAAATTTCAGCCATTCAGCCCACAGGAGAGGGAGGAAAATATCAATCTATTCTGTATCCACGCTGTTAGCACTTTAATCAGGCAGCCAGGGGAAACCGTAGTTGCTGGCACTGATGAACAGTGACTGCATCCGATAGGATCTAGTCTCTGTTCAACAAATCATTTTCCATCTGGCTCAGTCGTTTTTTGAGCTGGACCACACACAGCTCACATTTTGGCAAATTTAGCAGGAATATATCAAAATAAAAAAATAAAATTGGAGAGCTATTAGCACCACTCTATATACAAACAAAAACATTTAAATTTAGTCACAATGAAGCACCACAGCTTGAAGAAGAACTCCAGACACAAATAGTCTTAATCCTAGAAGTGGGGCGACCTCCGCACTGCAAGGGTTAAGTGCTCATTTTTGTCAGAGGACAAATATTACAAAGACCTACTCAGCAGATCCTTACAGCCAGCTGGCTGCTAGACCAGTCTTGGGAGCCTCTTTCCCATTCCGCTTCAGAGGTCTAAGGTCCTGTGAACCTCACAGCCAGCTGGCTGCTAGACCGGTCCCCTGGAGCCTCTCTACCATTCCGCTCCAGAGGTCCATGGTCCTGTGAACCTCGTAGCCAGCTGGCTGCTAGACCGGTCCCCTGGAGCCTCTCTACCATTCCGCTCCAGAGGTCCATGGTCCTGTGAACCTCGTAGCCAGCTGGCTGCTAGACCGGTCCCCTGGAGCCTCTCTACCATTCCGCTCCAGAGGTCCATGGTCCTGTGAACCTCGTAGCTAGCTGGCTGGCTGCTAGACCGGTCCCAGGAGCTTCTCTTCCAATCAGCTCCAGCGTTTTAAGGTCCTGTAAACCTCCCAGCCAGCTGGCTGCTAGACCGGTCCCTGTAACCTCTCTCCCATTCCACTCCAGTGGTCTCAGGTCCTATGAGTCATCACGTCCAATTCACTGTATTGGACGCGAGGACGCCAAGAGACCTTCCATCGCTGGTGCAGAGGGGGAGAGAGGCTCCCGGGTAGCCCTACTGCAAGGTTTAATGACATTTGTGGCCAGAGTTCTTCTTTAAGGGAAACAGGAACAGGTTCACTTTAAGGCAAAGCAAATAGCATGAAAGCTCCTGTTTACACCAATCAACTAGGTATCTTAAATCCAATTATTTATTTTGTACATCAAACTTACCATTTTAATGCCAGTGGAAAATGTAACTGTTGGTTTAGCCTTCTCCATCTGCATTTCAATCTGAGTGGATTTTCCTTTGTGTTGGGCCAACAGGATTGATGCAGGAAGCCGAGATGTCTCCTATATTTGTTAGAGGTAAAAGAAACAGGGAATCAGACTGAAGTTCCACAAAAAACAAAGGATATTAAGAAGGGGGGAGGGGGAGAGAGTTTTTTTTTTTTCTAAAATAAATATTTCCAATTATTTTACAGAAAAAATAAACTACACATTATTTGATCCTAAAAAGTGCTATGAAGTAGATTAGGACCAGAAAGAGAAAAAACAGTAAAATTGTAAATACTGTAAACTGTGTTTCCAGTTATAGAGGCGACTGAGCAAAGATGGTGGTTGTATACAATTTATATTCTTCTGATACTTTTGGTTTGAACTCTACACATCAATCTCTGCCTGAAAAGATGACAATCTAATACGCAATATATACTGTGCAACAGTAGTGCCAATTTAGATGGAGGCTAAAGTAGACCTGGCATTATATATATTTTTCTATGTTAAAGAGACCCCATCACCAGATCATTCATTTCAACAATCTTTCCATAAGAATATATTAGCATTTGGCCCCATGCACACAGCATATAGTTTTGGCACCTCGTGCCAGCACTATAATTTTATGCCCCCAAGGACACAATGTGGGTACAAAATAATGAAACATCATGTATATGTGTATAAACTTGATAATATGTTGGTGTTGTTCTTTTTTGTTTAAAGATAGATCTACTAAACATTAGGAAATTTGATGAAGCAGACTGTAATCTGCAAAATGTGTCACTTACCTGCATGGTACCATATCAAGCCCACTTTGTATATTGAATACTCAAGTGTATGGCTGGAAGGTCACCCTCAGTACCTTGGACTCTGACACTTTGTAAAACCAAGTGGGCGGCGGCACCTATTGCTGGTTTAAATCTATAAAATTGTCTGGAGCACAGTCTGATTTTATTGGATGATATTTTTTTAATATCTTATGTTATGTAATAAAATGTGGATATGTTTGTATATTTGTTATATTTATGTCATACACCTTAAAAGTCCATTACGGGCACTTACCAATGTAAGTTGGTACAATTGATTTAGAATTTTAGAATGTGGTGTATTAAACAATTGGTATACTAGGTTCAGGAGACAGGAGAGGAGACAGGAGAGGAGACAGGAGAGGAGACAGGAGAGGAAGTCGTCTCCATGCTCCATCGGCACTGCCAGTCAGAGGGAGATCTCCCTCTGACCAGAAGTTCCGGTATCGGAGGTATATATCGGAGCATTTGGGCAAGTACGAGTACTCGCCAAAATACTCGGTATCGGTGCATCGGTAATTGACAGGAGAGGAGACAGGAGAGGAGACAGGAGAGGAGACAGGAGAGGAGACAAGAGAGGAGACAGGAGAGGAGACAGGAGAGGAGAATACGGAAATTCTGCTTCCTCTTGCCTGCATCAGATTACATCACCTCAGCAAATTCACTGACTGGACCTCAAGAACTGTTTTTTACTTATTAAAAGGTCCAATTGTATTAAATTAGGGATGCACTGATACTGTTTGTTCAGTATCGAGTACCGATATTTTTTTTCGGGTACTCGCCGATACAGAGTACCAGTGGTGTGTGCCCCAATTATCAGGAAGTCGGGTGGCGGGTCATGACCCATCGCCCGGATTCCTGATTGCCTGGGAAGCCGGTGTTAAACAACACCGGCTTCACTTGCCGAGGCTCCTTGGCTTCCTCACCAATCAGGAAGCCGGCCGGTGAGTCATGAGGTGCCATCCGGGTTCCTGATGGGTCAGGAAGCGAGGCTGCCTAGCAACAAGTGCAGCCAGCTTCCTAGCCAATCAGGAAGACAGGCGGCATGTCATGACCTGCCTTCCTGATTGGCTAGGAAGCCAGCTTCACTTGTTGCCGTGCAGCGTGGCTTCCTGACCAATCATGAAGCTTGGACGAGAGTCATGATGTGCCGCCCGGTTTCCTGATAGGTTAGGAAGCCAGGCTGCCTAGCAACAAGAGAAGCCGGCTTCCTAGCCAATCAGGGAGCCGGGAGGCGGGTTTTAACCCACCTCCCGGCTCCCTGATTGGAAAGGAAGTCGTCTCCATGCTCCGTCGGCACTGCCAGTCAGAGGGAGATCTCCCTCTGACCAGAAGTTCCGGTATCGGAGGTATATATCGGAGCATTTGGGCAAGTACGCGCCAAAATACTCGGTATCGGTGCATCGGTAATTGAAATATATTCCTTTAAAATAAATTGTGACGTGTCAGGAATTGATTCATACAGACTTGCGAAGTTATCAGGCAGATACACTTTAACTTACCAGTATGTTTTTAGCTTGTAGGAAATTATAAGATCAACCACAGGATAGAGAAGTAAAAATTGAAAGAACTGCACACAGATAGTTAAGTGCTCTCTGTAGTGCACACTGCAGCCAACAAGACTGTATATTTACAGGTTTGGTGGGACACATAAAATACATATCTTCGAACACGCACATAAGCTTAAATGGTTACAGAAAAGCTCCACAATGTCAAACAAAAATGTTCTTTCCTATGCAAAGTATTTAAGCCTTTGTGTTCAGTTTTACTCAAAATGTTTACGGTTTATTAAAAACTGGACAGGAAAGTAAACTTCAAATCAGTGTACATTGTGTGAGCGGGATTAACGATGCCAGCAACCTCGGAGCAGATACGGATCAATACTTTTAATAACGCGGAGGGATGCTAAGCGCTGATAAGTCTTCCAAAATGAAGAAAAGGATCTTACTCTTCGTACGGTAATTCTATCTGCAACAATTAAAACTGGATTTAATCTATCACAGCAAGACGGAGAATGAGAAAACGTTGCTAATATCAGGGTCCGAAATGTCATTTATGAAAAAAACCCACATCATAATATAAGGCCTTCTGCATGTGGGAAACTTAAGGGCATAAAATGTAAATGCAAGCTTTTTACCATGTTGGGGAAGCCGGGTGCTGTGTACAAGCACCCATGGACACATACCCACGTATGGCATATGAACTGTGTCTATGTCTATACGCTATACATAGGTATACGCCAGTATCGGTGTATACCCATGTACATCCATTTGTGTCTATTCGTGGCTGTACGCAGCAACTGGGCTTCCCAGGCACGGATCAAAAAGCCTGAATTTACATTGTACACCCCTTAATATGCATGCATGGGACCTAACGGAGGATAGTTATATGGCCAACAAAAGCACCACAAGTTTATACTATTTTTGCTTTAAATTAAAGAAACTAAGTTGAGAATCATTCATGAAACTCAAAAAAGTTACAAGTGACTTCTATTTGTGCAAACAAAAAGATCCCCAAATATGCCCCCAGAGTTTATTAACTAAAGGGTCAGCCAACCTAACTATATTTGCTCAGTTGCATGTAATAAAGTGACTCTGGTATCAGATATACAGTATTTCTTTATGTTAAGCACACATATGCCATGTCATGAGTAAGTGCAAAGATTACAGATATTTATTACCTCCCACAGAGATCACAGTACTCCCCCTGACAAGGCCTTCATCTGATTTTCTCTTCAGATGAATGGCACCATCTTTACCAGCCATTATCCAGGATCACATCTAGATCTGAGATACCAGACACAATCATGTAAATCCTGGTGCATGTGCAACATATGGCTGTGTTCACGAAACAGATCAGTCGCTGCTGGAGCCTCTCACCTTACGGATTGCTGCAAAGTTACAATGTTGTTGTGTGTTAACTGGAAGAGGGGAAAAGGAGGTAAAAATTCCATAAGGCAGGTTCACACCATTTTCCGGACCAGATCTGGAATGCATTTTGGGTCCGGAAACAATCTGATCTGGTGATGATCTGGATGTGAATGGGCCCTTAAAGGAGAACTATGAGGCGAGTGCTTTTCACTCACCTCATAGTTCTAGCCGACCTGTGACAATGAGACTGTTACAGGTCGGCTCAGTAGATCGGGAAGTGAGCGAACACATACCGGGTTCGCTCGCCTCTCGATCCTGTCACGGCTCTCTGCCATGACAGGGGAGGGGCTGGATTCCCCCCTCCGATCCGCCAGCGCTGACTGGCGGAACGGACGGGGGAGGGGGCGGGTACAGCTGGCTCTCTCTTTAGATAGGCAGAGCCAGCTGTCAGTCACGCAGCTGGGCGGATCCAGACATAATTGTCGGGATCAGCTTCAGATGCGGCATCTCAGTATACCGCGAGCAGGTATACTGAGCTTAGGGTGACGGGAGGACGCTAGTTTGTGTCATCCCGTTACCCTAAGGAGAACTATGGGGAAAAGACTTAACCCCATAGTTCTCCGGCTCCTGCTGTCACATCTAGGCATTTTGTTTGTCAGCCCTGTTATCATTCTACAAAATTTAGCGCAATGACAGGTCTGCGTTAACAAGTATTTCCACTTTTGCAGCCAAATTGGAATAACGCCTATTTTATATTTGTTACGTGTTTCCATTCACATAGCATAGCTTTAAAAAAAAAAATTACAAATGCTTGCACTTTAAATCGCTTGTACTTGGGTTAGGGTGTCTTGGCTTCTTAAGAGTTAACATTTCTACTTGCTTCTCCTTCTTTGTAATGTTAGTTCTCCACTGTATGTTAATTAAATTAATGAGAGAAACACAATCCTCAAATTTCAGTCCCAAGTCTTTACATCAGGACAGATCTACAAAGGACAGATCACTGTGAGGACCCTTCATACTGGGTCCATGCATTAAAAGGAGAACTATGAGGTGAGTGAAAATCACTGATCCTCATAGTTCGAGCCGACGTGTGACAATAAAACTGTCACAGGTCGGCTCAATAGACTGGGAAGTGAGCGAACACATACCGTCGCTCGCTCACTTCTCAATCCTGTCCCTGCAGAGAGCCGTGACCGTCACTCACAGCTCACTGCAGGGATTCCCTCCCCTGTCCAACCCTCCAGCGCTGACGGGCGGAACGGATGGGGGAGGGAGCTGGTTCTGCCTCTAGATAGGCAGAGCCAGCTGTCACTCACGCAGCTTGGTGGATCCAGACAGTAATGTCGGGATCCATCTCGGCTGCAGCGTCTCAGTATACTGCGAGCTGTAGCTCGCGATATACTGAGCTTTGGGTGACGGGAGGACGCTAGTTTGTGTTCTCCCGTACCCTTAGGAGAACTATGGGGAAAAGCCCTGACCCCATAGTTCTCCTTTAATCGCATGGTTATGTGCAATTAATGCACAGTACTGTGCAACGTACTTAACAGTGCAGGAGGTGCGTTGCCATTCATTTGAATTGCACCCCAAACACACCTCCCACCCACAATGCTTTTGATCGTGCTGCAACACAATACCGTGTGTTGCGGTGCCGTGCGACTAAAAGGAGTGCATGTGCTGCTTTTTTTAATTGCATGGAAATGCACAGTATTGTGGCACTGCAGCATGACCAATCGCATTGCAGGCAGGAGGTGTGTTTGAAGTGCAACTCAAATGAATGACAGTGAAACGCACCTCCTGCACTGTGAACACGCAGTAGGTGTGCTGCGTGGTACGTGTCATTACCGCACAGACTCAGTGTGAACAGGCCCTGGAGGAGCTCAAAAAAACCTGGATTCCCCCTGGTCTCCTGCAACAAAACATCTAAAAGGTAAAAAAATATATTTCTGGTATGCGGTGTGAATAGGATCACATAACAAACATATAGAGGGGTTTCCTGCAATGTGACTGCTACAGTGGAAATGCACTAAGCACATGCTGCAAGTCCCAAATGCAGACACAGCAACATGGTTCCTTCACTGCACTGTAGGACATTTTATCCTATTCAGTGCAGCCTCACTTTCTAGACTCCCTCAGATTTGCCCTTTAAGAAATGTTTATAAAGCAGGAATTTTAGAAGAGCGCGCTGTGGAAACACGTTCTATTTTCAGTAATAATATTTGTAAAACAGAACAAGCCAATTGCTTAAAGCTCCTCCATCACTGCATGTAGCCACGGATCTGTCGCACCAACCTAGGCATCATTAAAAATCTATGCATACCGGGTGAGACGCAATTTTAATCCACTTCCAGACTAGAGATCATAACAAAAACTTCATACATCTTGACACTGTCTGAATTTTCAAATTCATTTATATCCTGTCAGAAGTGTTTCTTCAAATTTGCAAGCAAGCTGCTATATACAGAGCTCCAATACCTGCAGCAGAAATGATTAATAAAACTGTTTATGAAATTGTATGGTCCAGTCACCCCTAACAGACTGTATAGGCAGATCCTCTAAACTGCCCTACAGCAAAGATCAAATCAAAACAAGCCCTCAATGAAGACAATGTGGCAGAATCTTTATAGTAATGAGCTTCATCTGTCTTCTCAGCTTCCCTGTCGGTACATGTGCACTGCAACAGACTGCTAAAGTTGTCCTTCACTGTCTCAGTCCGAATACTGCTGTACAGGGGTATAGTAGAAAGCTAATATAAAACCAAATGCAGGTACTTATATTAGCTGCATTTAAAATATACTAAATGTTACATCTGGATGGAGCTTAGCTTTCAAGCAGAACTCCGGGGAAGATTATTATTAACCCTTGTAGCGCGGCTACCACCACACTGCAAGGGTTACGTGTTCATTTTGGTCTAGGGAGGAAAATAAGGTTAGACTCACCCGATCCTCTGAGCCAGCCAGCTTTCATAGCGCCCCCTCTAGCCTGTCTCCTCCTCCGCTACATTAATGGTATGTTTCTCTGTGGCCTCTCGTCCTATACACTGTGTATATAACGTGATCATTTAAGACCTTGGACCGCTGCCCTGGAGGGGAAGGGACTCCATGGACCGGTCTAAAAGCAAGCTGGCTCCAAGGATCAGGTGAGTATAACTTTGTAATTTTCCTCCCTAGTACTAAACGAGCAGTTGTCCCTTGCAGTGCAGGTGTAGCCCCACTGCAAGGGTTAATAATAACTTTTCCCAGAGTTCTTTCATTCCATTACTAATCCTTCAAAGTGATATGACAAAAGAAAACACAAGTTCTCTCTGAAGAAAGCATTGTTTCCATTGTACAGAACCTGTACAGCTGAACTCCGGAGATATTACAAAGCTACCCTCGCACTGCAAGGGTTCAATGTTTTTTTTTTTTGCCTAGGGTACCATTAAAAAGCACTTTACTTACCTTACCTCTTGCTTCCGCAGGCTTCTTTCTGTATGTGAAACCGGTCCCCCAAAGCCAGTTCCTTACAGAAATCTATCCGGCAGTCGCACTGCGACATGGCAAGACCAGAGGTTTGCCATTGTGACGCCGCAGGCCCCCCCACAATCTAAAGGATCATAGTGAAAAAGAATATACAGATGTATCTTGCTGCACTCCTTACCAGTTTAAAGTATAACCTGTATGTTCCAAGTGGGTGCTTGTAATGACCATGGATGGCACCGTAAAGTAACATCAAATTCAAGAACGTCACCAGCACACCAACGTGAAATCAGTCCATTTAATGACACAAAATTGTCATCCTAATGCAAGCGCTTTCGGGGCCTCGCAGGGTCCCCTTCATTAGGGTCAGAATGACAGGACAGATGCATCTTGCTGCACTCCTTACCGGTTTAAAGTAAGGATGCACCGATACCTGTATTTCGGTATCGAGTACCGAAGTTTGTTTTCCGGTACTCGCTGATACCTAATACCGAGTACCGGAAGTCCCATTCAGGAAGCCAGGCGGCGTGTAATAACTCGCCACCTGGCTTCCTGATGAACCGGGAAGCAGGGAAGCCATCCCCATGCTTCTCGTCACTAGGTGACGAGAAAGCATGGAGCCGGCTTTCTGGCCAATCAGGAAGCCGGCCGCTGTGCAACGGCTCCATGCTCCCTCGTCATGAAGTGAACCTTCCTGATTGGCCAGCTTCCGACCAATCAGTAAGCCGGGCAGCGCGTCATTACACGCTGCCCGGCTTAATGATTGGCCAGGAAGCCGGCTCCATGCTCCAGCATGGAGCCGGCTTCCCAGCCGATCAGGAAGCCGGGCAGCGTGTAATGATGCGATGCCCGGCTTTCTGATACAGGAAGTATTGGGCTAGGCATCGGAGCACGAGTACTCGCCCAAATACTCGGCATCCCTAGTTTAAAAGTATAACCTGTATGTTCCAGGTGGGTGCTGTATCCTGTCATTCTGAGCCTGATAAAGGGGACCCTGCGAGGCCCCGAAAGCGCTTGCATTAGGATGACAATTTTGTGTCATTAAATGGACTGATTTCACGTTACATTGGTGTGCTGGTGCTGTTCTTGAATTTGATAGTTAAAAGGAAAGCGCTGACTGCCAGGGGAGTGAGGGCTAAGATAAGTAAAGGTGCTTTTTAATGGTACCCTAGGCAAAAATGAGCATTTACCCCTTGCAGTAATTTCCCCAAGTTCAGCCATGCAAAATAAGGCGGACACAAGGAGTCTATTTCATCTAGCTCATGGATTTTAAAGAAGTTTATTCATTAAATACGAGAATACAGCAACTATTCTGTCAGCAGCCTGAAAGCCAGAAAAAAAATATCCCTTTTTATTGGCGGTGACGGTGTCGGTTTCAGGACCACCGAAGTATGGAGGCCAGCAGAGAGATAATGTCACAAAATCCCCATTGTCCAAACTCAATAACTCACTAAAGCTTTTTATCTGCTACAGTGGAGCCCAGTCGAACGGGTAATTGTGAAATGGATAGAGGCGTGACCATCCAAGAACTATTTTTAATTGTGTAAATAAATGACTTGGCTTCTCAGCAGCTAATGCACCTTAAATCAATTAAAAGCATGAAGAATGCCTGGATTGAACAGTGCATCCTAGGCAGTGCATTCCCTGATTTCCATTCATCTACTCTTCTAAATATTGGTCTCACTAGAAATAATTACATTTCTTTAAATGGAATGTGCTCAAGCTACAGCTCCCAAATGAAACTTCTATGTGAAACGGCTGCAATAATACATTGGATAGGAGGCATGGACAGTACACAGTACAGGCAATCCCCGGGTTACAAACACGATAAGTTCTGTAGGTTTGTTCTGAAGTTGAGTTTGTATGCAAGTTGGAACAGGTACATTTTTCTTTTAAGTGTAACTCAAGCCAAAAACATTTAACATAGGGAAGGGTTAACCCCCTGTAATGTTTGATTTGCTGTGTGTGCCCCTGTTCAAAAGATTTCACCTCACTTTCTGTCCCTGTGACAATTGAATTTTGAAAAATTTGGGTTGTCGTGGAAACAAGGATTGGTGATAAAGCTTCCGTGGAGACACCTTTTTCCCATGATCACTCTTATAGGAGTGAATTTCCCTTCCTAGGGTTAGATTTTCTCTCACTTCCTGTTGTCTCAAGGACAGGAAGCGAGATTAAATCTTTCTCATGAGGATACAGACAGCAGTAAAAACCTCACAGTGGCTCTAACCTGACACGATACTAACCGAAACAAAAAAAAATATTGCTGGATGGATGATGGAGTTTTACCTCTCTCTGATCTCTTTATTAATTCTACTTTTTCTCCATGGGGGTGGTTTTTCTTTTCTTTGCTGTATCGCCAGCACTTGCATCACATTTGTGTTTCGGAGGCATTGTTGCAGGGTGAATACAAAAAACGTGTACAGGGTTACCACAGTAACGAGAGCCAAGACCCGTTAGAAGAGGTGGGCACCCCTCGTCTGAAAATCTAACAAGAGCCAACTTCCTGTAATGTACGTACAAGTACTACGAACCAGACCCAAAAAGGCGGGCACCCCTCCTCGGCACGAGCGCGGTAGCATTACAACTAGTGTAACTCTGCCCGGTACACTTTGGCTCCTTAAAAATTACAGCTGGCGTCTAAAGGGTATAAATGCTTCTATTTTCTTCATTCAACCCGCCGGCTGATCGAAGAAATCAGAACACATTCAATGCTTATGAGCACTGATCAAGGAATCTCCTGCCGTTTCCTTTGTATTCTGACAGCACCCCGACAGATTTGTATCCGAACTTGAATTCTACTGTAAAAGAAAACTAAACCCAAACGTTTTTTTGGCTTTAGTCCTCTTTTGGGTCACAGAAGGACATTTACTAATGTCCTCCTGTGACCCAAAGTCAGCAGATAGTGGGCTACTGCCCGCTACTCTCCTTCCAGCGAGGAGCGCTGACTGACCGTCACCGCTTTTTGCGGGGGGAAGACTGTGAGCTGAGCGATCAGCAGTTTGTGATTGCTCAGCTCTCGATCTACAGAGCCAGCATGTGACACCTGCAGTGTCACACTGGCTCTAAGTATTGGGAAGGGTACATTTTACTCTCCCAATACTTCTCCTTTAAATGAAATCTGTCATTAGAATAAGCTTTAGAAACAAACTGTACAGAGTGACAGTAGGTACTTCCAAGTGGAAGTACAAATAGCATCATAAAATGTGGCTCTAGCCCAAGGTTTGTTTTTTTACTTGCCCAGATCACAAAAGCATGCATGTATATGTCTATAGAGAGTCACACCCAAATCGCTCGATCCCCAGCTTCCTTGGTGGGGAAAACAATACCCCAAGGCTGTGTTTACAAAAAGGTACCAAATGCAAAAGACCATCCAGTGCACACTTGTTGCAGAAGTGCACCTTCTATGTCTGACCATGCTCATAGAGGTTCAAAACAATCAACAGGCAGCCATTGGACAAACAACGCATTTCATGCTTGGGCCATCACCCACATGGCCATTTGGCCAAGTAATCTACTTTGAATCAGCAATTTAGGTAACATGCCTAGCAGGGGGTCACATGTGAAAATCATTTAAGGCCCTGAACATCTTAAAAACCTTGCAATTATATAGTTTCATTGTATTGCGATTCTAATAATGTCCTCTGTTTACTGCCGTTGTACATTTTGGTGCTAAACTAAGGCACTTACAGTGGACATAAGCTCAAAAAATGAAGATTTGCTGTCTAAAGGGAACACCTAATCATGTTAATTGTGCTTAAGCAGTACCCTGATAAATGTTATTTTTGTCTTGCAGTCAGCAGTGTACGATCATCCAAGGCACAGTTGCATCTGATTGCTAGTCTCATGTGATTGTAAGAACTGGTGTGGTTACTACTGTACTTCATGCTGGAGATAAAGCTGAACCTGAAGATCTTCAGTGCAAGGATCTCCCTGCTTCTGCTTCATTCTTTATGCATCGGAGTACGTTCCCTGCTGCTTCTTAAATAATACCCCACCAGTCATCAGATCAACAGTCATGAAGGGGTGTATCTGACATAAAGAAGCCAAGTCATGCTTCTCCACCAAAATGGCCACCATTACAGAACAAAGCATGTTAAGGAGAAAAGTGTAGCTGCAGGATGTGCACAGGCAATACTAGTGACTGGACATCTGTTCTCATTTGCCTTTGGCCACAGTATCCACAGTTCAGTTCCTCTTTAAAAGTAAAGTAGATGCTTCTAACAGCAAAACACAAATATATATATTTACCAGCTGATCCAACAATTCTTGCTTATTCTTTCTTTTCATTTTTTGCTGATGTTGTTCTTCCTTCTGTAGAAGAAGCCTCCTCTGTTCATTGTCATGCCTCTCAACTTCCAGGGCCTCTTCTAGCTCTTCCTGCTCCCTTGTCTATTTATGTCAAAGTATACAGATATTTATCAATATCATTACCATATATCAGTACAAATATATATACAGTTTCTGAACAATGCTTCTGACTATGCAGGAAATGCTTCATCAACCATTACTTGGCTACAAAAATGCACGACTAAAGTATAAATGATAATAGTTACATGGTTTGACTACCTGTGCTATAAATCAACAGGAAAGACAAATGGACAGAGATTCACTGGTCATGTAGTTATGTGCCAGATTTCCCTTTTCTGACCAACTCATACCTGCAGTCCAGCAAAGATTATCACTATGGATGCACCGATACTGGTTTTTGAGATTTGAGTACGAGTACCGATATTTTTTTTTTCAGTACTCGCCAATACCGAGTATCAATACCGGTGCCGTGTGCCCTGATAATCAGGAAGTCGGGCGGCAAATCATGACCCGTGGCGTGGCTTCCTGATTGCCTGGGAAGCAGGTGTTCTATCGAAAGAACATCGGCCTCACTTGCAGAGGCTGCCTGACCAATCAGAAAGCCGGGCAGCGGGTCAAGAGATGCTGCTCGGCTTCTTGATTGGGCAGGAAGCCAGTTTGCTTAGCAAGAAGTAAAGCAGGCTCCCTATCGGGAAGCAGGGCGGCACATCCTGACCGGCCTCCCGGCTTCCTGATTAGCTAGTAAGCCGGCTTCACTTGTTCCTAGGCAGCCTGGCTTCCTGACCAATCATGATGCCAGGAGGCAGGTCTTTACGTGCCGCCAGGCTGCCTAGCAACAACTGAAGCCAGCTTCCTAGCCAATCAGGAAACCCGAAGGCAGGTCATAATCGACTGGCCGGCTTTCTGATTGGAAAGGAAGCCAGCTCAATGCTCCCTCAGCAGTGCCGGTCAGAGGGAGATCTCCCTATGACCGGACGTTCCAGTATCGGAGGTAAATATCGGAGCACTTGGGGCGAGTACTGGCCAAATACTCGGTATCGGCACAGATACTAGTATCAGTATAGGTGCATCCCTAATTATCACCCAGTGGTCTCATAAGAGAGGTCTGCACTAGCTGAAGCATGGAACTACCTGAAGGGCAAAGACTTTCTTAGGAGATATATGCAGAGGAAATGCCCAATCATTTGTCAGGCAGTCAGCAATCAAAGAAGGTTAATCAAGAAGTGTAAATCCACTTTTCACAGCCAAAAAACACCTATTTTCTTTTTGTTACATGTTCCCATTCACACAGCATAAGCTAAAAGAAGTTTAAATTGCTTTTATTTGGTTTATGGTTTCGTGGCTTCTTAAGGGTTAACAATTCTACTTGTTTCTCCATCTTTGTAATGTTAGGAGGGGTTATGATGGGATAAAGAATTAAAACACTGGCTTCTGCATTCAAATGTTAATGAAGTAAATGAGAGATACACAATCTGCCAACTTCAGTCCTAAGACTTTCTATTAGGACAGATCACTGTGAAGGTGCTGAGAAAAACTGGGAATCAGCCATGTTGCCTGCTGCAACAAAACATCTCAAAAGTTAATCAATACATTTCAGTATGCTGTGTGAACAGGAACACATAGGAAACATACAGTGGGGTTGTTAACATATTTGACTGCAGAAGTGGAAGTACATGTTAAAGTAGAAACCATAACTGGATGACATTTAGCTTGCTAAAGCCCTGGGTGTCAAACAATAGCCATGTATTTTTTTTTTAAATAAAATACTAATTTCAGTTTTTAATCTGTTAACTGCACTCAGTGTTGCCGGTCTCTTTCAGCAGCTTCCTATCAACATGCATTTGCTCCAGTGTCAGCTATACGTCATTGCTCAGGGTCATCTTCCTGACAGTGGCAATGGTAAACCATGCCTGCGGAATGTGTATGTGTATCAGACCAAAAACAGGAAGTGTATGAACAAGGACCTTGACCACCTGGATTTTTTTTTTTTTTTTTAAGAAAGCTGCATTATCAACGAGACTGAAAACTACATTTCAGTTGAACAATGCAAAACTTTTAGGAGATTTTAGTGACTGGGTTCAGATTACGGAAAAAAAACGCATATGGTACAGGTGTTCAAAATTGTCATGTAAGCCTTGCCCCAAAGATTTGTCAAAGATTATGAAGATAGTCTTCTAACCTGAAATGTACGTGTCTTTACTACACGTAATCACAACATTACCAGCAATCACAACTTTATTTTTATACTTGTACAGGACAGCTCGAATGTGATTTAAAGCAGTGGTATCCTCAGGACCCACATTTGTCCTTCTTCATTATGTCGCGACCCAAGTCGCACTGCAATCGAACGCACTGCATTGTGTTCAGGTGTGAGCGATTGAACTGTGGGTGGGAGGTGCGTTTGGGGTGCCATTCAAATGAAAGGCAACGCACCTCCCGCACCAAAATGCATAGTAGGTTGCGTGGTACAGTGCGGTAATGGCACAGGACTGTTCGATTATCGCACTGTACTAGTGTGAACGGGCCCTCAAAAACACTGACAGACACACACAACTACTGGCAAAATCTCATACACACTCCCAAAAAAAAAATTTCCTTTGTTTTTTAAGATCCAACCAGTCTCCCTACCTTACGAGAACTGGAGTAGATCCTCAGCCTGGGGTCATGTGTGGGCTGCTGATCTGTGACAGAGCTTCATCCATATGTGCATTGCTTGTACAACTCCCTTGCGCACCCTGTAGAGGTGACGGGAGCCATAATGTGATGTCACTCCGGTCCAGGCACCTCTACAGGACATGCGAGGGAGCTGGAATCTATGAATCTATGGATGGAGCTCCCTCGCGGCCATAGCTCCAGCCCACCTCAGACTGACACTCGGCACCGGGCAGCATATTTTGAATGGCTGCTTGGTGCGAGAACTGACAGTGCTGCACTAGGGGGAGGCTGAGAAGCCTCTCACCTAGAAAAAAGTAAGGCAAGTGGCAACCCACTGAACACAGGGTCGCAACCAACTTCTGGGTCACGACCCACCAGTTGAGTACCAAGGACTTAAAATATACATGATGCACATAGCAACAAACTTTTACACATGATGCCTTTGTAAAGCGGAGCACTGCTTAGAACTTTGAGAAGCATCAAAGTTGCTTTATAAAAAAAGTAAAATGACTGTAGAGAGTAGTACCTTATTATGGATCATCAGACAACATGTAAGCCCTGCACAGTACTTTAATTGGAACAGGTACATTTTTCTTTTAAGTGTAACTCAAGCCAAAAACATTTAACATAGGGAAGGGTTAACCCCCTGTAATGTTTGATTTGCTGTGTGTGCCCCTGTTCAAAAGATTTCACCTCACTTTCTGTCCCTGTGACAATTGAATTTTGAAAAATTTGGGTTGTCGTGGAAACAAGGATTGGTGATAAAGCTTCCGTGGAGACACCTTTTTCCCATGATCACTCTTATAGGAGTGAATTTCCCTTCCTAGGGTTAGATTTTCTCTCACTTCCTGTTGTCTCAAGGACAGGAAGCGAGATTAAATCTTTCTCATGAGGATACAGACAGCAGTAAAAACCTCACAGTGGCTCTAACCTGACACGATACTAACCGAAACAAAAAAAAATATTGCTGGATGGATGATGGAGTTTTACCTCTCTCTGATCTCTTTATTAATTCTACTTTTTCTCCATGGGGGTGGTTTTTCTTTTCTTTGCTGTATCGCCAGCACTTGCATCACATTTGTGTTTCGGAGGCATTGTTGCAGGGTGAATACAAAAAACGTGTACAGGGTTACCACAGTAACGAGAGCCAAGACCCGTTAGAAGAGGTGGGCACCCCTCGTCTGAAAATCTAACAAGAGCCAACTTCCTGTAATGTACGTACAAGTACTACGAACCAGACCCAAAAAGGCGGGCACCCCTCCTCGGCACGAGCGCGGTAGCATTACAACTAGTGTAACTCTGCCCGGTACACTTTGGCTCCTTAAAAATTACAGCTGGCGTCTAAAGGGTATAAATGCTTCTATTTTCTTCATTCAACCCGCCGGCTGATCGAAGAAATCAGAACACATTCAATGCTTATGAGCACTGATCAAGGAATCTCCTGCCGTTTCCTTTGTATTCTGACAGCACCCCGACAGATTTGTATCCGAACTTGAATTCTACTGTAAAAGAAAACTAAACCCAAACGTTTTTTTGGCTTTAGTCCTCTTTTGGGTCACAGAAGGACATTTACTAATGTCCTCCTGTGACCCAAAGTCAGCAGATAGTGGGCTACTGCCCGCTACTCTCCTTCCAGCGAGGAGCGCTGACTGACCGTCACCGCTTTTTGCGGGGGGAAGACTGTGAGCTGAGCGATCAGCAGTTTGTGATTGCTCAGCTCTCGATCTACAGAGCCAGCATGTGACAC
Source organism: Nanorana parkeri (assembly GCF_000935625.1). NCBI lineage: Eukaryota > Metazoa > Chordata > Amphibia > Anura > Dicroglossidae > Nanorana > Nanorana parkeri. The sequence continues at coordinate 643,964 of NW_017306288.1, forward strand.
CTGCAGTGTCACACTGGCTCTAAGTATTGGGAAGGGTACATTTTACTCTCCCAATACTTCTCCTTTAAATGAAATCTGTCATTAGAATAAGCTTTAGAAACAAACTGTACAGAGTGACAGTAGGTACTTCCAAGTGGAAGTACAAATAGCATCATAAAATGTGGCTCTAGCCCAAGGTTTGTTTTTTTACTTGCCCAGATCACAAAAGCATGCATGTATATGTCTATAGAGAGTCACACCCAAATCGCTCGATCCCCAGCTTCCTTGGTGGGGAAAACAATACCCCAAGGCTGTGTTTACAAAAAGGTACCAAATGCAAAAGACCATCCAGTGCACACTTGTTGCAGAAGTGCACCTTCTATGTCTGACCATGCTCATAGAGGTTCAAAACAATCAACAGGCAGCCATTGGACAAACAACGCATTTCATGCTTGGGCCATCACCCACATGGCCATTTGGCCAAGTAATCTACTTTGAATCAGCAATTTAGGTAACATGCCTAGCAGGGGGTCACATGTGAAAATCATTTAAGGCCCTGAACATCTTAAAAACCTTGCAATTATATAGTTTCATTGTATTGCGATTCTAATAATGTCCTCTGTTTACTGCCGTTGTACATTTTGGTGCTAAACTAAGGCACTTACAGTGGACATAAGCTCAAAAAATGAAGATTTGCTGTCTAAAGGGAACACCTAATCATGTTAATTGTGCTTAAGCAGTACCCTGATAAATGTTATTTTTGTCTTGCAGTCAGCAGTGTACGATCATCCAAGGCACAGTTGCATCTGATTGCTAGTCTCATGTGATTGTAAGAACTGGTGTGGTTACTACTGTACTTCATGCTGGAGATAAAGCTGAACCTGAAGATCTTCAGTGCAAGGATCTCCCTGCTTCTGCTTCATTCTTTATGCATCGGAGTACGTTCCCTGCTGCTTCTTAAATAATACCCCACCAGTCATCAGATCAACAGTCATGAAGGGGTGTATCTGACATAAAGAAGCCAAGTCATGCTTCTCCACCAAAATGGCCACCATTACAGAACAAAGCATGTTAAGGAGAAAAGTGTAGCTGCAGGATGTGCACAGGCAATACTAGTGACTGGACATCTGTTCTCATTTGCCTTTGGCCACAGTATCCACAGTTCAGTTCCTCTTTAAAAGTAAAGTAGATGCTTCTAACAGCAAAACACAAATATATATATTTACCAGCTGATCCAACAATTCTTGCTTATTCTTTCTTTTCATTTTTTGCTGATGTTGTTCTTCCTTCTGTAGAAGAAGCCTCCTCTGTTCATTGTCATGCCTCTCAACTTCCAGGGCCTCTTCTAGCTCTTCCTGCTCCCTTGTCTATTTATGTCAAAGTATACAGATATTTATCAATATCATTACCATATATCAGTACAAATATATATACAGTTTCTGAACAATGCTTCTGACTATGCAGGAAATGCTTCATCAACCATTACTTGGCTACAAAAATGCACGACTAAAGTATAAATGATAATAGTTACATGGTTTGACTACCTGTGCTATAAATCAACAGGAAAGACAAATGGACAGAGATTCACTGGTCATGTAGTTATGTGCCAGATTTCCCTTTTCTGACCAACTCATACCTGCAGTCCAGCAAAGATTATCACTATGGATGCACCGATACTGGTTTTTGAGATTTGAGTACGAGTACCGATATTTTTTTTTTCAGTACTCGCCAATACCGAGTATCAATACCGGTGCCGTGTGCCCTGATAATCAGGAAGTCGGGCGGCAAATCATGACCCGTGGCGTGGCTTCCTGATTGCCTGGGAAGCAGGTGTTCTATCGAAAGAACATCGGCCTCACTTGCAGAGGCTGCCTGACCAATCAGAAAGCCGGGCAGCGGGTCAAGAGATGCTGCTCGGCTTCTTGATTGGGCAGGAAGCCAGTTTGCTTAGCAAGAAGTAAAGCAGGCTCCCTATCGGGAAGCAGGGCGGCACATCCTGACCGGCCTCCCGGCTTCCTGATTAGCTAGTAAGCCGGCTTCACTTGTTCCTAGGCAGCCTGGCTTCCTGACCAATCATGATGCCAGGAGGCAGGTCTTTACGTGCCGCCAGGCTGCCTAGCAACAACTGAAGCCAGCTTCCTAGCCAATCAGGAAACCCGAAGGCAGGTCATAATCGACTGGCCGGCTTTCTGATTGGAAAGGAAGCCAGCTCAATGCTCCCTCAGCAGTGCCGGTCAGAGGGAGATCTCCCTATGACCGGACGTTCCAGTATCGGAGGTAAATATCGGAGCACTTGGGGCGAGTACTGGCCAAATACTCGGTATCGGCACAGATACTAGTATCAGTATAGGTGCATCCCTAATTATCACCCAGTGGTCTCATAAGAGAGGTCTGCACTAGCTGAAGCATGGAACTACCTGAAGGGCAAAGACTTTCTTAGGAGATATATGCAGAGGAAATGCCCAATCATTTGTCAGGCAGTCAGCAATCAAAGAAGGTTAATCAAGAAGTGTAAATCCACTTTTCACAGCCAAAAAACACCTATTTTCTTTTTGTTACATGTTCCCATTCACACAGCATAAGCTAAAAGAAGTTTAAATTGCTTTTATTTGGTTTATGGTTTCGTGGCTTCTTAAGGGTTAACAATTCTACTTGTTTCTCCATCTTTGTAATGTTAGGAGGGGTTATGATGGGATAAAGAATTAAAACACTGGCTTCTGCATTCAAATGTTAATGAAGTAAATGAGAGATACACAATCTGCCAACTTCAGTCCTAAGACTTTCTATTAGGACAGATCACTGTGAAGGTGCTGAGAAAAACTGGGAATCAGCCATGTTGCCTGCTGCAACAAAACATCTCAAAAGTTAATCAATACATTTCAGTATGCTGTGTGAACAGGAACACATAGGAAACATACAGTGGGGTTGTTAACATATTTGACTGCAGAAGTGGAAGTACATGTTAAAGTAGAAACCATAACTGGATGACATTTAGCTTGCTAAAGCCCTGGGTGTCAAACAATAGCCATGTATTTTTTTTTTAAATAAAATACTAATTTCAGTTTTTAATCTGTTAACTGCACTCAGTGTTGCCGGTCTCTTTCAGCAGCTTCCTATCAACATGCATTTGCTCCAGTGTCAGCTATACGTCATTGCTCAGGGTCATCTTCCTGACAGTGGCAATGGTAAACCATGCCTGCGGAATGTGTATGTGTATCAGACCAAAAACAGGAAGTGTATGAACAAGGACCTTGACCACCTGGATTTTTTTTTTTTTTTTTAAGAAAGCTGCATTATCAACGAGACTGAAAACTACATTTCAGTTGAACAATGCAAAACTTTTAGGAGATTTTAGTGACTGGGTTCAGATTACGGAAAAAAAACGCATATGGTACAGGTGTTCAAAATTGTCATGTAAGCCTTGCCCCAAAGATTTGTCAAAGATTATGAAGATAGTCTTCTAACCTGAAATGTACGTGTCTTTACTACACGTAATCACAACATTACCAGCAATCACAACTTTATTTTTATACTTGTACAGGACAGCTCGAATGTGATTTAAAGCAGTGGTATCCTCAGGACCCACATTTGTCCTTCTTCATTATGTCGCGACCCAAGTCGCACTGCAATCGAACGCACTGCATTGTGTTCAGGTGTGAGCGATTGAACTGTGGGTGGGAGGTGCGTTTGGGGTGCCATTCAAATGAAAGGCAACGCACCTCCCGCACCAAAATGCATAGTAGGTTGCGTGGTACAGTGCGGTAATGGCACAGGACTGTTCGATTATCGCACTGTACTAGTGTGAACGGGCCCTCAAAAACACTGACAGACACACACAACTACTGGCAAAATCTCATACACACTCCCAAAAAAAAAATTTCCTTTGTTTTTTAAGATCCAACCAGTCTCCCTACCTTACGAGAACTGGAGTAGATCCTCAGCCTGGGGTCATGTGTGGGCTGCTGATCTGTGACAGAGCTTCATCCATATGTGCATTGCTTGTACAACTCCCTTGCGCACCCTGTAGAGGTGACGGGAGCCATAATGTGATGTCACTCCGGTCCAGGCACCTCTACAGGACATGCGAGGGAGCTGGAATCTATGAATCTATGGATGGAGCTCCCTCGCGGCCATAGCTCCAGCCCACCTCAGACTGACACTCGGCACCGGGCAGCATATTTTGAATGGCTGCTTGGTGCGAGAACTGACAGTGCTGCACTAGGGGGAGGCTGAGAAGCCTCTCACCTAGAAAAAAGTAAGGCAAGTGGCAACCCACTGAACACAGGGTCGCAACCAACTTCTGGGTCACGACCCACCAGTTGAGTACCAAGGACTTAAAATATACATGATGCACATAGCAACAAACTTTTACACATGATGCCTTTGTAAAGCGGAGCACTGCTTAGAACTTTGAGAAGCATCAAAGTTGCTTTATAAAAAAAGTAAAATGACTGTAGAGAGTAGTACCTTATTATGGATCATCAGACAACATGTAAGCCCTGCACAGTACTTTAAACCATGAAACTAAATGAGAGAAAGGAAAACAGCTGGCTGATCCCTTGATCCTACATGTAAAGTTCCAGGATCATAACACTGCCGTTCCCTGCTACGCTATCATTAGAAATTCAATATTTCAGCCTTGCTAGTCAGTTCCTAGTGTCCATCACATGTAACAGCTAAAGACAAATCTCAAACAAACAACAGGAAAAGCTTACCATATGCTTCAATACTAACCAATTTTACTTTGTTTCTTGAGATTGTGTCTTTGTTCAGTTTTTGATACATATCGAGTTTTTTTTTGGTGTCGTCAAGATCAACATTGTTAGTCAAGTTGAACACTGGCAAAGTAAGAAAAAATGAAGGAGAAGCAAATTTATTATTGTTGAACAAACATAAAAAAGACATCAGGTGTGACGCATTGCGTTTCCTGCAGTCTTATGACTGAGAAGAAAGAAAGAATGATAGTTACAAAATAAATACATTGGCCAGCCTGTAAAGAAAAGAACACTGACCCGTCCCATCACTAATCATTGCTCTCCAGTAGAGCCATAACAAAATGAAAAATCTTCAGCAACTGACACATGTGGGTGCATAAGATGCTTGGTACCCCTCTGCGCTGTAGTGAAATAGGAGGTGGCTGATGAAATCACATCATGCAGAGTGGGACCAGGCATCTGGCATACCCACAAGAGTAGGATGCTAAAGATTTTTTACACACCATATGAATATCCCTTCTATAGAGCAAATATCTGTGACGCGAGCTTTGGGACAGGTAAGTAATAATTCTTTTCTTTACAGGAGGCTAGAGATAAAGTCATTCCATCCAGAACTCCTGCATACATAATTGAGATGTATATATGGCAACCTTCTACAACCACCCCTGCCAGACAGCATAACCGGGTCTTGGACCGCCACTATAGTTACAGCAGGACCACGACACTGCCCCAGCTTGCCGACTAGATAATGAAGAAGCAGTACAGAGAGAAGGTCTTCTCTCTGCTCACTCAGACCTCTCCCCTTCCAAGGTCTGTTCACTTCCAGCACAATAACATTGCAGTAGAGCCTAAAGCAGGCCATACATGACTACATTTCTCTCCATCCATGCTAAACAGTAATCTCCAGTGCTGGCAATTGCATACCTGCAGCTGCAACACCCATGACAGCCTAAAGAACTTCGGGCTACATCAGATAGGATGCAGTAACTGCTCGGCCAATAATCTTCCATACAACTTTTGTTGAGCTGGTTGGTGTTTGCAGGGCCAGCCACTGCTTGAATTTTGGCCAATTTAGCTGGAATCTGCTGAAATGCAAGCCGTGTATGGCCAGAATAATTGCTCTACAGGATATTACAGGAGACTGATATTGAGATAGTGTCCAATACTTGTATTAGGTTTATTTAAAATACATTGATTTCTTAATGAATGCCTAACTGCATTTTTTTCAATTTGTCTATATTTCAGCTTTAAAAAGAAGATCTATGGCCGAACCTTTTTTGGCATTAGTTCTCTTTTGGGTCACAGGAGGACATTTACTAATGTCCTCCTGTGACACAAAACTCAGCATATAGCGGGCTATTGGCTATCATGCTGCAGCTGGGAAGGATCCCCGCAATATTGAAGGGATCCTCCCAGCTACCCGATTGACAGTTGGCTCTGCCTCTCTAGAGTCAAAGCCAGCTGTACCCACCCCTTCCCCTGTGTGCCCCTCCAGTCAACGATGGAGGAACGTAGAGGATGAGTGTATTTCACTCTCCCCATTGTTCTCTTTTAACGGTGATACCAAAGGGCTGACCTATAACATTTGGGTAAGGATTTAGATATCCAGCTATCAGAAAGCAGTCAGATTTAGATATTTCATGTCATGGCTTTCGTAGACGATTATATTTTAGAACATGACCCAGCTCCATTCAGCACATATTTCTAACAAGAAGGAAATACGTTCTATCACTGTCAACAGTCCCAACCCAACAGAGGATTGAGTTTCATCCCTCCACCCACAAAAGACCGACCCAATTTAGATGACGTTTCATAAAAGCTAGAAGTATTGTTTTTGTTATTTAACTTGAAGACACACCTACCTATTTCTTCAATTTCCTCCAGAAAATCATTGTATTCTCTCAGAGATGGAAAGTCTTCTTCACGCTTATTATATCTACCAAGAAAGAAAGATATTTAAACATAATTCAATAATTCAGCAACATCCGTGCTAGCTAATGGACATCTGATCGATATAAATTTGTTTTATTATATTTTCTCAACGTGAGGTGTTACTACCTAGTGCTATTTGTCATATGAAAGGAAAAACACTGCAGGATGCATTACATCTCTTCTCTTCTTACATTGTATTACCGTAAAACCCTGGGAGGACCTGGGTATTCACATACAGGTATAATTCTAGTATTTACAACCTAGTACATTACATGAACCCAGCTCACCTTTCACATATTTATATGCATGTTTCCCTTCTGACAGATTTATACACAGAGGTAAATTTAGAACACTCCGTGAAAGTGACTGAACGTGGAGACGGATGTGGCCCCTCCATGGCCTGAAACTCAATAGCTTTTATAGACAGGCACTCTCTCTTGGGCCTCATTCACACAAGTATCTGACAGAAATGGGCCAGAGCAATCCAATACTTTCATCTTTCTAGTGCCGCTTTTAAACTGAAAAGTAGAATCGGATTGGATGTAAAAAGGAAACCTTTGCTTTGTCCATACAAGCTGAACTCCGGGTTAAGTAAAAATGCAGTGGGCATCCCCTTCACACTGCAAGGGTTAAATGCTGGCTTTATAAGCACCTATACTTATCTTGTTCCTCACTACCGCTGTTCCTCCGAAGTCACTTCCGTTGGCTGTTCCACTGGTCGCAGGCATTCTCGTTGTCATCATGTAAAATGCAGCACCAGCAATCCTGCAACGAATGCAAGGACAGCAAGGGCCTGCCCACATCCCAGAGTTTTGGAGAGCGGAGGAGGGCAACCGCTGCCAATGGAGCGAAGAATAAGGAAACTATAGATGCCTATTGCTCTTTCCCTAATAAAAAGGGAGCATTTAACTCTTGTAGTTTTTTCTGTTTGTTTGCATGATGCCTACGAGGGTGGAGTCACAAACTTGAAGGTGAAGCTCTTGCTGGCGCTGAAATATATATGACCCAGTAGGTAATTCAGACTAGCCAAATCTCCCACCCATAACATGAAAGTCAGTTTAAATAAGTTTAACTATGGGCAGAATAATTCTTAACTCTTGCAGTGGGGCTATCCCGCACTGCAAAGGTTAAGTGTTCAGTACTCAGTTTTAGGAAACAAGGGACAAGACAGAGCGCCTCCATAGTGTAAAAGGGTAATTTATTTGTAAAACACGCAAATGAAAATTTTGACCAGTGAGAGCTGCCCTTTGAGTGTCTAAACAAACTTCATAACCAGCCCATCTTGCAACCAGAGGCGCCGGTATTGGTTTTTTCAGTACTCAGTTTTGTCTAGGGACAAAACTGAGTACTGCTTTGTCCTAAACGAAAATGAGCACTTAACGTTTGGAGTGCGAGGGTAGCCCCACTGCAAGAGTTAAGAATAATATTTCCCGGAGTTCTTCCTTAAGGTGTACACAATGCCTAATGCGTCTCGGTCACTAAAATAAAGATGTAAAAATTCCTGGTCCTCCTTTGCAGTCTGCGGTTCCCGTCACTGGGCCTATATCACTATACGACATAGCAGTCAGAGGATGGATTTTGTTTATTATTTATTTACTAGGGATGCACCGATACCATTTTTTTCTGGTATCTAGTATGAATACCGATATTTTGCTTTCAGTACCTGCCGATACCGAGTACAGATAACGGTGCTTCCACTGGCATGGAGTCGGCTTCCTGGGCAATTAGGAGGCCGTCTCCATGTTGTTTAGCTCGCTTGATTGTGATTGGCCGGGAAAAGGGCTTCCAAGCCCATGAGCATCGAGACGGCAATCAGTAATGACCCGCCGACCAGTTTCCTGATTGCCTAGCTCCATGCTGATTTGCTAGAAAGCCGGCTTCCCAGCCAATCAGCTAGGAGCCGGCTTCCTGGCCAGTCAGGAAGCCAGGAGGAGGGTCATTACTTACTACCCAGCTTCCTGATTGCCCGGAAAGCTGGCTTTATGTTCCCCTACGGCGCTGCCGGCCAGAGGAAATCTTCCTCTGATCGAAAGTTCCGGCATCAGGGAAGGTATTGGAGCATTTGGGCGAGTACAAGTACCAAATACTCGGTATCTGCACCGATACTAGTATCGGTACATCCCTAGTATTTATATAGCACTGACAATTTACGCAGTGCTTTACACAGTGCATATTCACATTAGTCCCTGCCCTCAAAGAGCTTACAATCTAAGGTCCCTATCTTACATGTATACATACCAGGGCCAATTTAGACAGGAGCCAATTATCCTACCAGCATGTATTTGCAGTGTGGGAGGAAACCCACACCAGCACAGGGAGAACATGCAAACTTCTTGTAGGTAGTGACCTGACCGGCATATGAACCGAGCACCCCCATTGCTACAAGGCAGAAGAGCTAACCACTACGCCACTGTGCTGCCCTATTGAAAACAATTCATTCAAATCAAGTCTGAGCACAGCAGGTCTAAAGCTGGCCATACTGGTACCATAGATGGTAGATTCTTAGATGAACGTTCATAGAAACAAATCTGATCAGAACATTCAATAATGCTATCAGGGACTTGCCAAATGTTGTTTGAAATTTAATTTGGTGTTAACATTTGATTAAGGAATCAATAGAGTTTACCCAACAAAAACCACATTTAGTGTTAAAATTTTGCTGGAGAAAAATGTCCCAACCTGCTCAATTTTTTTGTCATTACGGTTTGAAAAACAATCAATTTTGACCCCATTACCTATCAGAAAATCGAACATCCGAAAATGACTTTTTTCTAAATGAAATTATACTGGTATATGGCCAACTTAACCTAGTGATAGCAGACAATACAATCGAGGATAAACAGTTGGACCTGGTTGCTGGCACCACCGCTTAACTTCCCTAACGCGCAACAATGAAAAGATCCCTGCGTTGCTGCAACTCTCAGAACTGTCCACCTGCTGTCCACCACCGATGTCACCCTAAATATAGTTAATGACTGAAAGACTATATTTAGTAAGCGACAGCAGAGTGTCTAGGCACGTACTAGCGCTGTGCAGAACAGGATCACATGTTTGATACACTTACTTCATAACATATTATTCCTACCTGGTCCCTGAAGGTAATGAGCAAGAAGAAACACTCACATTTTTATGATCTTTTTGCGGATCTCAACTTCTTTATCGATTGTGGGGTCTTCAAAGAGCTGCACTCTAAAGTTGCTTTTCCGGAGGGGAGTGTTGCATTCCTGGCAAGTACCGGAACCTCGAGCAAAGAGCAACTCAACACAACTTTCACACCTAGGACAACAAGAAAATGAAAAATGAGAAAAACGTAATATAGCTCACTAACAAGAAATGGCAACTTCTTTAAAGCACAAATGAACGCAGCTCTGTTTTCAATAATACATCATTACAGTAGAAATCAAGTCTCTTTTCTGGAATATATCTGCTGCTAGTAAGCGGTAGATATATGTCCCAACTTTGAAAAAAAAAAAAAAAGAAAGTTGGCAAATGCCAACAAACTTACCTGTGTCAGCGTAACTTGCTCCAGCTGCAAAAGTTCTGGCTCCCAAACGCTGTGAAAGAGGAAGTGTGGGCAGGCGCATACGCAGTCCAGAGCATCAGATGGGAGTGGAGGAGAGCAACACAGAAGCTGAATAGACGCAGCCGGGCTCCAGGGAGCGCGCACGTCGGACAGACACCGTGGGACCCGAGGAGTCTGCGATGGATCAGAGACCGGCACCAACTCTGGAAGGACTTTGGAAAACGAGTGGAAGGAAGAAGCTGTTCAGATCAAGAGGCATCACAAGGGGGGTGCGGCCTGCACCCGGGTGACACCAAAATGACTGACAGTCATCTTGGTGTCACCCCCCTCTGAAAATTCCCCACAGTTTCGGGAGAAGTGGACCCAGAAGCATACCTTATCCCACCGTGTGACTGTACGCTCCTCTCTCTGCTGGCGTCCATCACCAAGATGGCCGCCGGCAGGGATCAATAAGTTAATCACGCACGCGCGTGGTGATGTCACGCCGGGGTGACACTCGCTGACACCCGCCCTCGGGACGCCCTGCATAAGTTAATCGTATGGGGGGGGTTGTACCTTTAATTACACTTTAAATGTATTTGTTGAAATGTAGTCCAATGTACAGCAGAACATAAACTGGATGAGAGAGAAGGAGCACAGGAAACCAGTCAGTAAAGCTCATGTGCTAACAAGGAGCATGGTAATAGGAGAGAGCACAGTGGCAGAGAGATGAGCTCATCAGTCTGCTGCTTCTCCTTTCACTTTACAATCACAGGTTGGGGGAAGAGACAATGCCTGTAAGCGTTGCATGCCTGCAACAGAGAAACACTGGGTCCCTTGCTCCGACAGGCAAGGCTGTGCTCTGTGGCAGAGTTATGGAAATCTCAGAAAGTCCAGCCCTGGATTCTAACCCAGGGCTGGACGAATCCCAGGAGCCAGGTTGCCAGTGCTCCTTAATCATGACAGTGCCCAAAATTTGAGGTTTTCTCTAGTTGTCTTCAATAGAGCTGCCTCCTAAACAATCCTGCTGTCTCCTGGATTGAACAGACTGGTTCCTGAATTTGTCCACTTCTGTTCTAGCTATTGCCCAATGTAAAAATTATATACAGGTGAAACTCGAATAATTAGAATATCGTGCAAAGTTCATTTATTTCACTAATGCAACTTAAAAGGTGAAACTAATATATGAGATAGACTCATTACATGCAAAGCAAGATAATTCAAGCCATGATTTGTCATAATTGTGATGATTATGGCTTACAGCTCATGAAAACCCCAAGAACCCCAAATCCACAACCTCAAAAAAGTAGATTATTACATGCAATCAATAAAACAAGGATTGTACATAGAACAATATCGGACCTCTGAAAAGTACAAGCATGCATATGTACTGAGTACTTGGTTTGGGCCCCTTTTGCAGCACTTACTGCAATTACTTTTGCACGATATTCTAATTATTCGAGTTTCACCTGTATTTCCTCTCACTTTGCGTGTATATAACATGAAATTGCAAATAAGCAGTTTTTGCTCTTTTCAAAAGGTCGCAAACATACTATAAGCCTAAATTATCCTCTAAACAAAGCACATGCAGCTTGCCTAGGCAGCACCTTATATACAGAGTGCTGAGCTTGTCATTAAAGTGACATTAAACCCTCAGATTTTTTAACATAAACCAATACTGTAATGTGTGCCTTACTGTAATCCATGGTTGTTTCCCTTCTCTTAGCTGCTCTTCCTTTTAAATCCTCAAGTCTTCTCATGCTGGGGGAGAACTTCCCTTTGCAGCTGAGTGCCTCTTCCTGTAGTGCTGGCTCAGGTTGCAAACCTACACACAGACACCATGTATCCCTTTAAGAGACAAGGCAGTCTGCTGCAAAACAGAAGTTCTGCCCAGCATGAGAACAGATACAGATTTAAAAGGAAGAGCAGCAAAGAGAAGGGAAACAACCATGGATTACAGTAAGGCACACATTACAGTATTGTTTTATGTTAAAAGATCTGAGGGTTTAATGTCACTGGATGTGAACCTGTCAAATCAGCACCAACACTGATAACATAGCCCTCCTTACCATCTTATCTTGAATTGTATTGCAACTGTAATGTCTTCCTTTTATTGTAAAGTGCTGCGCAAACTGTTGGCGCTATATCATCCTGTACAATAATAATAACAACTTACTTCCACGAGGCTATTCTACAGGTACTGAGCGAAACCTACAGGTGATTTCAGTGGCAACCACATTCCAAGGGTAATTTTTCTAATGTTAGAAATGAAAAACAAGCATCTGATTGGTTCTATTTCCACTTGTCATGGCTTCCATTATTACAGTAATCCAATGTTTGCAAGTCGAGCGGTTTAATTTCTGTTTTTTAGACGCAACTCAGAAACTGGAGAGTGTTTGATGGAGGTGGGATATGACTGGGAAAAGATCAATGTGTATATGCTGGAGGTGGGATATGACTGGGAAAAGGCCAATGTGTATATGCTGGAGGTGGGATGTCACTGGGAAAAGGCCAATGTGTATATGTTGGAGGTGGGATGTCACAGGGAAAAGGCCAATGTGTATATGCTGGAGGTGGGATGTCACTGGGAAAAGGCCAATGTGTAAATGCTGGAGGTGGGATGTCACTGGGAAAAGGCCAATGTGTAAATGCTGGAGGTGGGATGTCACTGGGAAAAGGACAATGTGTATATGCTGGAGGTGGGATGTCACTGGGAAAAGACCAATGTGTATATGCTGGAGGTGGGATGTCACTGGGAAAAGACCAATGTGTATATGCTGGAGGTGGGATGTCACTGGAAAAAAGCCAATGTGTATATGCTGGAGGTGGGATGTCACTGGGGAAAGACCAATCTGTGTGATGTCACTAGAGAAGGACCAGGAAGAGGCTGTGCACAGTGTCAAAGTGAAAGGAACTTTGAAATTCTAGAAGATAAATGATATAAAGCTTACAGTTTTCTTTCATCTGTTCAGTTCCTAGCTATTCATGGGTAAGGTAAAAGCAAACTATAGTCATCTCTTGAAGCCATGCTGGTTTATAAGAGGACTGGTAATAATGATAACTTTGTTAGTCTTGTGATGGAGGTATGGGGACATAATGGGCAATCCAGACGGTCTATCATTGTAAAAAGCCTAAAGCTGAACTCCAGGTTTAAAGTACTATGCACATTTACAAGGGTCCAGCTTGGCTCAATGTAAGTACACGAGGCCCATTAGCTACTACACTGCTGACAGCATACTTCCGGGTCCTGTAATGGTGCCGTGCTGAGCAGCTTCCCCCATAAACAGTATTTTTGATGAAATTACATTGGGTTTCCACAGCCCATTATGATGTACAAAGTGCCAAGTATTTTACGCTCCCGTTGCTGGAGAGTTACTGTTGTACTTATAGTGCCAAATAAACTAATAGTGAGCTGACAGTCTTTCTGTACGTTTCAGTTCAGTTTACAAATGCACAAAAACGTAGGTTGCACACAAAGCCCTCATGTAAAAGGAAATGTTCTACAGACTACTTCAAAGTGAACCAATACAACATTTGCACAATAAGATCAACAAGAAACAGGTTTTTGCATGTTTATTTTCCAAGGCGTGTGTGCGTACATTTTTGTGATTTTTGTACGAAAGAAGCATGCCTCAATTATAATCGGACAGGCAGCTGGTTATTCAATGACTCGTAAATTTAATGTTGCGTAGCTTACTTGGAGGGGTGGGGGGGGGGGAGCTATACATTTATTGTACACTTGATCGACATATAATTTCTCATTGAGCAAGAAGCCTGAAATTGAATGCTGAAATGTCCTAGAGAAGAATTCACAAGGCAATGCGCACAGACGATAACTTATTTCTGACAATTTGACAGTAATCTTAAAATGTGATTGGTTTACTA